>NC_091988.1:93150426-93459902 GCF_044704955.1 Pristiophorus japonicus
AGTTGTTGAAGGAAAGGGTGGGTGGGGAGTCTGGTTTTCCGCACGCTCCTTCTGCTGCCTGTGCTTGATTTCTGCATGCTCTCGGCGTCGAGACTCGAGGTGCTCAGCGCCCTCCCGGATGCTCTTCCTCCATTTAGGGCGGTCTTGGGCCAGGGACTCCCAGGTGTCGGTGAGGATGTTGCAGTGTATCAGGGAGGCTTTGAGGGTGTCCTTGTAATGTTTCCTCTGCTTACCTGAGGCTCGTTTGCCATGTAGGAGTTCCACGTAGAGCGCTTGCTTTGGGAGTCTCGTGTCCGGCATGCGGACAATGTGGCCCGCCCAACGGAGCTGGTCGAGTGTGGTCAGTGCTGAGTGTGGACGTACTGAGGTTGTGAAAGACACTCTATAAATGCAAGTCTTTCCTTCATTCTTGAATGCGATTGTTCGCCACAATGTTGAAGGAGATTCAGTAATAACTTTCAAAAGGATATATTCCCCTTTCCTGAAAAGGAAAAGAATGCAATGCTATGGGGAAAGAGCAGGGATGTGGAACTGATTGGTAGCTCTTTCAAAGAGCCGGCACAGGCACGATGGGCTGAATGGCCTCTTTCATTGCTGTATGATTCTATGAATGCCAAGTGTACCGGCTCCTCTACCAAAGAAGAATGTGTGAAGAGCATCAAAATACTGAAGAGGAAATGTCACCTGAGGCAACATTAATCAGGAATAGGCTGGGACAAAAACTATTGATAAGATCATTTTTAAATATTTGGATTGTCAATAGAATTTGGGATAAAATGGAAAGCAAGTGAATAGTTGGTGAATCTATTCGTACTGTACTGCATGGGTTCTCAAACTTTCTGCTTTCGAGCTCCCCTTCTGAGTGATAAAAATTCCTCGGACCCCCTGTTACACAACATGTATTTTTTCTGTATAAATATTAGATATTAATAGCTCTATTACACCTTGCATAAAGAAGAATTTATTAAATCCTAAGTTTACATAAGCAAAATTCCGCAGATGTTGGAAATTTTAAATATACCAAAATTCATTGGGACCTCATGATCAATAGTACAACCTTCCAGTGAATTGACATGTTGTTCTAACTCCCTCTATAGGGTGAGCTGACACAAAATTCTGTGTCATCGATAGGTAGAGAAGGCCAGGATTTTAGTTCCTTACTCTTCTATGGTGTTCGCAGATCTCTGGCATTGCCCACATCATTCAGATGATGCGTTGATTTGTAACAAACCAATGAATGCATGTAACTGCAAAATGTTCTTGCCACTGGACCAAGCCCTAGCTCTGTCAAGCCCGTGTGGTGGCTGGTGTGCAACGGCCACCCCACGTTAAAAAAATTCACGCACAGGCACCTTCCACCCTTCAGGATGTAGTTCGGGTCCTTCATTGAAACACCTGTGAACTTGTTCTTTTTTTGCCGGTGGAAGCAAGTCATCCTCGTTTCGAGGGACCGCCCACGATGATGATGATGATGACAATGTTCTAAATATTTTGCTTTAAATTTGCCCGTCCCTTTAAGATTAAAATGTCTAATTGTTTTTCTGAGTCAGTTGAAAGCGAACAGTTGCTTGTGAGGGAGGTTTATTGCAGGCAGGTACAGTTCTGGCCCTCAGGGTAGAATAAACCAGTTTCATTTTTAAAAATTATTTCAACTTTCTTTTAGATGGTCCTTTATAATCTCACTGTTGTGTATAGAAACAATGCTCAGGATTCACACCTGTTCCAGCGAACCAGCCGGCATCATTCCCAAAGAGACTGTGAATCTGGGATTCGATTGTATGAACAGAATCTGCTACATTACATCATGGTTTGGGGAGATTTCTATGCGTTTGTAAGTTACGTGTCCCTCCGCCAGTGTGTGCTGATTTAGATCTGTGTAATTTCACACCTGGGAGGTTCTGTGTCGCATTGCACAGTTGTTCATTCACCTGCATAATGACCTTGCCATTATATGAAGCTGTTACCAAGAATTTGAGTAAGGAAAAGGACAACAGGCAAATATCATCGAGAATAACTGAAGAGCAGGAGAATGTTATATAAAATAAACTCAGGACTGCAGTATGTAAACACTGAGAATGATGGACAGTAGGGGGGGGGGGGTTACATTGAGAATGATCGACAGGAAGGGGGGGGTTACACTGAGAATGATGGACAGTCAGGGGGAGGGGTTACACTGAGAATGATGGACAGTGGGGGGGGGTTACACTGAGAATGATGGACAGTCGGGGGGAGGGGTTACACTGAGAATGATGAACAGTAGGGGGGGGTTACACTGAGAATGATGGACAGTAGGGGGGAGGGGTTACACTGAGAATGATCGACAGGCAGGGGAGGGGTTACACTGAGAATGATCGACAGGCAGGGGGGAGGAGTTACACTGAGAATGATGGACAGTCGGGGGGAGGGATTACACTGAGTGATGACAGTCAAGGGGGGAGGGGTTACACTGAGAATGATGGACAGTCGGGGGGGAGGGGGTTACACTGAGTGATGACAGTCGGGGGGGGGAGGGGTTACACTGAGAATGATGACAGTCAGTGGGGGAGGGGGGTTACACTGAGAATGATGGACAGGAAGGGGGAGGGGTTACACTGAGAATGATGACAGTCAGTGGGGGGAGGGAGGTTACACTGAGAATGATGGACAGGCAGGGGGAGGGATTACACTGAGAATGATGGACCGTCAGTGGGGGAGGGGATACACTGAGACTGATGGACAGTCGGGGGGAGGGGTTACACTGAGAATGATTGACAGTCGGGGGGAGGGTTATACTGAGAATGATTGACAGTCGGGGGGAGGGTTACACTGAGAATGATTGACAGTCGGGGGGAGGGTTACATTGAGAATGATGGACAGCTGGTTGTTCAGTGCAGTGCGTTCCCAGCTGTTGGATGTTCTCCATGTCGCACACTGCCAGATGTTGATTACTCACTGCTCTCTGAGGACATGGAGCGCCGTGAAGGATACCCAGTTTGCAGAGTCATCACGGGATTGGCCTGTCATTCCAACCACAGTTGAGTTCCTATATTAAATGAAAATATTCCGTTTAATTTGAATTCATCTATTTATTCAATGTGTGATCTGAACAGAATACATGATGAGAAGCTGTGGGTGATCCACTTCGGAGAGCTGACTGATAACTCGTTCACCACGCTCAGATTACGTGTTTTCTCTGATTTGTTTCTGGGGCTTTGTTTTTCCCTTTGCCCGCCTCCTTCTTTCCTGGAGATATTGTCTTCCTGTCTTCCTGAGCGGACATTATTTGCCCTCTCTCCCTCACCCAAGTGTCTTCGAATGAGAGTGCTGCCGCGCTATTCGATGTTCGTGAGCATCGTGTTCAAGTTTGATCCTGCCTCGACCTAGTCTTAAGGCACACTCACTTTCCAGTGGAGGTTACAGTGATCAGGAACCCAAGCTCATTTTCCCCATCCTTGGCCCAGGAGAGCTGAGGGCAACTGTGACGTGTCATTGTCTCTGTATGTGTGAGTGTCTTTCTTTATCTGCTTCCGTATACATGTGTCTCTCGGGCCGAGCGGTCCCAGGCACCGCTCCAAACCTGAAGGATGGCAATATCTAAAATGGCAGCTCCTCCGCGGAGACTCAGCAGCCATTCTGCACCGGCCTGTGGCTGCCACTTTCAGTCGGCCATGGGCCTTATAGAAAAGGGCAATCCTCTCACACACACACTCTGTCTCTCTCACACTCTCTGTCTCTCTCACACTGTCTGTCTCTCTTTCACACTCTGTCTTTCTCTCACACTGTCTCTCTCACACACACTCTCTGTCTCTCTCACACTCTGTCTCTCTCACACTCTCTGTCTCTCTCACACTCTCTGTCTCTCTCACACTCTCTGTCTCTCTCTCACACTCTCTGTCTCTCTCTCACACTCTGTCTCTCTCACACTCTCTGTCTCTCTCACACTCTCTGTCTCTCTCTCTCACACTCTCTGTCTCTCTCTCACACACGCTCTGTCTCTCTCTCACACACGCTCTGTCTCTCTCTCACACATGCTCTCTCTCTCTCTCACACACGCTCTCTCTCTCTCTCACACACGCTCTCTCACACACACCCTCTCTGTCTCTCTCACACACACTCTCTCTCACACACACAATCTCTGTCTCTCTCACACACACATTCAATCCATTCTGAGAAAGCAACGTAGCCAAGTTTGCTGACGATATAAAGATGGAAGGAAAAGCAATGTGCGAGGAGGATACAAAAAATCTGCAAAAGCACATAGATAGGCTAAGTGAATGGGCAAAAATTTGGCAGATGGAGTATAATGTTGGAAAGTGTGAAGTCATGCACTTTGGCAGAAAAAAAATCAAAGAACAGTTATTATTTGAATGAAGAAAGATTGCAAAGTGCTGCAGTCTAGCGGGACCTGGAGGTACTTGTGCTTGAAACACAAAAGGATAGTATGCAGGTACAGCAAGTGATCAGGAAGGCCAATGGAATCTTGGCCTTTATTGCAAAGCGGATGAAGTATAAAAGCAGGGAATTCTTGCTGCAGCTATACAGGGTATTGGTGAGGCCACACCTGGAATACTGCGTGCAGTTTTAGTTTCCATTTTTACGAAAGGATATACTTGCTTTAGAGGCAGTTCAGAGAAGGTTCACTAGGTTGACCCCGCAGATGAGGGGGTTGACTTATGAGGAAAGGTTGAGAAGGTTGGGCCTCTACTCATTGGAATTCAGAAGAATGAGAGGTGATCTTATCGAAACGTATAAGTGTATAAGAACATAAGAAATAGGAACATGAGTAGGCCATACGGCCCCTCGAGCCTGCTCCGCCATTCAATAAAATCATGGCCAATCTTCCCTGCCCACTCCCCATAACCCCTTATCCCCCTATCGTTCAAGAAACTGTCTATTTCTGTCTTAAATATATTCAATATTCCAGCTTCCACAGCTCTCTGAGGCAGCAAATTCCACAGATTTTTAACCCTCTGAGAGAAGAAATTCCTCTTCTCTGTTTTAAATGTGCGGCCCCTCATTCTAAGATCATGCCCTCTAGTTCTAGTCTCCCCTATCAGTGGAAACATCCTCTCTGCATCCACCTTGTCAAGCCCCCTCATAATCTGCAGTGGGACAGAGACAGGCTAAGTGAGTGGGCAAAAATTTGGCCTTAGACAAACTCCTGGACGCATAGGCGACTGGTTGCAATGTTCCTGATTCGTTAGCTTGTTGTAACATACACCTGACCCCGTATGAAGACGCATCGCAAGCTAGCACCAAACGTTTACATGGGTTATACAGAACAGGCAGTTTGTTGGGACATAACAGATTTCTGGCTTTCTCAAAAACAGCCTCTTATGATTTCCCCCATACCCAGTCGTCTCCCTTGCGTAACAGCACATGTAGGGGTTCTAGCAAGGTGCTTAACCCGGGTATGAAATTACCGAAATAGTTGAGGAGTCCCAGGAACGACTGCAGCTCCATCACGTTCTGTGATTTCGGCACGTTTGATGGCCTCCGACTTGGCGTCAGTGGATCTGATGCCGTCTCCCTAAGAACTCGACCGCTGGTGCCAGGAAAACACACTTAGAGCATTTCAACCTGAGTCCCACGCGATCTAGCTGACTTAGAACCTCGTCCAAGTTTTGCAAGTGTTCAATGGTGTCTCGACGATGGTGTATCATCCTGGAAAACCATGGTGCGCGGAACCGACTTTAGCAGGCTCTCCATGTTCCTTTGGAAAATTGCTGCGGCCGAATCCCAAACAGGCATCTATTGTAGATGAACAGACCTTTGTGCGTATTGATGCAGGTGAGGCCTTTCGAAGATTCCACCAGCTCCTGTGTTCATGTAGGACGAGGTCAGGTCCAACTTGGTGAACATCTTTCCTCCAGCCAGGATCGCACATAGGTCGTCTGCCTTGGGTAGCGGGTATTGGTCCTGTAGCGAAAAATGGTTCATTGTTACTTTATAGTCCCCACAAATTCTGACCGTGCTGTCGCCTTTGAGAACCCGAACAATTGGACAGGCTCACTTGTTGAACTCCACCGACGCAATGATGCCTTCTCACTGCAGCCTATCCAGCTCAATTTCCACTTTCTCTCGCATCATATATGGCCCGTGCCTTGTGGTGGATGGGTCGTGTACCAGGACCCAAGTGGATCTGCATCTTCATCCCTGTGAAACTTCCGATGCCTGGCTCAAAGAACGACGGGAACTTTCTCAGTACCTGGGCACATGAGGCGTCATTGATGGACGAGAGCGCTCGGATGTGGTTAGGAAGGACATTAGTTGGGAATAGTTAGGAAGGACATTAGCTTGGATGATGTGGAATCTATATGGGTAGAGCTGCAGAACACCAAAGGGCAAAAAACGTTAGTGGGAGTTGTGTACAGACCTCCAAACAGTAGTAGTGATGTTGGGGAGGGCATCAAACAGGAAATTAGGGGTGCATGCAATAAAGGTGCAGCAGTTATCGTGGGTGGCTTTAATATGCATATAGATTGGGCTAACCAAACTGGAAGCAATACGGTGGAGAAGGATTTCCTGGAGTGCATAAGGTATGGTTTTCTAGACCAATATGTCGAGGAATCAACGAAGGGTGAGGCCATCTTAGTCTGGGTGTTGTGTAATGAGAGAGGATTAATTAGCAATCGTTGTGCGAGGCCCCTTGGGGAAGAGTGACCATAATATGGTGGAATTCTACATTAGGATGGAGAATGAAACAGTTAATTCAGAGACCATGGTCCAGAACTTAAAGAAGGGTAACTTTGAAGGTATGAGGCGTGAATTGGCTAGGATTGATTGGCAAATGATACTTAAGGGGTTGACAGTGGATGGGCAATGGCAGAAATTTAGAGACCGCATGGATAAACTACAACAATTGTACATCCCTGTCTGAAGTAAAAATAAAAAAGGGAAGATGGCTCAACCGTGGCTATCAAGGGAAATCAGGGATAGTATTAAAGCCAAGGAAGTGGCATACAAATTGGCCAGAAATAGCAGTGAATCCGGGGACTGGAAGAAATTTAGAACTCAGCAGAGGAGGCCAAAGGGTTTGATTAGGGCAGGGAAAATAGAGTAGGAGAGGAAGCTTGCAGGGAACATTAAGATGGATTGCAAAAGCTTCTATAGATATGTAAAGAGAAAAAGGTTAGTAAAGACAAACGTAGGTCCCCTGCAGTCAGAATCAGGGGAAGTCATAACGGGGAACAAAGAAATGGCAGACTAATTGAACAAGTACTTTGGTTCGGTATTCACTAAGGAGGACACAAACAACCTTCCGGATATAAAAAGGGTCAGAGGGTCTAGTAAGAAGGAGGAACTGAGGAAAATCCTTATCAGTCGGGAAATTGTTTTGGGGAAATTGATGGGATAAAGGCCGATAAATCCCCAGGGCCTGATGGACTGCATCCCAGAGTACTTAAGGAGGTGGCCTTGGAAATAGCGGATGCATTGACAGTCATTTTCCAACATTCCATAGACTTTGGATCAGTTCCTATGGAGTGGAGGGTAGCCAATGTAACCCCACTTTTTTAAAAAGGAGGGAGAGAGAAAACAGGGAATTATAGACCGGTCAGCCTGACATCGGTAGTAGGTAAAATGATGGAATCAATTATTAAGGATGTCATAGCAGCGCATTTGGAAAGAGGTGACATGATAGGTCCAAGTCAGCATGGATTTGTGAAAGGGAAATCATGCTTGACAAATCTTCTGGAATTTTTTGAGGATGTTTCCAGTAGAGTGGACAAGGGAGAACCAGTTGATGTGGTGTATTTTGACTTTCAGAAGGCTTTCGACAAGGTCCCACACAAGAGATTAATGTGCAAAGTTAAAGCACATGGGATTGGGGGTAGTGTGCTGACATGGATTGAGAACTGGTTGTCAGACAGGAAGCAAAGAGTAGGAGTAAATGGGTACTTTTCAGAATGGCAGGCAGTGACTAGTGGGGTACCGCAAGGTTCTGTGCTGGGGCCCCAGCTGTTTACATTGTACATTAATGATTTAGACGAGGGGATTAAATGTAGTGTCTCCAAATTTGCGGATGGCACTAAGTTGGATGGCAGTATGAGCAGCGAGGAGGATGCTATGAGGCTGCAGAGTGACTTGGATAGGTTAGGTGAGTGGGCAAATGCATGGCAGATGAAGTATAATGTGGATAAATGTGAGATTATCCACTTTGGTGGTAAAAACAGAGAGACAGACTATTATCTGAATGGTGACAGATTAGGAAAAGGGGAGGTGCAATGAGACCTGGGTGTCATGGTACATCAGTTATTGAAGGTTGGCATGCAGGTACAGCAGGCGGTTAAGAAAGCAAATGGCATGTTGGCCTTCGTAGCGAGGGGATTTGAGTACAGGGACAGGGAGGTGTTACTACAGTTGTACAGGGCCTTGGTGAGGCCACACCTGGAGTATTGTGTACAGTTTTGGTCTCCTAACTTGAGGAAGGACATTCTTGCTATTGAGGGAGTGCAGCGAAGGTTCACCAGATTGATTCCCGGGATGGCGGGACTGACATATCAAGAAAGACCGGATCAACTGGGCTTGTATTCACTGGAGTTCAGAAGAATGAGAGGGGATCTCATAGAAACGTTTAAAATTCTGACGGGTTTAGACAGGTTAGATGCAGGAAGAATGTTCCCAATGTTGGGGAAGTCCAGAACCAGGGGTCACAATCTAAGAATAAGGGGTAAGCCATTTAGGACTGAGATGAGGAGAAACTTCTTCACCCAGAGAGTGGTGAACCTGTGGAATTCTCTACCACGGAAAGTTGTTGAGGTCAATTCACTAAATATATTCAAAAAGGAGTTAGCTGTAGTCCTTACTACTAAGGGGATCAAGGGGTATGGCGAGAAAGCAGGAATGGGGTACTGAAGTTACATGATCAGCCATGAACTCATTGAATGGCAGTGCAGGCTCGAAGGGCCGAATGGCCTACTCCTGCACCTATTTTCTATGTTTCTATGATGTCGTCCCAGTTCCAGTGCATTTTCCCAGCCAACTTTTGCCGAACAGTGTGGGGCCATCTCCTGGTACAATCCATAGTGGGAGTTCGTGCACTGCTCCATCATAGGAGTCTTTTACTGCTGCGCTGCCAATAACAGCTCTTTAGTGTAAGTTCTTAACTTGGTATGAATGGGGCTAAGCTTGGGCCTGTGTGCCTTGTTGCACCACAGACTGTCGAAGGCCTTTTTGCTCATGATAGATTGACTCGCACCGTGTCCAGTTCCATGGATACTGGAATTCCATCCAGTTCAAATTTTAGCATGATCAGTGGATATTTCGTGGTGAAGGTGTGTACCCCGTACACTTCTGCCTCCTCGGTTCGAGTCTCTAGTTCAGCCTGATCCACCACGGATCGATCCTCTTCTGCAATGTGGTGGTTTGCAGGGTTTGCAGCTCATCTGCACATTCGCTGGAGGTGTCCCATTGTTCCACAGCCTTTGCACACATAGTGTTTGAAGCGGCATTGATGGGCTCAATGATCACCTCCGCAGCACCAACAAGGTGTTAACTGCCTCGCATTAACGATTGATGGCAGACTCTGGGTCATCTGAGGTCGTGCAGCTGCCGGTGTGTATGTTCTGCCATATGCATTCCTGCCTGAAAATGAAGTCACTTTGTGTACAGTGTTGCGAAATTTATTCAGTGTTATTGCTGGTGGACATAAATGCCTGGACTATCGTTATGGCTTTGCTCAGATTCGGTGTTTCAACAGTCAATAGTTTGCGAAGGATAACCTCATGGCCAATGCCAAGCACAAAGAAGTCTCTTAGCATTTGCTCAAGGAATCCATCGAATTTGAAATGTCCTGCAAGGCGCATCAGTTCGGCGACATAGCTTGCCACTTCCTGGCCTTCAGACTGTTGACACGTGTAGAATCGATACCTTGCCATCAAAATGCTTTCCTTCGGATTTAGGTGCTCCCGGACCAGCGTATACAGTTCTTCATAGGATTTGGTTGTTGGTTTCACAGGAGCTATAAGATTCTTTATGAGGCCATAGGTTGTTGCCCCACAGACGGTGAGGAGGATCGGCCTTCGTTTGGCAGTGTTCTCGTCCCCTTCCAGGAGTTGGCCACGGAGTATTGGTCGAGTCGCTCCACGAAGGTCTCCCAATCGTCCCCCTCTGAGAATTTCTCCAGGATACCAACAGTTCTTTGCATTTTCGTGTGGTTGTTCGTTATCTCGTCGCCAGTTGTTAAGCTCAAAATAAAATAATGTAACTGAGTACTGTAGACGCGAGTAAGTGTGACCTTAGCTCCTTTATTCAAACTCCAGAGTGTTGGTACAGCGTGGGAGACCTGCTTATATACAGTGCTCCCAAGGGATGCTGGGATCCTTTGGGACTCCAACAGGTGGGCCCTCTGGTGGCGGTGTGATACAGATTGCCTAGGGTTGCATACATAACACACACACTCACCGCCTCCCTCTGTCGGTCTCTCTCTCAGTATCTCCCTGTAAATTTCCTATCCTTTCAATAGTGAATATGCACAAGCATCTCTTTGTGATACGCAGGTTGTGATATTTTTAAATGTTGCTTTTGGATTGGTTTATAAATCTGACGAGGTTGATGCGGAACTTCTATCTAATTGGTGTAGAGTTAAAGCACAAAAATACTATCCGTCTACAGACTGTCATGATTTTTAAAAGCTGGCTGAGTAACTGAAATACTCCCCGTCTCCCATTCCTCCTAATTCCATCTGTCCCTAGAGCAGCAATGCAAACATGTCAGCAATGATGAGGATTTGATAGCATTAATTGTGAAGCTCCCTTTTTATAAACGTTTCCTCGCCTTCCTGCTTCATGGCTGTGAAGGCAGTGATTAATGTCAGCCACTAGGGTGTGCTCAAGAGCAGTCAAGGCTGTGTCTGTCGCTCTCTGACTTCCCCTCTGTCCAAATATATTGCATTTTCTGACCTGTGTCATCTCTCGCTTTCTCACTCTCACCCTGTGCTTTCTGTCATTATCTTTCCCCCCTCTTTTTTTTCTTGCTGTCTCTTCCTCCTCCTCTTCCACCTTCTCTCCCTCCCCCTCCCCTCTCTTCCTCCCCCTCTGCTCTCTTCCACCCCCTCCCCTCTTCCTAACCCCTCCCCCTCTCTACCGCTCCCCCTCTCTCCCCCTCTCGCCCCCACCCCCTCTCTCTGCCCCTCCCCTTATCTCCCCCCTCCCCTTTCCCCCTCCTCCTCCCTCTCCCTCCCCCCCTCTGTTTCTTCACCCCTCCTCCCTCTCTTCTCCCCCTCCCCTCTCTTCTCCCCTTCCCTCTCTTCTCCACCCCGCCCCTCTCTTCTCCCCCCCCGCTCCTCTCTCCCCCCCGTCCCTCTCTTCTCCACCCCGCCCCTCTCTTCTCCCCCCCGCTCCTCTCTCCCCCCGTCCCTCTCTTCTCTCCCCCTTCCCTCTCTTCTCTCCCCCGCCTGTCTCTCCTCCCCGCCCGTCTCTTCTCCCTGCCCCTCTCTCTCCCCCCCCGCCCCTCTCTCTCCCCCGCCCCTCTCTCCTCTCCCCCGCCCCTCTCTTCTCCCCCCACCCCTCTCTTCTACCCCCCGCTCCTCTCTCCCCCCACCCCTCTCTTCTCTCCCCCCCGCCCCTCTCCTCTCTCCCTCCCCTCTCTTCTCCCCCCCCCGCCCGTCTCTCCTCCCCGCCCCTCTCTTCTCTCCCCCGCCCCTCTCTTCTCTCCCCCTCCCCTCTCTTCTCCCCCCCGCCCCTCTCCTCTCTCCCTCCCCTCTCTTCTCCCCCCCCCGCCCGTCTCTCCTCCCCGCCCCTCTCTTCTCTCCCCCCGCCCCTCTCTTCTCTCCCCCTCCCCTCTCTTCTCCCCCCCTCCTCTCTTCTCCCCCCCTCCCCTCTCTTCTGCCCCCCGCCCCTCTCTCCCGCCCCCCGCCCCTCTCTTCTCCCCTCGCCCCTCTCTCTCCCCCCTCCCCCTCTCTCTCCCCCCTGCCCCTCTCTCTCCCCCCGTCCCCTCTCTCTTCTCCCCTCCTCTCTCTCTCTCTCTCTCCACCCCTCCTCTCTATCCCCTCCCTTCTCTCTCTCGCTCTCTCCCCTCTCTCCACCACCCCCCCTCTCTCTCCCCCCTATTGGACAGCTGGTCCAATCTTGCTTCTGATCATCCAGACTGACAGAAGAGAAAGGCTTGCGACTAACTGTAACAGACAAGAGCTGTGTGATGTGGGGACAGGTTTGTGTCAGACAAGAGCACACAGCTATGACTGACATTGAGCGAGCCGGATCCCAATAGCTCATAATGTGGCCTTGATCGGGACCTGTTACCTTTTAGAATGGATAAGATACCTGGAGTTGGTGGGGACAGTGGGAAACTACTTTTAGTTGGTGTTGAGACCGACTGCTGATGGCGAATGTGCTCAGCACAATTGGCACACTGGGATATTGATGACTGGGTTTTAATCACTGATCTTTTCTGGAGCGATAATCCATAGTTAGCCCCTGGGATGTCACTCAGTCTGCATTATTAGATTGTTTTGACATTGATGTAGAATGCCAGTTGTTCTCTTCTTTCCAACAGCACCATTTACAGACTTGATCTGAACCCTGACCTCTGACCTGGCGGACACCATCTCACCTGGAGTCCCGTCAACAAGTGCACGCTAATCATAAACAGCAAATCGTTAACCAAACGAGGGGAGTAAAATCGCTCCAGTTCGCCTCTTGACAGTCCTTGGCCTCGGCGAGCCTGGTAATTTATTATTGGAAATGGATACTGATCATTTTGCAAACTATAAACTGCAGAGTAACTATTGAAAGATCAAACGCACAAGAATCAGCACTTGTAGTGCCGGAAGAATTGTGTTGTGTGACAAGTCTTTCGTGATTGCTGGAAGGCTTTTGATTATATGTGGGTGTTATAGTTTGGGCTTTCGCCCAATGTTTACCTCCTGCTCATGAGTGGTGTCCAATTTACATAATCTACACAATCCCTTATGCAGCAAAAACTTGCCTCCATTTTCTGAGTGAGCTTTAATTATTAACCCATGAATCGAGGCCAATTGCGCTTTGCAAAATATATGTGATGTCCACCCACCTCGCACAGCAGAAAATAACACACTGCCGGACCAATGCAAACAGGCTAAATTACTTGGTCGGATTTATTTATAAGCAAAATAACATACCAAAGCAAAAAATGAATACCAAGAATATAATAACCAAACTTGCATAGTATGTAAACAAGAAAAGACAAAGTTTGAAATCTTTTCCACTTTTCTCAGCAAATTCATCATAATAAAAAAAACATTTTTGGGGGGAATTTTTTTCCTCACAGACCGCTACAGTGGTGTGGCAAAATGGGCAACTTGG
Organism: Pristiophorus japonicus; assembly: GCF_044704955.1. Lineage (NCBI taxonomy): Eukaryota > Metazoa > Chordata > Chondrichthyes > Pristiophoridae > Pristiophorus > Pristiophorus japonicus. The sequence continues at coordinate 93,163,689 of NC_091988.1, forward strand.
GACCCTGAGAGGGTATCGGGGCAACTTTATAACCCAGTCTTTGAAGTAAAAGCAGACTCTGTGAAGATTTGCTGTCAACAAAGCCACTTCACAGCCACCCATGCGTTAATGTTAAGAAGTGAGTCTCCACTTGGAGTTTACACCACCTCTGATGTGCTGGCTCGTGACACGTGACAGGAATTTGAAAACACGACTCCATCTGTGTAAGTGGGCTGGAATTAGAGAATATCGTGCCGTGTTCGTTAAAGACCCTACAGTCTGCCAATAGCTGGGGCTCTGAGCCAGGCGCACCAGAGTAAATGCTCTAATTGGGCTTCCGATTGAGTATCGGTTGGGTACTGGACTATGAGAACCTGCCCAGCCATACATCCAGTGGATGAGGCCCCAGCACCTACTAGGCCTGCCGTTGGAAACTTGGCTGGTAAGTGAAGCTAATAATGAGGAGAGTGGCCCTCTCCAGGATATGCGCTCCACAGGGCAGCGTTCCTGAACCAGGTAGAGGCAGGGAAACTGGGGACATATCTGACCTGTATTGCACCTGGCAGAGCCAGTCTTATGGTGCGCATTATCTAAAATGCGTTGTGGGCTGGTGTGGTATCTGCTGATTCTCTGCATACTTTCGAGAGGGAGCTGGACCGGTTCTTGACTGGGGCAGAGACAGCATTGTAAGAAGGTAAGCGGGTTTACAGATAACACGCAGTCCATGTGATCTGGGCTGGTTTTAATCGTCTGAGTGGGTCGGAGAGGACTTTTTCCCCTTTTATCAGCCGTGGGTTTTTCTCTTAGAGCCAACCAGATTGGTTAGAGGATGGGACTGGGGAAATATGAACCAATAAATCGGACGCTGCTTTCTCCTGAAGATAGTTGTTCATAAACATGAAGTCGGCATGCTTTAAGATGAGCTGATGGTTTCTGAGAGTTCCAGTTCCAGATCAGATTTATTTAGTGTTTGTCTCCAAAAAAAATAATATAACAAAGAAGCTGAAAAGATCAATTACATTTTCTGATCCATGATCTGCTATTATCCTATGTGACGGTTTGACTTCTTCAAGACTAATTACAGGTTTTTTTTTGAGAGAAGGAGAAAGTTTCCTGTGAACCGGAGCAGGCCGTTCAGCCCTTCGGGCCTCCTCCGGCATTCAGTTAGATCATGGCCAATCTATACCTCAACTCACTCCCCGCCTTCGCTCCATATCCCTGATACCCCTGTGATATAGATCAATGCAGGGGGCATGATGAAGAAGTTTGCAGATGTTACAAAAATTGGCCGTGTGATTGATAGTGAGGAAGAAAGCTGTAGACTGCAGGAAGATATCAGTGAACTGGTCAGATGGGCAGAACAGTGACCAATGGAATTCAGTCTGGAAAAGTGTGAGGTAATGCATTTGGGGAGGGCAAATAGGACAAGGGAATACACGTTAAACGGTTGGATATCGAGAAGTGTCGAGGACCAGAGGGTCCTTGGAGTGCAAGTCCACAGATCCTTGAAGGTAGCAGGGCAGGTAGTTAAGGTGGCTAAGAAAGCATATGAAATACTTGCCTTTATTAGCCAAGGCATAGAATATAGGAGCAGGGAAGGTATGCTTGAACTGTATAAAACACTAGTTAGGCCACAGCTAGAGTACTGTGTGCAGTTCTGGTCACCACATTACAGGAAAGATGTGATTGCACTAGAGAGGGTGCAGGGGAGATTTACGAGGATGTTGCCAGGACTGGAGATTTTTAACTAGGAGGAAATATTCGATAAGCTGGGGGTATTTTCTTTGGAACAGTGGAGGCTGCGTGGTGACTTAATTGAGTTTCTAAAGGCCTAGATAGAGTGGATAGGAAGCACTTATTTTCCTTAGCAGAGAGGTCAATAACCAGGGGACATAGATTTAAAGTAATTGGTAGAAGGATTAGAGGGGTGTTGAGGAGACTTTTTCACCCAGAGGGTGGTGGGGGTCTGGAACTCACTGCCTGAAAGGGTGGTAGAGGCAGAAACCCTCATCACATTTAACAAATATTTGGATGTGCACTTAAAGAGCCGTTAACTGCAAGGCTGCGGACCGAGAGCTGGAAAGTAGGATTAGGCTGTATAGCTCTTTTGACGGGCGCAGACACGTTGGGCTAAATGGCCTCCTTCTATGCCATAAATTTATATAATTCTATATGATTCCAACAAAAATCTACCGATCTTGGTCTGGCTTGCTCCAATTGTCCCAGCATCCAAGGCCTATTGGGGGAAGAGACTTCCAGAGGATACTTCCACTCAGGGGTAACTAAAACTAGGGGACATAGTCTTAGAATAAGGGGTCTCCCATTTAGAACTGAGATGAGGAGGAATTTCTTCTCTCAGAGGGTTGTAAATCTATGGAATTCTCTGCCCCAGAGAGCTGTGGAGGCTGAGTCATTGAATATATTTAAGTTGGAGATAGACAGATTTTTGAGTGATAAGGGAGTAAGTAAAGGGTTATGGGGAGCGGGCAAGGAAGTGGAGCTGAGCCCAAGATCAGATCAGCCATGATCTTATTGAATGGTGGAGCAGGCTCGAGGGGCCAAATGGCCGACTCCTCTCCTATTTTTTATGTTCTTATTTCTCCTACACCATTATCTGGAGGTAAGATACAGACCTGCTTTGATCCCATTGCATGACGGACAGGCTCGCTGGGCCGACTGGCCCACTCCTGTTTCATCCTTCGCTAGAATTGGCCGGGTTTCAACATAAAACGTTGATCGGATTCTACTACAGTGTGCTTGTGTGGTGTGTGACAGTTGAACCATTGCCTGTTTATCAAGTTGTGTAACTTTGCCAGTGATTTTTGTTTCAGCATTCTGGTGGTGCAGGCTCCTTTGCTAACGTGCAATAACCGGTAGGAGAGGCTGCACCTTATGTGACCGAGCACTCAGCGTCCGTAGGGAAATGTGAAGAAGGACAATAAGCAGTAAAATAGATTGCAAACATCAGGCTGCAGGCAATGTCAAACCTCACTGAGAAGTGCAGCATTCTGCTCCTGGCGCCTGTCCGTGCAGGTTTTCATACACCGTTTTTTACTGATTACAGCGTATAATGAATTTGATCTCCAGTTCAAGAGTCTAAATCTTTTCGACAGGGTTGAGATTTTGATCAATGTCCTCCGAACGTGTTAAGCATTTGTCCACAATGATCAGCAGCGCTAATTTATAGCCTCCTGTCTCAAAGTTTAAAATAACACAGGACACTGCACAGTAGGCTGATCGGCATGTAAAAGAGGAAAAGGTGGGTTACAGTCCGTGTCTAACCCTCCATTTGAGCTCGCTTCGATGAGATTGACTTGCCCTTATTGCTCCGGTATCTATTAAAAATAAAAGTTATCTAGGTAAAATAGTTCAGTCAGCACTTCCTTAATCCAACTAATGCCCTCCTGCCTCCAGCTCTAGGCTGCCATGGTCTAGGACAGGGGCAGATGTGATAGTGCGCCAGTTTGTCAATGTGGAATACATCGCTGCTTGGATTAAGGTAGGTGTGTGTTGCAATAGATTTCAGTTCAGAAATTAACAGGATGGGAGACTTTCAGGTTAGGCATGACCCATCAGCCCTGTGCTCGCTGACCTACATTGGCTCCCAGTCCCCCAACGCCTCGATTTTAAAATTCTCATCCTAGTGTTCATATCCCTCTGTGGCCTCACCCCTCTCTATCTCTGTAACCTCCTCCAGCCCTACAATCCTCCGAGATCTCTGTGCTCCTCCAACTCTGGCCTCTTGTGCATCCTCCACTTTCGTCGCCCCACCATTGGCGGTCTTGCCCTAAGCTCTTGAATTCCCACCCTGAACCTCGCCCCCCCCTCTTCACCTCCCTCCTCCTTCAGACGTTTCTTAAAACCTACCTCTACAAACAAGCTTTTGGTCACCTGCCCTAATGTCTCCTCCTTTGGGTTGGTGTCGATTTTTGATTAATTACTCTCCCGTGAGGTGCCTTGAGTCGTTTTGCTGCATTAAAGGTGCTATGTACCACAAAAAACTTGCATTTATATAGCTTGCAAAGTAGAATTACAGTAGCATCCAAATTGCATAAAATACACCCAATAAAGTGCTAAGAATGAACATTTTCAGATGTTCATATTCCCAGACCTTGGACAATAAACAGCAGATTTTAACTTTCAGCAGTGGCAGAAAATGGGCATTAGCAGATCTGTCACCCTTTGCACTCCCATTTAAAAAAAAATGTTCCTGCAAAGAGAGCATTTATTGCCCATCCCTAATTGCCCTTGAGAGGGTGGTAGCGAGCCGCCTTCTGGAACCCCTGCAGTCCGTGTGTGAAGGTGCTCCCACAGTGCTGTTAGGGAAGGAGTTCCAGGATTTTGACCCAGCGACGATGAAGGAACGGCGATACCTTTCCAAGTCAGGATGGTGTGCGACTTGGAGGGGAACTTGGGGGTGGTGGTGTTCCCATGTGCCTGCTGCCCTTGTCCTTCTAGGTGGTAGAGGTCGCGGGTTTGGGAGAACAATGGAAAGGAACATCAGGTGGGGTGTATAACTGGTGTCTGCTTCTGCCTGTTTGCACCACCACTGAAAGTTAAAATATGTCTCCAGTCCAACAAGGAAGGAAGCCGAGTTCGATCTGGTTATAGGGAATGGAGTAGGGCAAATGGAGTGTGTTACAGTTGGAGATCATCTCGCTAACAGTGGCCACAAAATAATTTGGTTTAAAGTATTATGGAAAGAGACCATAAAATATCGAAGGTAAAAATGCTCAACTGGGGAAGAGCTAATTTTAGTGATTTAAGAATGGGCCTAGCACAGATAGATTAGAAAAGGTGATTGCAGGGTAAAGCAGTAATGGAGCAATGGAGGGCGATCAGGGAAGAGACAGTTCAGGTACAAACTAGGCATATTCCTTTGAAGGGAAAAGGTACAGTATCCAAAGATAATGTGCCCTGGATGGAAGAATTTTTTTAGAAACAGAAAAAGGAGGCTTATGGCAAATGCCAGAAAGATTATGGAAAGAACATGAGGGAATTGAAAAATTTAATACGGGAGCCAGAGAGAGGTTACGAGAAAAGATTAGCAGGCAGCATTAAATTGAACCCTAAAACATTTATTCAACACATAAAATGTAAGGGGTTACCTAGGGGAAAAGTTGGGCCTGTTAAGAACCCAAAGGATATCTTCAAGTAGAGGCAGAGGACATGGCTAAAGTATTAAATAAGTACTTTGCATCTGTCTTCACAAAAGAAGCGGAAGATGTGAAGGTTACACTAAAAAAAGGAGAGGGAAGTTATGGACAGGATAGTAAGAGATAGAGAAGATGCACTAAAAAGATTAGCATTAGTGCCAGCTGTGGCTCAGTGGGTAGCACTCTCACCTCTGAGTCAGCAGGTTGTGGGTTCAAGTCCCACTCCAGGGACTTGAGCACATAAATCTAGGCTAACATTCCAGTGCAGTGCTGAAGGGGTGCTACACTGTCGGAGGTGCCACCTTTCGGATGAGATGTTAAACCGAAGCCTCGTCTGCCTCTCAGATGTATGTAAAATATCCCATTGCACTATTCCGAAGAAGAGCAGAGGAGTTATTCCCAGTGTCCTGGCCAATATTTATTCCTTAAGCAAAAACAGATTATCTGGTCATTATCGCATTGCTGTTTGTGGAAGCCTGTTTTGCACAAATTGGCTGCCGTGTTTCCCACATTACATAGAAACATAGAAAATAGGTGCAGGAGTAGGCCATTCGGCCCTTACAACAGTGACTACACTCCAAAGGTATTTCATTGGCTGTAAAGCGCTTTGAGACGTCTGGTGGCCGTGAAAGGCGCTATATAAATGCAAGTCTTTCTATTACTGAAAATTGGTAAGTCACCTGGTTCGGATGGACTGCTCTTATAAAGAGCAGGTGCAGCTATTGGTACAATAGCCTGAATGGCCTCCTTCTGTGCTGTAAGTTTCTATGAATCTAAGGCCTTCCATTCCGTCCTCGGCATTTCTAAATCCAACCATGTGTTGCACACTGCACTTTGGTGTACTTTATTTCTCTTTTCACCAGTTCAGTAAAGGTGAGAGAATGCTGGAATTATGTGAAACTTATATTATACGTGTCCCACTGCACTTTCATTCTCGCTCCTTGTCTTCATGTGTCGTTAGGTCGATATTCCGTTTTTGCCTGCTTTCTAGTTTGGCCTTTCAGCAGTGTGGATAGTATGATAAAGGCACTATGTAAATGCAAATTATTTTTTTTAAGTGTGTCATGCAAACATCACCACGCCCCAGTATTCAAAATTGGCTCCTACATAGAATTAGTAGCACAGGAACAGGCCGTTCGGCCCAACTGATTCACGCTGCTGTTTATGCTCCACACGAGGCTCATCTCACCAGATCAACATAACCTACTATTCCTTTCTCTCCCATATGCTTATCTAGCTTCCCCTTAACTGCATCTACTATTTGCTTCTGCCGCTCCATGTGGGAGCGAGTTCCACATGCTAACCACTCTCTGGGTAAAGAAGTTCCTCCTGAATTATTTATTAGTGAGTATCTTATTTATGACCCCTAGTTTCGGGACTCGCCCACAAGCAGAAACATATTCTCTACGTTTACCCTATCGAACTCCTTCATAGTTATAATGACATCTGTTACGTCAGCCCTCAGCCTTCTCGCTCCCAGAGAAGAGAGACCCTGTAATCTAGAAAGCTGTATTTGGACTAGAAGATGGTTAATGATTGGAGGGGAAAAAGTGATTGGTTTGAAAATATCTGCATTAGAAAGTCATTGAGGTAAGTTCAGGTGGCCTTTTAAAGCCAGGTACTGTAGACACGGTAAATGTTGCTGATACTTGTAAAGCAATATTTAAAAGCAGTACACAGGGTGAATTGCTTTTGGAAACATACTGATTCATATAGGCAAGCTCGCTAGCCTTTCTGTCAGTAACTTCCCCACAAATAGCCAAGTTAATCTGATTTTTTTTCTTGCCGCTGTTGGTTGAGGGAGAGATATTTGCTAGGACACCATGGAGAATTCTCCACTCTTTGAATAGTGCCACAGGCTGTTTAACATCCACCTGAGCCATTGGAACAGGCAGATGGGACCTGGGTTGAACATCTCCTCTGAAGGATGGCTCCTCTGACAATGCAGCACCCTAGTCCTTCTCCTGCCTGGCATGCTGCCCTCTGGGAAGGGTGTCTAGGAGTTGCCCAAATCCCATCTTCTTCTTGTAGCAGTATGTCCACGCTGCTGGCTATCAAACCGGGGAGGGGGAGGAGGTGGGGTTCAGGGTGAATGGGCTCCCCCGAAAGAGTGTGGGATTCCTTGGGTTTCTCACGGTGAAAAAGGCGCCATTAATACATCGCATGGAACAATTCATGGGAGGCGCTTAGGGAATGTCCCGATTTCCCATATGGCCAATCCACCCCTGGCTGTTCCATCAGTAGCCCACAACCCCTGGGGCCGACATTGCCACCCACCAGAAACACGGCGTACTTACCGTGTTTGAGCTGTTTTCACCACCGCGGAGGCTTCTTGCGTGAAATTCCGAGTGGCACGGGTTTTTTTTTTTAAGCGGATTGGAAGTTGGTTATAATGGGGGCGGAAGTGCGGCGGTGGGCGGAAGATTACAGACTGGAGGGGCGGTAGTTGGGGTGGGCGGGCGAAGTGTTGGCCGCTGTCAGTCATCAGGCTGGTGCGTCACCACGTCTCTCCCCTTCACTTAAAGGGGAGGGCCACTGCGAGTTCTGCGATTCTTTTAGTTAGGTCCACTGGGCCATTAAGGAGCGTTTCGGCCGGGCCAGTGGCCTGGCACCCAAGAGGGAGTGCCAGGCTGCCTGTTGGGGGCCCGGCCGAACCGGCGGGTCATAATTGTCGGGCCGACAATAAAAAGTAAGATGCGGCTGCGGCAGTGCACCCTCCCCTTTAATGGTGGCCACACCTCCATTTTGAACACACTCCAAGCACAGTGCACCGGCAGAAAAAACTGTTGGTGGCACCGAGCGGCAGCAGCAACATTTTCTCGAGGAATTTTGTGTTCGGGGGGGAGCACTGGCGGTGAGCGATCTGATGACGCACTTAGGACGGATCGACAGCAGCGGGGCGGAAATGGGTCACCGCCGGGATATCGCAGGAAGGACATTTTCAAAATGACGGCCATTCGACGAAAAATCAGCGGCCATTCCAGTCCTCAGCGTGACTGCCGATTTCCGGCAGAGGGGAGGGGCAATTTTGGCCCCTCTGTCTCCTGCCTCCACACTTGCTGTACCATTTATTGAGTATTGCCAGCCAATTTGTCTCTAATTCCTTTTTGGAACGAATCAAACATGTGGCTAAGGCAGGTTTCGTGGCAACTTGTGTAGTTGCAGGGGAAATAAAATGATTGTTGATGAATAACAAAGATACGAAGCTCTGAGGGAGTTCTGTAGTCACCAAGTATAATCCACCTATACAGTAAGGAAGACATAGCACTCTGGGAGGGAGGAAGACTACAGGAAAATTGCCAGTGATATTTTCCTGTAAATAATACGGAGCGGGAGTCAGTCTTGCAGGCGTGGTCTGTGTGTTTAATGCAAAATATTTGGCAGCTGGGATATTCCTTCAGACCAGTACTGGATCATTCCAATTGCTGACTAACTGTGTGAGACCTACAGTCCAGCTTTTTTTTTTAAATATTCGTAGCCAATCTTTCCAATTCTTTGTCAAATCACAAACGCCAGAGGTCACCTTGCACACATCAAGCATCACTCTGCGCCAATGCTCTTAGCCAAAAGGCCTGGAAGTACTGCAATACCAGGTTCGTGCCATGGAGGTGGATGGGTCAGCACCCCCACACACCTCCGTGGAGGTGGATGGGTCAAGCCACCCCACCCACCTCCCAGCTTTGGGGTACCCGAATGTAGTGGTCATCTTACTGCACTACTAACCCAGAGGCCTGGACTAATGAGATTTACATTCCTCCCCTCCCTTGCAAAGTGAGTGTGGGCCTTCGTTCAGTCGTAGCTGTCATGTATTCAACCAACATTGTAACCCATGTATAAACTGACCTAAGTTGTAGACCGTGAGAACACTGATCACGAGGTGGGAGACACTCCTAACCTGGACCTTCAGGTATAAAAGGGGAAGCTCCACCCACCTTCGTCACTTGAGTGCTAAGGAATAAAGGACAGGTCACAGACTGACCTTCTCTCAAGCATGGGCCTCATGTGCATTTATACTGTGTAGTAAGGACGTATCAATGGCGACAAGAAACTGGGATTTAAACCACGCGAGCATGGCCACTAGCAGAACAGACGAGAGGTACTGTGTTAAGGAATGGTTGGGTCAGAGATTCAACATTGTTAAAGCAGCACACAGTTCTCCAGGCAGACAAGGGCAGTCAGGCATGCCCCAACATGTAGTCGAACCCAGAGGGGGAGTTCGACAGAGACAATGGCAAGCTGAACAGCGATTCACGCCATTGCAAGGGACAATGCGGACAGTAATGGGGCCATCAACACCTGTTAATGATGCACTCAAGGACAATAACAGGGGCAGTCAGGGACGATCGACTGGCAAGGGACCTTTTGTTTCAAACCGCAACTCATGCTGGAGGCGTGGAGGCATACATTCAGCCGGAGTTTGCAGAGATGAGCAAAATATCTGCAGAAATTGCAGAAATGGACACTGGGGGAAATCGCTGGAAGCTGAAGTTCAGCGAGTTCATGTGGAGCACGTATACAGTTCATACACCAGGACGCCACCGATAATGATGAAAGTGCTCCTCAATGGCATCCCAGTATCAATGGAGTTAGACACGGGTGCCAGCCAGTCCCTGATGGGTAGCAAACAGTTCGAAAAGTTGTGGGCATCCAAGGCCAGGAGGCCAAAATTATCACCGATTGACGCACAGCTACGGACTTACACAAAGCAGATCATTCCGGTGCTAGGCAGTGCCACGGTAGTCGTGACCCACAAAGATTCGGAGAACAGGTTGCCACTCTGGATTGTCCCAGGGGACGGTCCCGCATTACTGGGGAGGAGTTGGCTTGCTGTCATGAACTGGAAATGGGGCGATGTCAATGCAATTTCCTCTGTGGAGCGAGTATCATGCTCACAGGTCCTGGACAAATTTGACTCATTATTTCAACCCGGCATTGGCACTTTCATGGGTGCCAAGGTACTGATTCACATAAACCCGGACGCCAGACCAGTACACCACAAGGACCGCCTGTTGAGGGAAGGCATCATCTCGCCAGTCGAATTCAGTGACTGGGCGAGCCCGATTGTGCCGGTGCTCAAGGCGGATAGGTCGGTCAGGATATGTGCCGATTACAAGGCCACCATCAATCGGGTGTCACTCCAAGACCAGTACCCGCTATCGAGAGCGGAGGACCTCTTTGCGACGCTATCCGGTGGCAAACTTTTTCAAAATTGGACCTGACCTCAGCTTACATGACCCAGGCGAGTGAGTCGAAGAAGCTGACCACCATCACGACACACAAGGGGTTGTTTGAGTACAACAGATGTCCGTTCGGGATTCGCTCGGCCGCCGTGATCTTCCAACGAAATATGGAAAGCCTCCTCAAGTCGATTCCAGGGACGGTGGTTTTTCAGGACGACATTCTCATTACGGGTTACGATACTGAAGAACACCTCCACAACCTGGAGGAGGTGCTACGCAGACTGGACCGGGTAGGTCTGCGACTGACAAAGGCGAAGTGCGTCTTCCTAGCTCCAGAGGTAGAATTCCTGGGGATGAGGGTAGCAGCAGACGGGATCAGCCGTACTGCATCCAAGACGGAAGCGATCCAAAGAGCACCCAGACCCCGTAACACGACGGAGCTGCGTTCGTTCCTGGGGCTCCTGAACTATTTTGGTAACTTTCTTCCCAAATTGAGCACGCTGCTAGAGCCGCTACACATGCTCCTACGCAAAGGTCGCGAATGGGTCTGGGGGGACAGCCAGGAAAGGGCTTTTAATAGAGCACGCAATTTGTTATGTTCCAACAATCTGTTAACGCTATATGACCCATGTAAGAAACTTGTGTTAACGTGCGATGCGTCGTCCTATGGTATCGGGTGTGTGTTGCAGCATGTCAATATCAAGGGTCAGTTACAGCCGGTAGCTTATGCCTCCAGGAGTCTGTCCCAGGCAGAAAGGGGCTACGGGATGGTAGAAAAGGAGGCGCTCGCATGTGTATATGCAGTAAAGAAAATGCACCAGTACCTGTTTGGCAGGAAATTTGAGCTGGAGACAGATCACAAACCCCCAACGTCCCTTTTGGCCGACAACAAGGCCATAAATGCAAACGCATCGGCCCGCATACAGAGGTGGGCACTCACGTTAGCTGCCTATGACTACACAATTCAGCACAGACCGGGCACCGAAAACTGCGCCGATGCACTCAGCAGGCTCCCACTAGCCACCACTGAGGGGGCTACCGAGCATGGTGCTGAGATGGTCATGGCTGTTGAAGCTTTCGGAAGCGAAGGCTCACCCGTGACAGCCCGTCAGATTAAAGTCTGCACAAATAGAGATCCGCTATTGTCTCTAGTCAAGAAATGTGTCCTGAATGGGGACTAGGCAGCCATGTACAGGGCATGCCCTGAGAAATTTAAACCATTTCACAGGCGCAAGGATGAACTCTCGATTCAGGCCGATTACCTACTGTGGGGAAACCGCGTAGTCATGCCCCAGATGGGCAGAGAGGTGTTCATCAGAGAACTCCACAATGGGCACCCGGGCATTGTCATGATGAAGGCAATTGCCAGGTCACACGTTTGGTGGCCAGGGATAGACGCAGATCTGGAACTTTGTGTTCGCAGGTGCAACACGTGTGCCCAGCTGGGCCATGCGCCCAGGGAAGCCCCCCTTAGCCCCTGGCCATGGCCCGCTAAGCCTTGGTCACGCATCCATGTGGACTACGCAGGTCCTTTCATGGGGAAAATGTTTTTGGTTGTAGTAGACGCCTACTCCAAATGGATCGAGTGTGACATTTTAAATTCAAGCACATCCTCTGCCACGGTAGAAAGTCTACGGGCAATGTTCGCCGCCCACGGTCTACCGGACATCTTGATCAGCGACAATGGCCCGTGCTTCACAAGCACTGAATTCCAGGACTTCATGGCAGGCAATGGAATTAACCATGTTAGAACGGCACCGTTCAAGCCGGCCTCAAACGGCCAGGCAGAACGAGCAGTGCAGATATTCAAACAGGGGATACTCAGATTCCAAGGGGGTTCCCTACAAACCCGCTTATCACGCCTCCTGTTGGCCTATAGATCCCGACCACACTCGCTCACAGGGGTTCCACCCGCAGAGCTACTAATGAAAAGGACGCTCAAAACCCGATTATCCCTTATACACCCTACCATGAAAGAAATTGTCGAGAGCAGGCGCCAGTCACAATATCACTACCATGACAGGAATGCGAGGGCGCGATGTATTGATGTAAATGATCCTGTTTTTGTCCTCAACTATGCTGCAGGGCCTAAATGGCTCGCAGGCACTGTGGTTGCCAAAGAGGGAAATAGGATTCTGGTAGTTAAACTTACCAATGCACAAATCTGCCGCAAACATGTGGATCAAACAAAAAGGAGGTTCAGCAACCCCATAGAAGAAGCAGAGGAAGAACACGATATAGAGTTCACTCCACCACAGATGACCGAACACCGGAACCAAAGGGAGGAGAGTCCAGTCACTGTGGCAGTCCGGACAGGCCTGAGGCACTGCAAACAGCAGACACTCAGGCCAGCGCCCAACAACCGGAGCCCCAACTCAGGCGCTCTACAAGGGAGCGTAAACCACCAGAGAGACTCAACCTGTGATCCCAATAAGACTTTGGGGGGGGAGGTGATGTCATGTATTCAACCAGCATTGTAACCCATGTATAAACTGACCTAAGTTGTACACCGTGAGAACACTGACCTCTAGGTGGGAGACACTCCTAACCTGGACCTTCAGGTTTAAAAGGGGAAGCTCCACCCACCTTCATCACTTGAATGCTGAGGAATAAAGGACAGGTCACAGACTGACCTTCTCTCAAGCATGGGCCTCGTGTGCATTTATACTGTGTAGTAAGGACGTATCAGTAGCAATCTTGCAAGAATCAGAAGTCGTGGGTTCAAGTCTCACTGCAGGTCATAATCTAAATAGGCATTTTAGTACAGTACTGAGAGAGTGCCACACTGTCATGCTTTTGTTGCAAAGATCCCGTGGCACTTTTTTGACAAAGAACAGGAGAGTCTTTCCAGTGACTGGGACAATATTCATTCCTCAGCCAGCACCAGATGAACTGTATTTAATTCCTATTTGTGGGAGCTTGCTGTATGCAAATTGATTGCTGCATTTGCCTACATTGGAACAGTGACTGCACTTCAGAAGAACTTCATTGGCTGTGAAGCACTTTGGGAGGTCGTGACAGGGGCTAAAGAAATGAAAGTCTTCACTGGGTATAGGAAATGGATTCCCAGCAAATGCAATTCACGAGCTAGCTTTGAGTGTGGAAGGCCATCTCCACTCTTCCAGCCAAAAAGACCCAATCATTACTTGAATGATTTCAGTGTCCTCATACTCTACTTTTGTAGCTGAATTTGAAGAATTTTTTTAGATACATTGTTTCTATACCTGTACTGTCTTGTATACTTCAGTGAAATCACTTCCAATACAGACTGAAAAGTTCTAGGAGGCAAAATTGCCCCTCGCTCGGTTTTAGGCACATAATTTGAATTAAAAGAATTTAGCACCCGGCGAGATGGACCGCTAAGTTGTGCGGAATTGGGGTCTTAGAGCAAAGAAAATGTGTGGGGCGGTAACGGAGCGGTCGCGGGGCGCGACTCTCAGTGCCGCGCGGTGCTAACGTACCGCGTCACAAGGTTCCTTGCCTTTTAAAGGGGGGGCCACTGCGATTTCTGCAGCCGCTTTAATGGCGCCCACTGGGCCACCAGGGAGGGTGTCAGCTGGGCCAGTGGGGGGGGGGGGGGGTTGCTGGGCTGCATGTTGGCAGTGTGGCTGACACAGAAAAGATGGTGGCGGCGCTACCACCTCTCCTTTAAGGAGAGCCACCACAACTTCTCGGCCTGCGAAGGTGTCGGTGGCATCGCCTCACTCGTCCCGCGGGGTGCAAAGGGGTCGGCGTGGGGCGATGGGTCGGTGTGCACGGCGAATCGCAGGGCGCGGTGCAAAGCTCTTTTTGCACAGGGAGGGAGGGGGGTGGGGTTGCAGCAACAGGCCTTTCTCTGAGGGGCAATTTTGGCCCCCTAGTCGCTCCAGCTTTCTCTGTAACTCATTCCTCTGACACTAGGGACTGTCTCATGACTTTGAAACCTCTCCAGTGCTTAAATGTCTCCTTTGAGTCTCGGTGACCAGACAGACAGAGTATGTGAGCTCCTCCTGTTGTGTCAATGAACTTCTTCAAAAAAGAGTTGGCTAAGTATCTGTTTTTGAAGGGGATTGAAGGCCACAGAGGGTTAAATAATCAGCCGGACATGATGGCTGTTGCACTGTTGGTGCCACGGACCTGTGGAATGGAGCTGTTGAGAACGGGACAGTGCAGGTCGGATTAATACCTGCGGTAGGGTCAGGGTTAAATGAATTTTTTTGTACAATTTACTGAGGTTGATTGGTTGGAGTAAAGTCCTGAGCAATATAAGTTGACTGTGGAGAGAAGGGCCATTTCTCATTTTATACTTGCTCTGTGTGGCGTTGCTACTCCGGCAGCCATTGTTGTTCCTTTCAGCATTCACCCTTGTTAAAGGTGGTGCAGTGGGGTTAGATACCTGGACTTTCAGAAATCTCTGCTGTAAGGGAGTTTGGAGCAGTCTACTTTTAGGGATGTGGGTGTCGCTGACAAGGCCAGGATTTATAGCTCATCCCTAGCTGACCTAATTTGCTACAACTGAGTGGCTTGCTGGGCCATATTGGTATGGGATTCGAGTCACATTTAGGCCAGAAAAGAAAGACTTGCATTTATATAGCACCTTTCATGACCACCGGACATCTTAAAGCGCTTTACGGCCAATGAAGTACTTTTGGAGTGCAGTCACTGTTGTAATATGGGAAATGTGGCAACTAACTTGCACACAGCAAGCTCCCACAAACAGCAATGTGATAATGGCCTGATAATCTGTTTTTGTTATGTTGATTGAGGGATAAATATTGGCCAAGACACCGGGGATAACTCTCCTGCTCTTCTTCAAAATAGTGCCATGGTATCTTTTACGTCCACCTGAGAGAGCAGACAAGGCCTCGGTTTAACGGCTCTTCCGAAAGACAGCACCTCCGACAGGGCAGCGCTCCCTCAGCACTGTACTGTAGCGTTAGCCTAGATTTTTGTGCTCAAGTTCCTGGAGTGGGACTTGAACCCACAACCTTCTGACTCAGATGCGAATATGCTACCAGACAAGATGAGGATGGCAGATTACCTTTTACTTATACTATAACAGCTTTTTATTTCCAGAGATTCGAGCTCGCGTTCTCTGCATTATTAGCCTAGGTCCCTGGATGACTAGTCCAATAAGCTAAGCACTATACTACCGTACCCCCCAACCCCCATCCACCCGCATCCTCCTTTCCCCCTCCCCGATCCGGCTCCTCGTGGGCATGTGCACTCGTTGCAAAATTGCCTCCAATTCCACACAAAGCTGGCAGCATCGCTCGGAGAGGTCAAAGGATGGTTAGAGCGTGGGAAGTGAGAAAATCTAAACCAATGTCGCAGTGGTGCAAGAGGGTCAGGCTTATTTTAGGTTGGGGCTGATTGTCCTTGTCAGGGGCAGAAGGGAGGAGACGTTTCTAGCAGGTCTTCCTGGCTGTGGGTCTTGGCGAGTTGCAGCATTGGACTCGCAATGAACGAAGGGCCCATGCTCCTGGATGCAGTAGGACAAACAGGGCTTTAATTGAGCTGCATCTGATCTTTCGAGTGCCTGATGCTGACACTAGGTGTCTGAAATGGCCCCAACACTGACATCCCTCATCTTGATGAACACACAATTCTCTAAAATGGAGTTGGGGAGGGAGGCTGCTAAATACCAATTTGTGACTTAACAAAAAGTTGCAGAGCTGCTTTGAAGCGGTTAATTTGAAAGGCTGGGATTTGTTGAGGAATAAACTGGAATGACCCTAGTGTTGTCATTAGCTGTCAGATCTGCAATCAGCAGTGATCAGCATTCCTACAGTGGAACCCTGCCAGAATCACAGCGTGACCTTGCAGCTAAGTGTCCTGATAATGGGAAACCCATTTTTAATTTTATTGGGAACATTGATTATTTTTGGTTTTTGCAGCCCTGGTTCCACTCCCCCCATCTTCGTCATCTTTCTAAACCCTCTCTGATCAGCTTTGAACCACGTTCCTTCAGGGAATTCTTGAGTTAATTGACTGTTTTGTGGTCCAATACTCTTTTTTTACAAGACGCCTCTGATAATTGTGCAGGTGGAGACAGTCCTGTCATGAAAAGACCCCGGTTTCAGCAGTCTCTGAGCCATCATAGCACTCCTTGGCAGTGGATTAACCTGGGTACCTTGGATGTAATAAAGAAAGACGTGTATTTATATAGCGCCTTTCACGACCACTGAACACCCCAAAGCATTTACAGCCAATTAAGTATTTTTTGGAATGTAGTCACTGTTGTAATGTGGGGAAAGCAGCAGCCAATTTGCGCACAGCAAGCTCCCACGAACAGCAATGTGATAATGACCAGATAAACTGTTTTTGTTATGTTTATTGAGGGAGAAATATTGGCCAGGGAACCGAGTATAACTCTCCTGATCTTCTTTGAAATAATGCCATTTGACCTTTTATGTCCACCTGAGAGAGCACATGGGGCCTCGGTTTAACGTCTCATCCGAAAGACGGCACCTCCGACAGTGCAGCACTCCCTTAGTACTGCACTGAAATATCAGCCTAGACTTTTGTGCTCATGTCTCGGGAGTGGGCCGTGAACCCACAACCTTCTGGCTCTGAGGCGAATGTGCTACCCACTGAGCCATGGCTGCCTTTGATAATGGCAAAGATAGTGGGACCGAAATTGCCCTCCGCCTCAAACGGGGCGCAATTACCGTTTTGTAAGTGTTCTGTCCGGCCCAATGCATGGGGCGGATAACCGGCGAAATTTAGGACTTTATTTCTTTATTTGCAGCGGGTGTTATCATCAGGGCGGAAATGTGGGCGTGTCGGAACGGCTGTCGCTCCGACTCATCAGCACCATGCTGACCCGTCACAACATCCCTCCCCTTCAGTTAAAGGGGAAGGCTGCTGCGAACTCTGCAAGGAGGGTTTGGTCTGGGTCAGTGGTCTAAGAGAGGGTGTCGGGCTGCCTGTTGGCGTCCTGGCCGAACCAGTGATCACCATTAGAAACATAGAAACGTAGAAAATAGGTGCAGGAGTAGGCCATTCAGCCCTTCGAGCCTGCACCGCCATTCAATGAGTTCATGGCTGAACATGCAACCTCAGTACCCCATTCCTGCTTTCTCGCCATACCCCTTGATCCCCCTAGTAGTAAGGACTACATCTAACTCCTTTTTGAATATATTTAGTGAATTGGCCTCAACAACTTTCTGTGGTAGAGAATTCCACAGGTTCACCACTCTCTGGGTGAAGAAGTTTCTCCTCATCTCAGTCCTAAATGGCTTAACCCTTATCCTTAGACTGTGACCCCTGGTTCTGGACTTCCCCAACATTGGGAACATTCTTCCTGAATCTAACCTGTCTAAACCCGTCAGAATTTTAAACGTTTCTATGAGATCCCCTCTCATTCTTCTGAACTCCAGTGAATACAAGCCCAGTTGATCCAGTCTTTCTTGATATGTCAGTCCCGCCATCCTGGGAATCAGTCTGGTGAACCTTCGCTGCACTCCCTCAATAGCAAGAATGTCCTTCCTCAAGTTAGGAGACCAAAACTGTACACAATACTCCAGGTGTGGCCTCACCAAGGCCCTGTATAACTGTAGCAACACCTCCCTGCCTCTGTACTCAAATCCCCTCGCTATGAAGGCCAACATGCCATTTGCTTTCTTAACCGCCTGTTGTACCTGCATGCCAACCTTCAATGACTGATGTACCATGACACCAGGTCTCGTTGCACCTCCCCTTTTCCTAATCTGTCACCATTCAGATAATAGTCTGTCTCTCTGTTTTTACCATCAAAGTGGATAACCTCACATTTATCCACATTATACTTCATCTACCATGCATTTGCCCACTCACCTAACCTATCCAAGTCACTCTGCAGCCTCATAGCATCCTCCTCGCAGCTCACACTGCCACCCAACTTAGTGCCATCCGCAAATTTGGAGATACTACATTTAATCTCCTCGTCTAAATCATTAATGTACAATGTAAACAGCTGGGGCCTCAGCACAGAACCTTGCGGTACCCCACTAGTCATTGCCTGCCATTCTGAAAAGTACCCATTTACTCCTACTCTTTGTTTCCTGTCTGACAACCAGTTCTTAATCCATGTCAGCACACTACCCCCAATCCCATGTGCTTTAACTTTGCACATTAATCTCTTGTGTGGGACCTTGTCGAAAGCCTTCTGAAAGTCCAAATATACCACATCAACTGGTTCTCCCTTGTCCGCTCTACTGGAAACATCCTCAAAAAATTCCAGAAGATTTGTCAAGCATGATTTCCCTTTCACAAATCCATGCTGACTTGGACCTATCATGTCACCTCTTTCCAAATGCGCTGCTATGACATCCTTAATAATTGATTCCATCATTTTACCCACTACCGATGTCAGGCTGACCGGTCTATAATTCCCTGTTTTCTCTCTCCCTCCTTTTTAAAAAAGTGGGGTTACATTGGCTACCCTCCACTCCATAGGAACTGATCCAAAGTCTATGGAATGTTGGAAAATGATTGTCAATACATCCGCTATTTCCAAGGCCACCTCCTTAAGTACCCTGGGATGCAGTCCATCAGGCCCTGGGGATTTATCGGCCTTCAATCCCATCAATTTCCCCAACACAATTTCCCGACTAATAATGATTTTCCTCAGTTCCTCCTTCTTACTAGACCCTCTGACCCCTTTTATATCCGGAAGGTTGTTTGTGTCCTCCTTAGTGAATACCGAACCAAAGTACTTGTTCAATTGGTCTGTCATTTCTTTGTTCCCCATTATGACGGAATGACCTGGTCACGGCTCTTATAGAAAGGGGCAATTTTGGCCCCAAGGACTCTGCCCAGTTATACCACTGAGTTCTTAAAGTTCAGATAACAAATTCTGGGGTTTTTGAAGGGCTTCCTGAGTGCAACTATTTATTTTTAAGAAGTCCTCATCTTAACAATCATTGAAATAATATTTATGTTTGTACATGAGGTGAAGCACTGAAAATTCCCTTCCCACCACGTATAATCTCATGAGCATGCTGTATAACGCGAAGGAGTTTTGGGAGCCTTGGTTATGCGAGATCTGACCTGTGGTGCAATAAGGTCGCTCTGTTCCTTCCTTTTTGCAGCTGAGACCCGCGTTCTGCTGTCATATGCACAGTAATAAATATCTTGGGAACCTCGTGATTAGATTCCAGCCTGTAATTCACTTCCAGGTATCCATTCTATATATTTTCTCCATCAATCTTGACTTTATAAGGTTGAAAAATATATCCTTCAACAAAGGAAGTGACATTTTTGTTATACATGAATGTAATTAAGTTTTTTTTTGTTTTTCAAAATTCACTCTTCCTGAATGTTGCTGGAGCATGGTTCCATGGGCCAGTCCTCTGATACTATTGGAGGCAGTTCAGAGAAGGTTTACGAGGTTGATTCCTGGGATGAAGGAGTTGTCTTATGAAGAAAGGTTGAGCAGGTTGGGCCTATACTCATTGGAGTTGAGAAGAATGGGAGGTGATCTTATCGAAACATATAAGATTTTGAGGGGGTTCGACAGGGTAAATGCAGAGAGGATGTTTCCCCTTGTGGGGGAATCTAGAACTAGGGGGCATAATTTCAGAATAAGGGGTCACCCATTTAAAACGGAAATGAGGAGGAGTTTCTTTTCTTCGAGGGTCGTAAATCTTTGGATTTCTCTTCCCCAGAGAGCTGTGGAGGCTGGATCATTGAATATATTTAAGGTGGAGATAGACAGATGTTTGAATGAAAAGGGAGTCGAGGGTTATAGAGTGCGGACAGGGAAGTGGAGCTGAGGCCAAGATCAGATCAGCCATGATCTTATTGAATGGCGGAGCAGGCTCGAGGGGCCAAATGGCTGACTCCTGCTCCTATTTCTTATGTTCTTATGTTCACCCTTCCTGAATGTTGCTGGGGCATGGTTCCGTAAGGTTTGTCAGTCCTCCGATACTTCACCCCTCCTGACTGTTGCCCATCTAGGACTTATTGTCAGCTAACTAGTCAAACCAAGTGGGGCTTGAGGAGTTCAGAGTGGTGACGGAGACGTAATGCTGGATGTTGTCAAGATACGTGTGAAAGCTTACTCTGTGTCTATGAATGACGTCACCAAGGGGCAGCATGTGGACCAGGAAAAGGAGCCAAGGATGTGACTATCAAATTGCATGAAAACCTGTGAAGTCCTAGATGGGCAACGAGGGAGAACCACAATGTTGTCCTCCTGCAGAAAATAGGGGAGAAAATACCTTGAAAAATAAAAAGGAAAGAAAATGAATTACTGTCTTGAGTCTGTGGTGTTTAATGATTGTGATACGTGTTTGTCAGATGCATGAGATGAGTGGGTTTAAACTGCAGGTCACTGCGATATTTTCTAGGGCAGAGGGTGACATTTATGGTGAACTGCTCAGATATTTTATTACTCAAGCCCAGGGAAGGTTTAATTGAGGACAAAGGCTGTGTGATGCAGCAGACTGATTCTGAGAGCAGCCCTAACTCTTGACTTCAATCAAACCAGTGTGAGGGCTCATCAATCCAGATGAGTTTCCTTTAAACTTTTTTTTTACTGCGAACTTTGTGCTCATTCGTCAAAGGTTGTCAGTGCTGGGGGATGGATTACTCCCAGGCCAGGTATTCTCCCAGCCATGTGTGCTTTCTCATGAGTGAGATTGCCAATGTCGCACTGAAATTGGGGTCGTTTTGTGGTGCGAGTCCCTAAACAAACCTACGAGGGTTGCCACCTGTCCAGGGTTGCCCTGGAGTCCTCAGGAATGAGAGTTATTTGCTGGACACTGCTGTGAGTAACCTAGGGAAAAATCCTAGAGGAGTTAAATACTTGTTTTCCATTGTCTTTGAATATTTTTGTCTTGGGGGGGGGAAATGGCCGTTTGACCGGGCCGGGCAATTGAAGGCAGGAGGTCATGTGGTGAAACCCCTAGGAACATCTCCAACCAGAATTGACAACCCTAAAACCTACATTGTAAGGCAAATTTAGGACGGACGTCATGAAGTATTTAATTACACAAAGGATGAACAGTAGCTGGGTTGGTTGCGGTCAGGATAGCTATACTGTATGATGAGCTATACTGTACTGGGGGCGGTGGGGTTGGTATAATAGAAGGATGAAATCAAATGGGCAGAACCTTGAGGGCCACTCATTGGACAGATGGGTGGGGGGTGGGTGGGGTGATGGGGCGCAGGGGCATGACAGTGGGGAGGGAAGGAGCCATGGGCAAACTGCTAAGTTTAAAAAAAAATCTACCTGTCTTATCTTTGGCTTGGTTGGCATAGCCCACCTCAGAAGGACATCCTCAACAAAAGGATGTCTGGTTGCCAGTTGGAAGGGAAGATTCTCCAAGGTTATGATGGGTCTGCTGGGTAGTGCCTCTTTTGATCAATGGTTGCCAGGGTGACAGACTAACCATGTTACAGAGCAGAAAACTGAATGAATTTCTTCGGGAAAAAAATGGGCCAATTGTTTATTCTGACTGAAGAAAATAATTTGCTAATGTTTGACATAAAATATGCAGGCGGAAGGTCACTGTACACATAATTTATTTAAAAGAAAAGGAAGACTTGCAATTATATAGCACTTTTCACGACCTTAGAATGCCCCAAAGCGCTTTACAGCCAATGAAGTAATTTTGAAGTATCGTCACTGTGGTAATGTAGGGAACGTCGCAGCCAATTTGCGCACAGCAAGCTCCCGCTAACAGCAGTGTTTTAATTGATCAGCTAATGGGCCAGATCTTGCTGGAAAAATAACGGTATGTTAATGATGCACCCTGCTATTAATGCGCAAATCGGCCAGCAATTTCAGCAGATTAAGAGGTATGGCGTGAGTTGGGAATCGCCAGAACTTGCTGGCTGATTTACGCCGCTCCACCGTTTGCTTTCCACAAATGGCACCTTGTCCTTAGCCTCCCCGTCGTTGTTAAGAACTTGCTGGATTTGCACATTCATTGCTCATTAAACTCGCCGGAGAAAATTAAGGCTGGTAATTAATGGTGTAAGTACCCCTTTCTTCTTAGGCAGACCCCGGAGTCAAGGATGACTTGGTACCGCACTAAAATAAGTTCCAAGGGGCTCAAGTTTCGGCCTGAGTTGCTCCTATTTTTTTGGAGCAACTAGTTTAGAATGGAGACTCTTAGAAATTGCAATTCTTGGCATTTAGTTTGCTCCAGTCCTAGTAAGTTAGAATAGTTCCATTTCAGAACAGATTTTTTTTTCAAAAGGGGGTGTGTCCAGCCACTTACGCCTGTTTTGCAAGTTTAGGCAGCGAAAACTTACTCCAAACTAAATTAGAATGGAGTAAGTGTAGATTTTTGTACGCTGAGAAAAACCTTGTCTACACTTATAAATCAGGCGTAGGGACTGAGAGATGGGGGGGAGGGGGAAAGGGGTTTACAAACATTAAACACTTCACTTTTACAAATAAAGAGCCATCATCAATAATAAATGATAAATAAATCAATAAATCAACCAATAAAATGTTTTAAAAAAATCAATCAATAAATAAAAAATTAAGTTTCTACTCACCGACTGCAGCACCAAAAGCTCTCCAACAGCATGCTGGGACGCCCCCCCCCCCCCGCCCCCCCAGTGTCTCTCTCTCTGTCAGTGTCTCTCTCTCTCTCTGACAGTGTCGCTCTGTCTGTCAGTGTCTCTCTCTCTCTGTCAGTGTCTCTCTCTCTCTCTCTCTCTCTCTGTCAGTGTCTCTCTCTCTCTGTCAGTGTCTCTCTCTCTGTCAGTGTCTCTCTCTCTCTGTCAGTGTCTCTCTCTCTCTCTGACAGTGTCGCTCTGTCTGTCAGTGTCTCTCTCTCTCTCTCTCTCTCTCTGTCAGTGTCTCTCTCTCTGTCAGTGTCTCTCTCTCTCTGTCAGTGTCTCTCTCTCTCTCTGACAGTGTCGCTCTGTCTGTCAGTGTCTCTCTCTCTCTCTCTCTCTCTCTCTGACAGTGTCGCTCTGTCTGTCAGTGTCTCTCTCTCTCTCTCTCTCTCTCTCTCTGTCAGTGTCTCTCTCTGTCAGTGTCTCTCTCTCTCTGTCAGTGTCTCTCTCTCTCTGTCAGTGTCTCTCTCTCTCTCTCTCTCTCTGTCAGTGTCTCTCTCTCTCGCTCTCTGTCAGTGTCTCTCTCTCTCTCTCTCTCTGACAATGTCTCTCTCTCTGTCAGTGTCTCTCTCTCTGTCAGTGTTTCTCTGTGTTTCTGACAGCGAGGGGTGGGGGGGGAGGAGGGAGGGAGGGGGGAGAGGGGGAGATAGGAGGGGGAGAGAGGAGGGGGAGGCTGAACGGGCTCCGTCGACGAGTGGAAGCCAGGCCGCCGAAGACTTCGGGCGGGGCCCGCCCCCAGCAAGATGCCGGGCGGGCCTCGCCGACGACGTGGAGGGAGGGGGAGGGGGCTGGGGGGAGGAGGGGAATGGCTGAATGGGAGGGAGGGGGGGAGAACAGGAGCTGAACGGGAGGGAGGGAGGCAGGGACTGGGAGCTGAACGGGAGACCCGAGTCCGATCTTCGCCCGGGGAGTCCATTCGGCCAGGGCTCGGGGCGGCGTGCTTCGGGCCCCTCCCACGCAACCTCGGGGCGAGGAGCTACTGCACATGCGTGCACACTCTAGTGTGCATGTGCAGAGGTCCCGGCTCTGTTTTCAGTACAGGGACCTGGCTCTGCCCCCGACCCCGTGTGCTGTGCTACGCCAAGCACGAAGACGTCCTGAGGAGCTTAGACAATCACAAGGTAAGTTTTCGGACCCCTTTTTATTCCAGAAAATCTGCGCAGCTTATGGAGGTGCACCGTTCTTACAGAGGGCGGAAACTGGGGCCCAAGGTGACTGATGAGAATAATGCGGGACCTACAGTCTCTGTCACAGGTGGGGCACATTGTGGTTGAGGGGGCGGGTGGGTGGGGTGCTTGATTTGAAGTACACTCCTTTCGTTGTTTGTACTTGGCTTCCGCGTGCTCCCGGCGGAGAGACTCGGAAGTGTTCGGCGTCTTCTCAGATGCTCCTCATCCACTTTGAGCGGTCTTGTGCCAGGGATTCCCAAGAGTCGGTGGGGATGTTACATTTTTTCAAGGAGGCTTTGAGGGTGTCCTTGAAGCGTTTTCTCTGCCTTCCTCGGGCTTGACTGCCGTGATGTAGTTTGGAGTAGAGTGCTTGTTTTGGGAGCCTAGTATCAGGCATGCGGACAATGTGGCCCACCCATCGGAGCTGATCAAGCGTGGTCAATGCCTCGTGCTGGGAATGTTTGCCTGAGAGTGAATGCTGGCGTTAGTGCGCCTAACCTACCAATGAATTTGCAGGATTTTGCAGAGGCAGCGTTACTGGTACTTCTCCAATGCTTTGAGGTGCCTACTGTACATAGTCCATGTCTCTGAAGCATAAGTGTTAATGACTGCCAATCAACCTCTCTGGCCCAGGAACAGAACAACTTCAACTGTGGAACCTCATTCCTTCAGCTTGTGAATTTCTTCAGGACATTTAAAAAAAACCTTTATTTTTGATTTTTTTCATTTCCTTTGTATTTTTTGCTCTTATAATTCAATCATTCTTGCCCTCTCTTTACTTCTCTTTCAGTACCCAATATGACTCTAATTCACCCTCTCCTTCATCCTCTGTTTCTTTCTCAATCCTTCTGTATCATTGGTTAAAGAGATAGTCTGTTGGTTCTGTTGTTCACCAAGGTCCCAGATGCCCCATTGCCCATGTCGCCATTAGCTCTCACATCCAGCAAGTTATGGTGCAAAAATTCTTCAAGCTGAAGGATGCTGGAAAAAGTCTAACTCATGGCAAACACCACAAATTGTGCCGCGCCAGCAAGATTTGGCCTATTCGTTTTTTACGGTGTTGGTTGAGGGATAAATATTGGCCAGGACACCAGAGAGATCTCCCCTGCTCCTCTTCAAAATAGTGCTGTGGGCTTTTTTATGTCCACCTAAGAGGCAGACGGGGCTTCAGTTTAATGTCTCATCCGACAACACAGCACCTCCGACAGTGCAGCGCTCCCTCAGCTGGAATTTCAAGGACACCCTCAAAGCCTCCTTGATAAAATGCAACATCCCCACCGATACCTGGGAGTGGGACTTGAAACCATGACCTTCTGACTCCGAGGCAAGAATGCTACCCGTGAGCCGTAGGGTTTTTTCTTTTGGGGAGGGGGTGGACAGGTAGAGTAATAAACACTAAATCGACTTCTGCATGCACTTTTATTCATAATTAACTTGAAGCAATTGAAAACTCAATGACGTGCACTGCTGATCACTCCCTCTGTCATAGCCAAACCTGGTCGAAGTATCTTCCAAGTTTCTTTCACTCATAGGCGGTCCCTCGAAACGAGGATGACTTGCTTCCACGCCAAAAAAGGATGAGTTCACAGGTGTTTCTATGAAGGGCTTGAACTACATCCTCAAAGGTGGAACATGCCTGTGCGTGGATTTTTTTAACGTGGGGTGACCATTGCACACCAGCCACCACACAGGCTTGACAGAGCTAGGTCTTGGTCCAGTGGCAAGGATTACCCAAGATGACTGGAGTCCAGCTCTGCTGCATGGACCAAGTGCGCGCACATAATCGCAGTGTGGGCTAGCCCGTGCTGCCCCTGGGCCCCTGACCCTGAACTCTCGCCTCCCCTGGGCCCTGATCACATCCCTCTACAGTCTCTCGCCGATCCTTCGCCCCGACCTCGCCACACCTGCTGTATGTGCCCACGCTCCAATCAGCAACCTGGACCTTGATGACGTCACTCTTCACTGCCGTCGCCCTCCTGCACCCGCTCCCTGAAGTGGCCTGGAATCTATCTGGAATGTCGCTCCTTTTATGGCTCCGACCTGCTGCTGGTGTTCTCACGCAGGTCAGGGCCTCCACATATCCACAATCCACACGTTCTTTATCAAGGTAACAGTATCCCCTCCCCCAGGAAATCGAAAGTTGCAGCTAAAAGCTGCCATTCACGCTGATCAGCAACACATTACTCCCAGGTACTTACAGCTGCCAATTTAAGGCAAATCTTCAGTGTCACATTTCCAGTCACGGCTCATTTGCACACCAAAGGCACCTTGTGCCAAACATTTCACATCTTACAAACACATCACAACACAATGCAACTGCTCAAAAAGTGCTTATCTCCCTGGGAGGGCAGCAGCCAATAACACTGCACAATGAACCCATTTTTAGAGAATGCTTCTGTGTCTCATTTTGTAATTGATATTTTTTTGATCGATGAGTTCCACGATCCACCTTCTCACCGTGCGGGACAGTGTGCAGGCTAAAGTCTGTCATATGCTGGATAACGTAGTCAAGATTATTAATGCATAGGCTGGAGTATATTAGACACTGCTTATGGGAGTTTTATTTTACATCTAACCTGCATTGTACCTGACCTTGGAGTGCTTGACAGGGCAGCGTAGAGGGATTTGTACTCTGCATCTAATCCATACTTTACCTGACCTGAGAGTGCTAGATCGGGCAATATAGATAAAATATTACACCATATCTAACTTGTAATATCCTGACATGAGCACATCAAAAATTAAACATTAATTATTTAATGTTTCTTAAAATACACTGAAGCATTGCAATTTCATTTACTGTGCATTACTAAACTCTCAAAATAAAAGGATGTAGTGAGCATAATTAACTGACTTGGGGTTGGGGGGGTGGAGGGGTGGCAAGATACTGATATTTTTCAAACATAGGCTGACCTTGACGGAAGCTCACTTTGCTGGGTAAAGACATGTTTAGCGTGTATTTTAATAGCGTGTTTGGGCTAGCAGTGGCAGAACGGAGTAACGGGGGCTTGTAAAACGATTGAAATTTATGGTGTGCAAAGCTTGGAGCTTACAGCAGTGATGAGATGAATGTTGTGCAGCAGCCTCACAATCCCGGATGGTGGGGGAAACGCACCTGAATAACGGAGGAAGGTTGCTCTCCCTTTGTCAGACTCAACATTTTAGAACTGAACCGGCGCAGACACAGTGGGCCGAAATGGCCTCCTTCCGTGCTGTAGAAACATAGAAAATAGGTGCAGGAGTAGGCCATTCAACCCTTCAAGCCTGCACCACCATTCAATATGTTCATGGCTGACCGTGCAACTTTTGTAACCCATTCCTGCTTTCTCTCCATACCCCTTGATCCCTTTAGCCGTAAGGGCTACATCTAACTCCCTCATCATATCTCTCAGAAACACCTGAAAGTACTGCTCAAATAATTAATTGATTTAAAATGCAGATTCTGTTATGGTGGCAAATATGGTAGTCAGTTTATTCACAGCAAGATCCCACAGAGGTGACCAGTTAATCTGTTTTTCATGGCAAATGTTGAATAAGGACCATTAACAGGAAATCAGAACCATTGGTTATTAAGCAAAATTCCTCAATGAAGTTATTTTTATCCTCAACAAGTTTGCTTTTAGCAACATAACCAATCTGTAATAAGCAGATGACTTTGAAGTTTTGTCTAATTTACTATTGAGGATAATATATCAGGGTCTTGCAGGTTATACAGGACACACCACAATACTGTGCAGTATTACTGTGCAAATTTCTATGATTCTATGAACATAATTTTTTCCCCCCTTTCCTCTGACCCATGTAGGCTCTATTGTGTTCCTAACACAGATGAGGTTGCACACAGGGAGGTTAAAGTAACAGCGACCTCAGTCTTTAATAAGACACTCCAGAGTGAGGAACAGGCCTTATGTACAGTGCTCCCAAGGGATGCTGGGATCCCTTGGGACTTCAGAGGATGAGCTCCCTGGTGGCGGAACATGGGAGTGCATGCTTTACAGATACACAACAGGCTCCCTCATAGCTGTTTAATACACATGGGACAGGTGTGGTCCCTTCTCTCTCTCCTCTCCTCCCCTACCCTCCCCTCCCACTAAGCTTGGCAACTTTTGACAAATCCAAGACTATCAGCGGCAGGACAGGGCCCTGGAGATAGGGATGGGCCTAATCTACTTTTTATACGCAAGACCGTCGAATATTAATATGTAAGAATAAGGAAACTTCTAATTGACTGAGGTATTTGGACAAAGCCCTGTAACCAGTCTTAAATCAGCACAACATCCTGACAGGCGGGCATGGTGCATTAACTTGGCAAGGCTCGATTTCGGCCTGCCCAAAGTACATGGCATTAACCCCAGCGAATCTGCCGCTTTGTTGAAATATTTCCCTCTGGATTCCCAACCTCCGCCAGGGGAGATGGAGCGGAAGGGGAAATGGCCCCTGTCCTTCCTCCTACACCTGTAGCAGCAAAGTGGAACCTGAGGTCTAGGGACAGGAGAAGGCAGCCTCAGGTTCTGTGGGCAACGTTTAAAACGCTCCATGGGGGAAGGAGTGAACTAACTGATGTAAACTTTAGAGGACCTTCTGCTGTCCCTTAGCACTGGGTCTTCCTCTCTCCCTTCTCTCTGACTGTTGTTTCTCTTTCTGCCCTTGCTCTGTCTCTTCATAAATCATAAAAATTTACAGCACGGAAGGAGGCTATTCAGCCCATCGTGTCCATGGCAGCCGACAAACAGCTATCCAGCCTAAACCCACTTTGCAGTTCTAGCACCATAGCCATGTAGGTTACGGCACTTCAAGTGCATATTCAAGTAATTTTTAAATGCAATGAGGTTTCTGCCTCTAACACCCTTTCAGGCAGTGAGTTCCAGACCCTCACCAGCTTCTGGGTGAAAACATTTCTCCTCAAATCCCCTCTAAAGCTCCTACCACTTACTTTAAATCAGTGCCCCCTGGTTATTGACCCCTCTGCTAAGGGAAATAAGTCCTTCTGATCCATTCTATCTAGACCCCTCATAATTTTATACACCTCAATTAGGTCTCCCCTCAGCCTCCTCTGTTCCAAAGAAAATAACCCCAGCCTATCCAATCTTTCCTCATAGCTAAAGTTCTGCAGTCCAGGCAACATCCTTGTAAATCTCCTCTGTACCCTCTCTAGTGCGATCACATTTTTCCTGTAATGTGGTGACCAGAACAGCACGCAGTACTCTAGCAGTGGCCTAATTAGTGTTTTTTGCAGTTCAAGCATAACCTCCCTGCTCTTATATTCTATGCCTTGGCTAATAAAGGCAAGTAGTCCACATGCATTCTTAACCACCTTGTTCTCCCTTTCTCCTCGTTCCCTTTCACAGTTTCACGTGTTCTCTTTCCTTTTACGTTTCTCTCTCTCTCTCCTCCGCTAAATCAGAATGCCGACAGCTATACGATGGAAGGATACAAATCTTGTGCGGACTGCACTTAAGCAGGACTTCTCTGCGATCCATCCAAATAGATTACGATTCAGTTACTGGAAAGAGATTCTCAACAGGAGACATTAACACTC
Source organism: Pristiophorus japonicus (assembly GCF_044704955.1). Taxonomy (NCBI): domain Eukaryota; kingdom Metazoa; phylum Chordata; class Chondrichthyes; family Pristiophoridae; genus Pristiophorus; species Pristiophorus japonicus. Next base: position 93,193,252 of record NC_091988.1, read on the forward strand.
TTGGGCATATGAGCTGGACATCCGCTGCATGTCTTTAAGCACGGCTAATTACCTGTCTCCTTGATAGGTGTTTAACTGCTTTTCCCAGCTAGTGGACAGATGCAACAGAAAGAATTATTTCTTGCTTTGTGGTTGAAGAAGTTTCTCTCTCTGGGCTTCCTCCTTCAGGGAGGGCCTGTGGAAAACGGAAGCAACATTAAGTTCGGCAATCTGCTGTGAATCAAAAATCCCATTGCTGGGAGAAGGAATCATTCACGTTTTAATGTTCCTTCTTCACTTTCTCTTCCTGACCTTCCTGTTAGCTGACATGGCAAATGATTGCCTTCCCTCCAGCACTGACCCCCCCCACTCCATTTCAAAACCACTATTCTCATCCCCCTCCCCCAACGACCCCCCCCCCACCTTCAACCCCTCTGTTCTCGCTAACTCCTCCTCAACTCCCCTTTCCTCTCCAAGGTCCTTGAACATGTTGTTACCTCCCACATCAGTGCCCACCCCGCCCACAATTCCCTGCTGGGGTCTCTCCAAACAGGTCTCCTCCCCTTCCACAGCACGAAAACGGCCCTGAGCAAGATAAAGAAAGGCTTTCTCTGGGACTGTAATTACAGTGCATTGTTCCCCCTTAAGCTCTCTGCAGCCTTTGATGTGGTCGACTACATCAGTCGTTCTCAAACTGGGGTCCGCGGACCGCTGGGGGCTCTGTAGTGACTTTCCAGAGGGTCCGTGACCGGAGGCGGCCGGAAACAATTTCAAGCCTGCTCCTCTTTATAAAACCAACACTGATTCAATTCTCGCGAATTATTCTCCACGGCTGGGCCCGCCTCCTCACAGAGGCCCCCCGCTCTCGCTCACTTTGCGACGAGCGCTCCCTGCCGGTTGAGCCGATTCCTCTCCCTGGCACGGCGACCCTGCGCCATCCTCCCGACACGTGATCACAGCATCTGCGGGCCCTTCAAACACAGGCCTGAATGTGTTCACACAAACCCGTACGGTCCCACAGTGCAGCTGTGACAGAACATGTCCGTGGGACAATATGGGCCGCGCAGCGTAAAGGGAGCAGTGGCAGTGAGTCAGGATTCCGGCAACATCCCAGCATGTGTAAGGGCCGTGCTCTCGCTCACCGTGACCAGCCTGCTGACCGCTATAGAAATGATCTAGCACTAAGTGCCAAATAGTGGCCATCTTCAGCAGCTTAGTCGATGATCTTCTCTCCATCATAAGGTCAAAAATGGGGATATTCGCTGATGATTGCACAGTGTTCAGTTTCGTTTGCAACTTTTAAGATAATGGAGCATCTATGCCTGCAAGCAACAAGACCTGGATAACATTCAGCCTTGGGCTGATAAGTGGCAAGTAACACTCGTGCCACACAATTGCCAGTCAATGACCATCTCCAACAAGCAAGAGTCTAACCGCTGCCCCTTGACATTCAATGGCATTACCATCTCTGAATCCCCCACCACCAACATCCTGGGGGTCACCATTGACCAGAAACTTAACTGGACCAGCCACATAAATACTGTGGCAACAAGAGCAGGTCAGAGGCTGGGTATTCTGCGGCGAGTGTCTCATCTCCTTGCCGCCCAAAGCCTTTCCACCATCTACATGGCACAATTTCATAAATGTCGGTGACTCCGCGCGGACTAGGCGGTGAGTGCTTACCGACCCATGGCTCTTCAAGAAAGAGGTGGTTTCAGCCTCCACACAATTTGCTTTCCCACCCATCTTTGTTTCATCAGCAAACTTAGCTACATTATACTCGGTCCCTTCATCCAAGTCATTAATATAGATTATAAATAGTTGAGGTCCCAGCACCAATCCCTGCGGCACCCCACTAGTTACTGTTTGCCAACTGGAAAAAGACCCATTTATCCCGACTCTCTGTTTTCTGTTGGTTAGCCAATCCTCTATCCATGCTAATATATTACCCCCAACCCCGTGAGCTCTTATCATGTGCAGTAACCTTAAATGTGGCACCTTATCAAATGACTTCTGAAAATCCAAATACACTACATCCACTGATTTCCCCCTTATCCACCCTGCTCGTTACATCCTCAAAGAACTCCAGCAAATTTGTCAAACATGATTTCCCTTTAGAAAATTGTGATTTTCTAAATGTCCCGCTACTACTTCCCTATCAAGGGGTAAGTCTGCCAACAGTGGTTGCTATGCAAGCTGTTGTCCCCACCCTGCTTTACAGATTGGAGTCATGGATCATCTGCTACCATCACATTAAGTGACTTGACCATTTCCTCTTGCACTGTCTACGGCATATTATTGGCATCAAGTGGCAGGACAGAGGATCGAACACTGATGGCCTCGAACACTGAAATATAACTGGAATGGAAGCCACAAACACGAAGATCCAGGACCGTGAGGCTGGACATGCTGTTCGAATGCCTGACTATAGAATTCGCAAAGCCATCTTCTGTGGCCAGCTGCAGTCCAGATATCACAATAGAGGTGAGCAGATGAAACGCTACTGTTGTGTCCTTAAGCTCTATTACAAATCAACACGAGGCACATACTGGAGACAAGGTCACTCTGTGACCTGTACCTTTATTCACAGGACCAAGGAGTGCTGACATTGTGTGGGACCTCCCTTTACATACCTGGATGACCAGATGAGGAATGTCTCCCACAAGTTCACCCCCTGTGGTCAAGGTGTGCATTTCTTAGGTGTATACAGTGTACAGTGTTGTTACATGAAGGTTACAGTTACATGAAGGCTACAAACATGACATCACCTCCCCCCCAACATCTTTGGGTCAAAGATTGAGTCTTTCAGGCGGTTGACGCTCTCTCGTGGAACGCCGCAGTTGTGGCTCTGGTTGTTGAGCCTTGGCATGCGTCTTTGTCACCTGTGGTGATTCCGGCTCGTCCGGGTTGGCCGCAGGGACTGTGCATGCTGCTGACGGTTCTTGTTGCTCGTTCTCCGGCAGTGGTGTGGGCAACATCTCGTGATCTTCCTCAGATTCCTCAGTGTCCATGCTGAACCTTTTTTTGACTTGGTCCAGGTGCTTGCGGCATATCTGTCCATTGTTAAATCTGACCACTATGACCCTATTCCCCTCTTTACCACTTACAGTATCCTCAAGCCACTTGGGCCCCAAAGCGTGATTAAGAACAAATACAGGGTCATCGATTTCTATACATCTCCCCTTTGAGTTACAGTCATGGCACTCATTTTGGGACTGGCGCTTGCCCTCAACAATGTCTGACAGGACTGGATGAATGAGAGACAGCTGTGTTTGAAGTGTACGTTTCATGAGTAGTTCCGCTGGCGGGACTCCCGTGAGCGAATGCGGTCGGGACGTGTAGGCCAGCAGGAGGCGGCATTGAAGGAAGGGTCCTTGAATCCGGAGCATGCCTTGTTTTATGATTTGGACCGCACGTTCCGCCTGGCCATTGGAGGCCGGCTTGAACGGTGCTGTCCTGACATGTTTGATGCCATTACCCGACATGAACTCCCGGAATTCATAGCTAGTGAAACACGGGCCGTTGTCGCTAACCAGGATGTCTCGCAAGCTGTGGGTCACAAAGACCGCACGCAGACTCTCCACAGTGGTGGATGTCGTGCACGAATTAACTATGATGCACTCGATCCATTTCGAGTACGCATCTACCACAATGAGAAACATTTTCTCCATGAACGGGCCTGCATAGTCTACGTGAATACGTGACCATGGCTTGGTGGGCCAGGGCCACGGGCTGAGTGGGCCTCCCTGGGGGCATTGCCTAGCTGGGCACACGTTGTGCACCTGCGAACACAGTGCTCCAGGTCTGCATCAATTCCCGGCCACCATACATGTGACCGGGCAATGGCCTTCATTAGCACAATGCTCGCTGTGGTGTTCCCTGATGAATGCTTCCCTTCCCTTCTGGGGCATGACTATCCGGCTGCCCTATAGTAGGCTGTCGGCTTGGATGGAGAGTTCATCCATCCGTCTGTGAAATGGTCTGACCTCTTCAGGGCATGCTCCGTGTACGGGCGCCCAATCCCCAGTAAGGACACATTTCTTAATCAAGGATAGGAGGGGACCTCTGTTTGTCCAGGTTTTGATCTGGCGGGCTGTGATGGGGGTGCCTGTGATGTCGAAAGCATCGACAGCCATGACCATCTCAGCGCTTTGCTCCGCTGCCCCCTCAATGGTGGCTAGTGGAAGCCTGCTGAGTGCGTCAGCGCAATTTTCGGTGCCTGGCCGGTGCCGTAGTCATACGCAGCGAGCGTGAGAGCCCATTGCTGTATGCCTGTATGCGAGCTGACGCATTGGCATTGACCGCTTTGCTGTCGGACAACAGGGATGTTAACGGCTTGTGGTCCGTTTCTAATTTGAACCGTCTGCCAAAAAGGTACTGGTGCATCTTTTTCACCCCGTAGACACATGCGAGTGCTTCCTTTTCAACCATCCCATATCCCCGTTCAGCTTGGGAGAGCGACCTGGAAGCATAAGCCACAGGTTGGAGTTGGCCCTCATCATTACTCTGCTGCAACACGCACCCAACCCCATAGGATGATGCATCAAATGTCAAAACCAATTTCTTACAGGGGTTGTACAGGGTCAACAGCTTTTTCGAACAAAGCAGGTTCCGTGCCCGATTGAAAGCCCGTTCCTGACAGTCCCCCCAAAACCAATCGCAACCCTTACGCAAGAGCACGTGTAGCGGCTCCAACAATGTACTTAAGTTCGGCAGAAAGTTCCCGAAATAGTTCAATAATCCCAGAAATGAACGCAACTCCGATGTGTTGCCGGGCCTGGGCGCGCGACGGATCGCCTCCGTTTTGGATTCGATAGGCCAGATCCCACCTGCGGCAACCCTCCTGCCCAAAAACTCGACCTCTGAGGCCAGAAACACACACTTAGACTTCTTTAGTCGCAGGCCTACCCGGTCCAGTTGGCGTAGCACCTCCTCCAGGTTGTGGAGGTGTTTAAGGATATGGTCCTGAAATACGATTGTTCCAGTGATGGATTTGAGCAGGCTTTCCATGTTCCTTTGAAAGTTAGCGGCTGCTGAACGAATGCCAAATGGACACTTGTTGTAAACAAACAACCCCTTGTGCGTGGTGATGGTGGTCAGTAGCTTGGATTCTTCGGCCAGTTCCTGGGTCATGTAGGCTGAGTGAGGTCCAACTTGGTGAACAGCTTGCCGCCTGCCAGCGTGGCAAAAAGATCCTCCTCTCTCGGAAGCGGGTATTGGTCCTGAAGTGACACTCGGTTGATGGTGGCCTTGTAGTCGCCACAAATCCTGACCAAGCCATCCGTTTTTAGGACAGGGACGATGGGGCTTGCCCAGTCGCTGAATTCAATGGGCGAAATTATGCCCTCTCTTAGCAACCTGTGCAACTCACTCTCAATTTTCTCCCGCATCACATACGGCACAGCAATGGCTTTGTGGTGCACTGGCGTGGCGTCCGGGGTGATGCGTATCACTACTTTGGTACCTTTGAAAGTACCAGGTTGAAATAGTGACTCAAATTTTTGTCGGATCTGTGAGCATGAACTTCGCTCCACAGAAGAAATGGCGTGCACATTCCCCCCATTTCCAGTTCATCTCGGCTATCCAGCTCCTCCCCAAAAGTGCGGGACCATTTCCCGGGACAATCCAGAGTGGCAGCCGGTTCTCTGATCCATTATGTGTGACCACCAGCATTGCACTGCCTAGCACTGGGATGATCTCTTTGGTGTACGTCCGTAGTTGCGTGTCATTGCGTTCTAGTTTGGATCTGCTAGCTCTGAGTGGCCATAGTTTCTCGAATTGTTGGACACACATAAGTGACTGGCTGGCCCCTGTGTCCAGCTCCATGCGTACCGGGATGCCGTTTAACAGTACTTTCATCATCATAGGTGGCGTCTTTGTGTATGAGCTGTGGATGTTTGCCACCTGAACCCGCTGAACTTCAGCGTCCATTGCTGTGTCCCAAGCATAACCTGCCTTGCAGACCCCTCTTGTAGTTCATCCGCTTCGTAAACCAGCCACGCTGCGGGCTTCCTGCACATTCTGGCTAAATGTCCACTGAAGTTACAATTTCTGCAAATAAATTGTTGAAACCTGCAGGTTTTTGCAGCATGTCTACCCCCGCACCTCCAGCATGAGCTGAGATTGTTGTGAACAAAAGGCCTGTTACCAGGCATTCCTCTCTGATTGTCTCTTTGATTACTCTTGAGCACTCTGTTAGTGGGTGTCAATGGCCCCATCCCGGGATAGTGATAGTGTAATTGTCTGTTTGACCTGCCATTGTCTCTGTTGAGGACCCACTCTCGAGTCTGTTGCTGCATGGGTGGTGTCGAATTGCCCTTGCCTGCCTGCGGGGTTCTGAGTCGCGTTTACAATGTTAACTCCCTGCTCCATCGTCACGTTGGGAGCAGAATTGCGCGCGTATCTGATTTTGGTTTCCTCCTACCCCATCATGAAGGTTTGAGCCATCAACGCCGCTGCTTCCAAGGTCACGTCCTTGGTCTCAATTAGCTTCCTAAAAATCCCGGCATGACCAATGCCCTCAATAAAGAAATCCCGCAACATCTCCCCCTGCAGGCGTCTGTGAACTTACAGAGGCTGGCCAAACGCCGAAGGTCCGCAACAAAGTCCGGTATGCTCTGCCCTTCCCGACGTCTGTACGTATAGAAACGGTGTCGGGCCATGTGTATACTGCTCGCCGGTTTGAGGTGCTCACCAATCAGTTTGCTGAGCTCCTCAAAGGTCTTGTCTGCCAGCTTCTCGGGTGCGAGCAGGACTTTCATTAGCGCGTACGTCTTAGGTCTACAGCTGGTCAGTAGATGCGCCTTTCGCTTGTCAGCTGCTGCCGCTCCCAGCCAGTCCTTTGTGACAAAGCTCTGCTGGAGCCTCTCAACGAAATCGTCCCAGTCCTCACCAACACAGTACCGTTCCTCTGTGCTACCGGTGGCCAATCTTGTGAGTGGTTGATTCCCGTTTCTCGTCGCCAAATGTTGTGTCCTTACACTCTACTACAAATCAACACGAGGCACATACTGGAGACAAGGTCACTCTGTGACCTGTACCTTTATTCACAGGACCCTGCGTGGGACCTCCCTTTATATACCTGGATGACCAGGTGAGGAGTGTCTCCCACAAGTTCACTCCCTGTGGTCAAGGTGTGCATTTCTAAGGTGTATACAGTGTACAGTGTTGTTACATGAAGGTTACAGTTACTTGAAGGTTACATACATGACAGCTACTAAGATCATGAAGGTATTAATTTTTTTTTTTTAATTCATTGCCAATCTTTCCAATTCTTTGTCAAATCACAAACGCCAGAGGTCACCTTGCACACATCAAGGATCACTCTGCGCCAATGCTCTTAGCCAAAAGGCCTAGAGCCCAAGCACCGTTCCTGGAAGTACTGCAATACCAGGTTCGTGCCATGGAGGTGGATGGGTCAGCAACCCCACACACCTCCGTGGAGGTGGATGGGTCAATCCACCCCACCCACCTCCTATGAAGGTATTAATTTAAAAAAAAATTTTTTTTTTTTTTATTCGTAGCCAATCTTTCCAATTCTTTGTCAAATCACAAACGGCAGAGGTCACCTTGCACACATCAAGGATCACTCTGCGCCAATGCTCTTAGCCAAAAGGCCGAGAGCCACTGCACCATTCCTGGAAGTACTGCAATACCAGGTTCATGCCATGGAGGTGGATGGGTCAGGCCCCCCACACACCTCCGTGGAGGTGGATGGGTCAATCCACCCCACCCACCTCCTATTTCCAAAAAGCATAGGAGAACCACCTTCCTGATCCAGGGAGAACCACTTTGGGGTCATGGTTACTCCCCTGTCAGGTCAGTTACGCATGATCTTAGCCAAAAGGCCGAGAAGCGATATTAATTTTTTTTTTTTTCCGTTGCCAATCTTTCCAATTCTTTGTCAAATCACAAACGCCAGAGGTCACCTTGCACACATCAAGGATCACTCTGCGCCAATGCTCTTGGCCAAAAGGCCTAGAGCCACTGCACTGTTCCTGGAAGTACTGCAATACCAGGTTCGTGCCATGGAGGTGGATGGGTCAGGCCCCCCACACACCTCTGTGGAGGTGGATGGGTCAATCCACCCCACCCACCTCCTATTTTTTTTTTTTTTTTTAAATTCGTAGCCAATCGTTCCAATTCTTTGTCAAATCACAAACGCCAGAGGTCACCCTGCACATGCCAAGGATCACTCTGCGCCAATGCTCTTAGCCAAAAGGCCGAGAGCCACTGCACCGTTCCTGGAAGTACTGCAATACCAGGTTCGTGCCATGGAGGTGGATGGGTCAAGCCACCCCACACACCTCCGTGGAGGTGGATGGGTCAAGCTCACTCACCTATTATTAATACATATAAAGGCCACCTTGAAATCTTGCCCTCTTAACCCCAGCACCTGGGCAGGCACCGCCCCGGTACCCAGGAAGGCACAGCCACCAACAGGTCACGATGGCAGCGTGTTTGCCCAGTTGGTTTGAATGAATTTGAGACTGCCAAGTTCCTGTCCCACAAAGCAACTTCTCACCTGGCTTCCAGTGCGACATGTGCGTTCAGGACTTGGCTCTTCTCCCATCCAGGAATTTTAATATTGGAGTTCGGCAAGGCAAGAATGAACTTGCATTTATATGGCCCTTTATTGCATATCTCAAATGTTCCAAAGGGCTTTGCATATAATGAATTACTTTGTGAAGTGTAGCCACTGTTGTTATGTAGGCAAACATGGTGTCATATATAGCTCCATGTAGTGGCCTACTGCTCCACCTACTGGACAGTTTACTAATACGAATCAAAGGAGATCAAGCTAACATGTGACGCCTCTCCGTATTGAGTTGGGGCAGTGATCTCTCATATACTACATAGTGGGGAGGAGAGACCAATTGCTTTTGCTTCATGCACTCTCAGTGCCAGTGAGCGTAATTATGCACAAATCCAAAGTGAAGCTTTGGAATTCATTTTTGGGGTCAAAAAGTTACTTAAATACTTGTATGGTTGTAATTTTACCATCGTTATGGACCATAAGCCCCTGACAGCAATCCTCCATCCAAAGTTCCCAGTTCTAACCTTAGCTGCAGCCCGAATACAGAGATGGGCTTTAATTTTGTCAGAATATATGTATGACATTGAGTACAGACGATCAGCTGATTAAATGAATGCTGATGCTATGTCTAGAATCCCCATCACAAGTCACACCCAATAGGGAAGAAGTGTTCTATTTTTCATAAATTGATGAACTGCCAGCCACAGCTGAAGAGATTGATAGAGCAACCAAATGTGACCCAGTTATATCTAAGGTGTATGATTACATAGCAAATGGCTGGCCAAACCAGGTAACAAAGAAAGATTTTCATCCATACTTCGTTCGTAGGAATGAACTGTCCGTGAATAAAGATTGTATCATGTGGGGTGCAAGAGTGGTTATACCAAATAAATTCAGGTCCAAACTATTAGGAGATCTTCATGACCAGCATCTGGGAATGTGCTTGACCAAGCATTTTGCATGCAATTACTTATGGTGGCCAGGTCTAGATAAAGATATAGAGTACATCTTTAGTCAGTGTACAACATGTCAATTGGTAAGCAAGAAACCACCATCAGCCACGGAAATGGCTCCCCAGGGTGTGGCAAAGGTTACATATCGATTTTGCAGAGCTAGACAGACAGCAATTGTTCATTGTGATTGATAGCCATTCGAAGTAGGTGGAGGTGTTTCCAATGCGGAAAATAATAACAAGTACAACACTGGACAATTTGCGAAGTTTATTTTCTTCATATGGCCTCCCAGAAGAAATTGTGTCTGATCACGGGCCACAATTTTGTTCAGAAGAATTTGCACAGTTCACGGGCAGCAATGGTATGAAACATACTAAGGTTCCACCCCACCACCCTAGTGCAGCAGAGCGCACAGTATAAATTGTAAAATCTGCCCTCATCAAACAAATGTTGGATCCAAATCCAAAGAAACGGCAGTTGTCATTGGACCACAAATTGGCAAACTTTCTAATTACTTATCGTAATACTCCTCATACAGCTACTGGTAAAACACCAGCAGAGTTGTTTCTCAAATGACAGCCATGAACCAGGTTCACATTGTTAAAGCCAAACTGGGCACAGTCCATAGAAGAGAAACAATTAAGACAGAAAGAGAATCATGATAGAGGTAGAGTAAGAGAGAGAAGTATGAAATTGAATCAGAAGATGAAAGTGAAGAACCATTGCCATAAATGGTTAAAGTGGTTATCAGGAAGAGTAGTGGAGATATGTGGTTCTTGCACATATTTGGTCAAGATGTTTGTTCATGGACAGGTAGGTTTGTTCACATTGATCACATTTTACCTACAGATGTGGAAAGAGTTGAAAGTTGGAATGATTCGATTATTTCTGACTTATCAGGTAGTCTTGTTACAAGTAGAGTACCAGTCGCAAATCCTGTATCAGATGTACTGGAAACAAGTCCAAGAGAAAGTCTGACTTTAAGTCTGAGTCCGAGTCAGGCAGACAAACAGTCTGAAGTTGTAGAGAGTCCAAATGAAAATCAAGGGCATCCCTTGAAGGAAAACTCTCCTCAGGCTCAGCCAAGTGTGGGAAGTTCTGTTCGAGTGCGGAAGTATCCTCTTTGAAACACGAAACAGGTGGTTAAGTTTGATTTGTAAATATGGCAAAATAAGTCCATACCTTTTGATATGTATAACCATGCAAGTTATGTATGATGATTATTTTGTTATAATTACTTCTTCATTAAGGAGGGATGTAACGAATAGGGTGGATAAAGGTGAACCAGTGGATGTGATGTATTTGGACTTCCAGAAGGCATTTGACAAGGTGCCACATAAAAGGTTACTGCACAAGATAAAAGTTTACGGGGTTGGGGGTAATATATTAGCATGGATAGAGGATTGGCTAACTAACAGAAAACAGAGAGTCGGGATAAATGGTTCATTCTCTGGTTGGCAATCGGTAACTAGTGGGGTGCTGCAGGGATCAGTGCTGGTACCCCAACTATTTACAGTCTATATTAACGACTTGGAAGAAGAGACTGAGTGTAACGTAGCCAAGTTTGCTGACGATACAAAGATGGGAGGAAAAGCAATGTGTGAAGAGGAAACAAAAAATCTGCAAAAGGACATAGACAGGCTAAGTGAGTGGGCAAAAATCTGGCAGATGGTGTATAATGTTGGGAAGTGTGAGGTCATACACTTTGGCAGAAAAAAATCAAAGAGCAAGTTATTATTTAAATGGAGAAAGATTGCAAAGTGCCGCAGTACAGTGGGACCTGGGGGTACTTGTGTATGAAACACAAAAGGATAGTATGCAGGTACAGCAAATGATCAGAAAGGCCAATGGAATTTCAGCCTTTATTGCAAAGGGGATGGAGTATAAAAGCAGGGAAGTCTTGCTGCAGCTATATAGGGTATTGGTGAGGCCACACCTGGAATAATGTGTGCCGTTTTTGTTTCCATATTTATGGAAGGATATACTTACTTTAGAGGCAGTTCAGAGAAGGTTCACTAGGTTCACTGGGGATGAGGGGGTTGACTTATGAGAAAATGTTGATTAGATTGGGCCTCTACTCATTGGAATTCAGAAGAATGAGAGGTGATCTTATCGAAATATATAAGATTATGAGGGGGCTTGACAAGGTGAATGCAGAGAGGATGTTTCCACTGATGGGGGAGACTAGAACTAGAGGGCATAATCTTAGAATAAGGGGCCGCCCATTTAAAACAGAGATAAGGAGAAATTTCTTCTCTCAGAAGGTTGTAAATTTGTGGAATTCGCTGCCTCAGAAAGCCGTGGAAGCTGGGACATTGAATAAATTTAAGACTGAAATAGACAGTTTCTTAAATGATAAGGGGATAAGGGGTTATGGAGAACGGGCGGGGAAGTGGACCTGAGTCCATGATCAGATCAGCCATGATCTTATTGAATGGTGAAACAGGCTCGAGGGGCCGTATGGCCTACTCCTGTTCCTATTTCTTATGGTTCTTATGTTCTTAAGTGTAATATATAGCTCCATCTAGTGGACTGCTGCTCCACTTAGTGGACTACTATTGTAATGCAATTGCTCATGTATAATAATAATAAAAGGTCAGGTTACCTGACATGTTCCTGAGTTGAAGCCATCTTGTAAGTGTGTGTTTGTGATGTTGTAGAGAATATCACACATGGCGATGATTTTGCGCACACACAGTCCCACAAACCGCAATGAGATGAATGATCATTGATCGGTTTTGGCGGTTATGGTCAAAGGAGGAACGTTGGCCAGGGCACTGGGAGAACACTCAAAGATTGCTTTGGGATCTCTGTCGTCCACCAGGACAGGAAGATGAGGCCTCTATTTAACACTTCGTCAGAAGAACATGACTTCTGACCGTGCAGCACTCCCTCAGTACTGCACCCAAGTGTCAGTCTAGATGACGCTGTCAAGTTGTGGAATGGTGCTTGGACTCACGCCCTTCTGATTCGAGTACGATCAGCTGAGCCAAGCTGGTGAGAGAAAACACTCACTACTCCCAAAACCAGCAACGGATCTGAAGGGAGAAAAGGTGGGGAAAACAGAGAAGACTATAACCTGAGCCCTGCAGCCCATGTGACTGGTAAGGCTTGTTGCTTTTAGCCATGTTTTTAATAATGGTGTGAGGCAGCATCTGAGGCAGAAAGCTCACATCTAGGATTTGTCGAACGGTGACAGCCCTGATTACTATGCATAATTGCTATCCAAAATCAAATGGAAATTTTTGTTTTTCTACATTGACTGTCTGTTTTATAAATTGACGGCATAGGACAATGGCTTACAGCACATCAGCAATGCACTGACAGTGAAATGAAAACACAATCAGAAGATTTATTGAAAATGGCAGCTCACCAAAGCCTTGCTACAGCCTGTCGTACTGATAAATATCCTGCATTGCAAGGCAGCTCTTAATCTACTCCAGCAAAGGGAATGTCAGAATGCAGTTCCGGTGCTCAGTCATTGAATGTGACGTGGGTGACATGTTCTCTTATCTCTGAGAATGTAGTGTGGTTTGATGCTTCAAAGTACTTCATGTCCAGAGTCACAAGCCTCAACTTGGAGCTGAAACTCTGCTACTGGTATCATAAGTCACTGTCGTACATTGGCTCCTGGTCCAGAAACACCTCAAATTTAAAATTCTTACTCTTGTTTTCAAATCCCACCATGACCTCACCTCCTCCCTATCTCTGTAACCACCTCCAGATCCACAATCCTCCAAATTTGGCCTCTTATGCACCCCTAATTTGTTGCCTCGCCCCAGCTCCATGGCAACTGTTAGCCTGTCGAAGAAATCTCCCGCTGCAAAGAAGCCTAAGAGATGCAAAATGTTGAACAAAAGTCAACTTTGAGCAGTACAACTACAGTGAACACTACAGGCAGTTGTCCAAATATAGCTTTTATATAAGTAGAGATACAGATATACACATAGAAACATATATCATAGAATCACAGAATGGTTACAGCACAGAAGGAGGCCATTCAGTCCGTCGAGCCCGTGGTGGCTCTCTGCAAGAGCACTTCAGCTAGTCCCACTCCCCCACCCTTTCCCCGTAGCCTTGCAAATTGTTTTCCTACAGGTACTTATCCAACTCCCTTTTGAAAGCCACAATTGAGTCTGCCTCCATCAACGTTTCAGGCAGTGCATTCCAGATTCGAACCACTCGCTGCATAAAAATGATTTTCCTCACGTCACCTTTGGTTCTTCTGCCAATCACCTTAAATCTGGTTCTCGACCCTTCCACCAATGAGAACAGTTTCTCTCTAGATCTCTCATGATTTTGAACACCTCTATCAAATCTCCTCTCAACCATCTCTGCTTCTAAGAAGAACAACTCCAGCTTCTCCAGTCTATCCATGTAACTGAAGTCCTTCATCTTTAGAACCATTATTGTAAATCTTTTCTGCACCCTCTCTAAGGCCTTCACATCCTTCCTAAAGTGCGGTGCCCAGAATTGGACACAATACTCCAGTTGAGGCCAAACCAGTGTTTTATAAAGATTCATCATAACTTCCTTGCTTTTGTACTCTATGCCTCTATTTATGAAGCCCAGGATCCCGTATGTTTTTTTAACTGCTTTGTCAACCTGCCCTGCCACCTTCAACGATTTGTGAACATATACCCCCAGGTCTCTCTGTTCATGTACCCCCTTTAGTTTATATTGCTTCTCCTCGTTCTTCCTAACAAAATTTAACACTTCGCACTTTTCTGTGTTAAATTTCATCTGCCACATATCCACCCATTAATGAGATATTTCATAATTCTCAACAAAGATATATTCCATTGAGAAAAGAAAACTCTATGAGAAGGATGAACCACCTGTGGCGAACTAAGGAAGTTAAGGATGGTATCAAATTGAAAGAAAAGGCATACAATGCTGCGAAGATTAGTGGTAGGCCAGAAGATTGGGAACATTTTAGAAACCGGTAAAGAAAAATAATAGAGAGAGAAAATAGATTGAGAGTAAACTAGCAAGAAATATAAAACAGACAGTAAGAGCTTCTACAAGTATATAAGAGGAAGAGAGGAGCTAAAGTAAATGTTGTCCCTTAGAGGATGAGACTGAGGAATTAATAATGGGAAACAAGGAAATGGCAGAGACTTTGAACAATTATTTTGTATCGGTCTTCACGGTAGAAGACATTAAAAGCATCCCAATAATAGTAGAAAATCAGGGGGCAAAAGGGAGGGAGGAAATTAAAATAATCACTATCACTAGAAAAAAAGTACCAGGCAAACTAATGGGACTAAAGGCTGACATGTCCCCTGAATCTGATGGCCTGTATCCTCGGGTCTTAAAAGAAGTGGCTGCAGAGATAGTGGATGCATTAGTTGTAATCTTCCAAAATTCCCTAGATTCTGTAGAGGTCCCAGTGGATTGGAAATGTAACGGCTCTATTCAAGAAAGGAAGGAGACAGAAGCAGGAAACAATAGGCCAGTTAGCCTAACATCTGTCATTGGGAAATGCTGGAGTCCATTATTAAGGAAGCAATAGCAGGACATTTAGAAAATCATAACACAATCAAGCAGAGTCAGCATGGTTTATGAAAGGGAAATCATGTTTGACAAATTTATTAGAGTTCTCTGAGGCTGTAACGAGCAGGGTGGATAAAGGGGAACCAGTAGATGTAGTGTATTTGGATTTCCAAAAGGCATTCGATAAGGTGCCACATAAAAGGTTACTGCACAAGATAAGAGGGGGATACTATATTAGCATGGATGGAGGATTGACCATCTAACAGAAAACAGAGAGTCAGGATAAATGGGTCATTTTCAGGTTGTCAAACAGTAACTAGTGGGGTGCTGGGGCCGCAACTATTTACAATTTATATTAATGACTTGGATGAAGGGATCGAGTGTAATGTAGCCAAATTTTCTGATGATACAAAGATAGATGAGCAAGCAAGTTGTGACGAGGCCACAAAGAGTCTGCAAAGGGATATAGATAGGTTGAGTGATTGGGCAAAAATTTGGCAGATGGAGTATAATGTGGGAAAATGTGAGGTTATCCACTTTGGTAGGAAGAATAGTAAAGCAAAATATTATTTAAATGGAGAGAGACTACAGAATGCTGCGGTACTGAGGGATCTGGGTGTCCTCATACATGAAACATAAAAATTTAGCATGCAGTTAGAGCAAGTAATTAGGAAGGCAAATGGAATGTTCCCCTTTATTGCAAGGGGGATAGAGTATAAAAGTAGGAAAGTCCTGCTACAACTGTACATGGCATTGTTGAGGCCACACCTGGAGTACTGCGTACAGTTTTGTTCTCCTTATTTAAGGAGGGATATACTTGCATTGGAGGCAGTTCAGAGAAGGTTCACGAGGTTGACTCCTGGGATGAAGGAGTTGTCTTATGAAGAAAGGTTGAGCAGGTTGTGCCTATACTCATTGGAGTTTAGAAGAATGAGAGGTGATCTTATTCAAACATATAAGATTCTGAGGGGACTTGATGCTGAGAGGATGTTTCCCCTCGTGGGGGAATCTAGAACTAGGGGCATAGTTTAAGAATAAGGGGTTGCACATTTAAGGTGGAGATGAGGAGGAATTTCTTCTCTCAGAGGGTTGTGAATCTTTGGAATTGTCTACCTCAGAGAGTTGTGGAGGCTGGGTCATTGAATATATTCAAGGCTGAGATAGCCTTTCGAAGCCCATGTACACCACATCAACCCTCTCTGTTACCTCATCAAAAAACTCAATCAAGTTGGTTAAACACAATTTGCCTTTGACGAATCCGTGCTGGCTTTCCTTAATTAATCCACACTTGTCCAAGTGACTATTAATTTTGGCTCTGATTATCATTTCTAATGGCTTCCCCACTACTGAGGTTAAACTGACTGGCCTGTAGTTGCTGGGTTTATCCTTGCACCCTTTTTTGAACAAGGGTGTAACATTTGCAATTCTTCAGTCCTCTAACACCAGCCCCGTATCCAAGGAGAATTGGAAGATTATGGCCAGTACCTCCGCAATTTCCTCCTTAACTTCCCTCAGCACCCTAGGACGCATCCCATCCAATCCTGATGACTGCAGGTACAGATGTATCTACATTCATTTATCTATATATAATCTATGTATAAATAAAAAATCTGTCCTAATATCTCCTTATGTGGCTTCATGTCAAATTTTGTCTGATAACGCTGTTGTGTAAGTGCTTTGGGTTATTTTACTATGTTAAAGACGCTTTATAAATGTAAGTTGTTGTTGAAAAGGCTTCCTACTAGTGTACGCAGGATTGAGAGATTTCCCATGTAGCCCAAGCCTGCGGCCATCATAGTATTGCAGCTGTTGAGTCAGTTGAATGAACTAGTGTAGGGACATGTGGTTGGATACATGAGCTGTAACGAAAATCAACAGTCGAAAAGGGAGTGTGCCAGTGTGGTTTGGGTGTTGCAGGTTTTGTACCCATACTTAAATGGCACCTGATTTACCACCTTGACCACAATCCCTTAATTTGGTTAAACTTTGCATGCTGACTTAAATGATTGAGGTGTATCATTGGCCAGCCGTTCCATTAAGAGTAGAACATGGTCTTGGTTCTGGTGAGTGATGAGTTAGTGGCCCTCATAAGAAGCCTCTGCTAGGAGGGGTGGAGGGATGTGAATTTCTGTCTTTGATGCTTGTATAGATTTAAAATAGTTACCATCTAAAATGGAGGCTGCTCTTTGCTCGATGTAAAATGGAAGACGCAGACTCTTTGGGTAAAAGGATTGCCCTTGATGGCTCGGTCAACGCGTGTTCAGTGTTGACAAACGGCGATGAAATATCACTCGGGGTCCTATGTAAATGCCGTCTGGTTGAAAGGAGAGGAAATACAAATTATTTCCCCATTGTTTGCTAAAGACTGTCAACATTTTGTATGCTTGACTTCTTAACACAAATTGCTTTATATCAAAGCAGATCAGGAGCATACAAGAGTCCCAAGTCTAGCTGCAGGCGTTTTGCTGCTGAAGTTATTGCATGAATGTGGGCGATGTGCATGTTCTATGGAGAGACTAGAGAAGCCAGGATTGTTCTCCTTAAGAGCAGAGAAAGTTAAGGGGAGATTTAATAGAGGTGTTCGAAATTCTGAAAGATTTTGATAAAGTAGGTGGGGAGACATTGTTTCCACTGGCAGGAGGGTCAGAAACCGGAGGACACAGATTTAAGAGAATTGGAAAAAAGAACCAGGGGGGGAGATCCTTTGACACAACGAGTTGTGATGATCTGAAAGGACGGCGGAAGCAACTTCAATAGTAACTTTCAAAAGGGAATTAGATAAATACTTGAAAAAGAAAAATGAGCACGGTTATGGGGATTGAGCAGAGGAGTGGCACTAATTGGAAAGCTCTTTCAAAAGCCAGCATAGGCACGATGGGCGGAATGGCCACCTTCTGTACTGTATGATTCTACGCGGTTAAAGGCTGGAATTCCTGCCACAAAGTCCTGTTGAAGCAGAGTCTGCAAATTTTAAGAGGAAATTGGGTAGTTGCATGAAAAACTAGAATATTAAGGGGTTTGGGAGAGTGAACAGGAGAGGCAGATTAGAGTAGGTGGGTCCGAAATTCAGGGTCTCGGAGAGATCCGTTAATGCCCGTTTGCGGCGGCCATTCCTAAAAATCGAATGGCCGCTGCTTTGGGGGTCAACAGGCCGACCCAACCTAAATTCAGATCGGGGATTTTTCGGCCTGTACCCCATCAATGGGTATGTATTTTTATTGCTTTTTTGTTGCACCGCCAATGAAAACAATAAAAAAGCAATAAAAATACGTACCCATCGCTTTTCACCTGAATCCCTCGATTCCCCATTGCGCGGTGCCCTGCGAGGTTTTCCCGCCGGTGCACCATCTCGGCGCTGAGTGCGGCCTGTAAGCACGGCCTACTGCCGCGACCGCAATGGAAACATTTTTGCCGGCCGACTTGCCGATCAGCCAGCAAACCGTTCCCCCTCTTGAGTGCCAGGCCTCTGGCCGGGCCGAAACCCTCCCTGATGGCCCAGTGGCCAAAGTTTAAAAAAATGATTGAATCTCTCCCCTTTAACGGAGGGGAGAGAGCATGGTGAGCATGGAGAGCGCTGTGACGTCACCACGACTCCACCGCTGATTGACAGCGGTGGAGGCCCAGACCGACCACATTCAGCCAGTCAGCCTGGCTTTGAGTCTAAGGCCCGCCCCCATTATGATCCATTTCCTGTAGGAATTTGAAAAAATGTCAAAGTCCTGAAAATGGATCTGCTTACTGTACCAGGAGTTCCAGTGGTAAGTACCACCCTAAAACTCAGGGGTGCGCCAGCTTTCTGGTGCACCTGAATTTCGACCCCGATATCTCAATGTGAATTGTACTGTTTCACAACTTTGTGTGAGTCTTTCTGCTCCTATATTTTAGTTCAGTTAAAAATAGTCGTCTAGCCTATAGGAAGTGGTCGACTATTGTGATATTTTTCACCATCTGAGGGCCATGTCAAGGACCTCCAACTCTTTCCCCATTGGGAATAATTGGCCTTAGCCAACCCAGATGTGGCAGAGAACAAAGACGTGGGTTTCAGCTCGTAAGAGAGCAGTGACAAAAATAGGGATTTTAGTTTTTGTCCAGTTTTATACAGTTTAAATCGTGAAAACCTGCGGGATGGAAATTCATTTCAACCCGCTTTCGGGCCTGAATTTAGTGCCAGATTCATAAGGCTTACGCAAAATTCGTCCTCATCAACACATTGTCGGTGAGCTGCAGAAGCCAATCAGGCATCCTGAAGGCAGTTCAATGGCTCCTTAAGGACAGAGTTGGGCCTATATACCCCCCCCCCCCCCCCACCCCCCTACCACCACCGCCATCACCACCAGCAGGCCAAGGTGGGAGGAGGCGATCGGAAGGGGGCCGGCATTGGAGTTTGGGACTGCTGTGGAACCAGAAGGAGCATTCCTGCTCTTCACCTCCACATTCTGTTAAGTATTTTTACTTTAAGACCATACCTTTTTGATAGCTCCCTCCAGCACCCCTTTTAATTGAGGGATAAATATTGGCTAGGTCACTGGGGATAACACTCCTGGTCATCCTCGAATAGTGCTGTGGGATCCTTTGCGTCGAGGCAGACGGGCCTCGGTTTATTATCTCATCCATAAGACACTGCGGCACTCCCTCAGTATGCGCTGAAATCTCGAGTGGGGCTTGAACCCATAACCATCTGACTCCGAAGCGAGAATGATACCACGGAGCAAAACTGACACTTAAATACAGCCCACTGTTCATTTCCCTTGGGATCTTTTGGTCCTTTAAGATTTTTATTGGGTTCTTGATATATGTATTTTATGCATTTATTGCACATGTTGATTGTACAGTGCATAGGTAAGGAAATTATTGCCGCCGCCAACTAGCTTGGCTTTGCTATGCTGGCATTGGAAACAACACAGGTTGGAGGGGTTAAGGCCATTTGTTTAGTCTTGGGCTCTGGGTGCTAGTGAGAGCTGGGGACAAGGAGAGTGGGCTCTGCACACTGGAGGTCAAGGGGCTATGATCGATGCCCCTCGTGGCTGGGATGCTGTGCAGCTGGGGTTAGGCGCTTTGCGCTCTGAGCCTCCCAAGAAAGAGTCCCTGATCTTTTTTGAACTGGGCGTATACCAAGCAGAGGCTGATTCTGATTGGTGTTTTAGCCATATGCCTGTTGTTGTTGTTGGGCGGGCTCCACAAAGGGCAGATGCATCTTGCAGCAAGTAATGAGAGTTATAACAGAAAGACTTGCATTTATATAGCGCCTTTCATGACTACCGGACATCCCAATGTGCTTTGCAGCCAATGAAGTACTTTTGAAGCACAGTCACTGTTGTAATGGAGGAAAGGTGGCCACTCTCCAATGGGCAGGCCCAACAAGCAGGAAGCTGGGATTGTATGTCTGCTCAGGTGCCAATTAGTCTCCTGGACTACTACCTAGATATAGTGGCTTGACCAGAATATGTGGAAGAGGGCCTATTTTAGGTCAATTCATCTTGGTTAAAGCCATCTGACAATGTAATTTTGAACGAGTATCAGATGTTAAAACCTGTCTCGGTGAAAAGGTGTAAACAGCTAAACAGCAAGCTTATTATTTTCTGTTCTGTTAGTCTGCTCATACTGTCAGTTAGAGACAATCTTTAAGAGACTGTTTGTTTCCAAATCAAAGAAACCATGTATGAATGTCAGGTTTTTTAGCCATTCTTCAAAGACACTGCGTAGGAGAGGGCACATAGGATCCTTTAATAAGCTTTTGTAAGTACTGCCAGAGATTCCTGTCTTTTGTCTTTCTAAGAGTTTGGCAAGGGAAGCTGTAAGAACCATATTTTACAACAGTTTATTTTAACACTATATACTGTCATGTATCCTACATGGCTACTGTTGGTACTATCACAAGGTGTGCCACCAGAGGGCACAGCAGTGGGAGACTTGTAGGTTACCTGTACAGGTGTGCCTGGCCTAGTATAAAAGGCAGGCCACCAGGTGTGATCTTCACTCTGGAGTTAGCAAATAAAGGACTAAGGTCACTACAATTCAAGTACAACACATTGCCTCGTGGAGTCATTATCAGAGCATCTAAGGACACAACAATTGGCGACGAGATTACGAACTTTCACACGAAAATGGCACGAAAGTTGCAGCAGTTCGCTGATGTTGATGATTGGGACGCCATTGTGGAGAGGCCCGACCATTTCTTCACAGCAAACGACCTGGCAGGAGACGACCTGGCCACACTGGCTGATAAGCGCAGAGCTATCCTGCTAACCAGTTGTGGGCCCACTGTCTATGGCCTCGTCAGGGACTTGCTGGCACCAGCAAAGACAACGACTAAGACATACAAGGAGCTCGTAACCCTGATCCATGAGCAACTCAAGCCCAAGGAGAGCAACCTCACAGCCAGACACCGGTTCTATACCCACCGACGGCCCGAAGGCCAGGAAATCGCGAAATACGCTGCAGACCTCAGGAGGCTGGCGGCACTGTGCGAGTTCGGTGACCACCTCGACGAAGCGGGACATTTTTGTCATTGGAATTGGCTATGAGGGCCTTCTTCATAAGCTACTGTCGACAGATACCACAGTCGCACTGCAGAAGGCCATCTCTGTGAGCCAGGCATTCATGACCTCGACCTGCGGCTCTAGGCGGATGACTCACCCTCAGGACTCAAACCCGGCAGGTACTGTGCACAGAGTGGTGCCGTTTAGAGGCTGGACTGTAGAACGTGAACCTTCTCAGGGAAGAGAGAACAGGCCCCCGAATCCCTTAACTCAGAGTCCGCCGAGGGGGGCTAATCGAGTAGCACCATGTTGGTGTTGTGGAGGGAATCACAGGGCTCACCAGTGCCGTTTTAAAGACTATGTGCGTAAAGGCTGCAGCACAAAGGGCCACCTCCAGCGAACGTGTAAGAGAAATATGACTCACTGTCGATGAAGAGTTTGCAGATGGCCATGAATCCAGCGCGGATTATGAAACGACAGGCAGAGAGGCAGCTCAGCCCCACGATGAGGTATATAGCATGTTTACCTGCACCACCGAGTGTTCCCCTCTGAAAATGGAAGTCGAGATAGATGGCGTTCCAGTCTTCATGGAAGTGGACACAGGATCGAGCCAGTCAGAAATGAATCAAGAAGCCTTTGAGAGGCTATGGGACAATCAAGCTGAACGACCCAAGTTGGTCCCGGTTCAGGCAAAGCTGCGCACCTACACTGATGAAATTATCCCAGTCTTTGGTAGTGCGAATGTAAAGGTACTCCATGATAGCGCGGTGCACACGTTACCTCTGTGGATTGTTGCAGGTGATGGAACAACACTGCTCGGCAGAAGGTGGATGGAGAAGATCCATTGGAAGTGGGAAGACTTCAACCCTCCAGCGATCGACATCCTCCGCGTTCGGAGGCACAGCAAGCCCTCACCTGAGGGTGGACCTGGCACCAGAGAGCAGACCAGCACAGCACCCGAGACACAGACCACTCAGCACGACTGCGTGGAGATGATCCAGCTGAGATGACCCGAATGCACCTTCCAGGCTCCAGTGACAGGACTCCGGAGGAAAAAAATCGGATGTCAGCTTCGGTGGCAGAACCCGGAGAGAAGAGGATCACCGTAGTCGACATCGTGGATGGAGGAAAGATGGCGCCCAAACCACGAGGTGAGGCGCTGAAGGAAAAGATGACCGCGGCCAGACCACGAGGTGCAGCGCTGATGGAGCAACACGTGGCACCAAACGGAGAAGAGGATTGGGGTAAAGAAAGCAAGGCTCTCTTAAAGGAGGCCTGCAACCCACCACAATTAAAGGGACAGTTCCATACACTCAAGCAATGTAATAGCAACTGTAAGTCAGAAACAAAATGTGTAAGAGATGATCAGAGTTGTGTGCATGCAATAAGCAAGAAAAATTCATGCGATCATGTAAAATGTGTAATTGATGATCTGAATTATGTACATGCAAGCAGCAAGGAAAAGTCATGCAATCGCGATCGGAGCTACAGTGTGTCCAGCATAAGTAATGAAAAGTTGTGCGATGTAGGATTTCAACTACACGCAGCCAATGCAGTGGGCAGACACCCATCGGGAGCACACAGGTCCAGTGAGCTACCCAATGCTGTAGCCTGTGTCCCGGGGACCAGAGTCATGCACCATGGAGTGTGGCTACAAGCAGCTGACACACACGAGCTACAGAGCAAGTGACCTCAGCAGGGCAATGGCACCGGTATCGATACCCTGCCCCTGATCAGCTCCACCTCTCAGGCACCCGATGGCACCAACCGCAGACTGAAAGAGCAGACTGTGCTAACGCACAGTCCCCAGACCCCATTGTCACCAAGGTCATACCCGTAAATGAAGGATCACCCGCTACAGTCCCCCCAAAAGGGATCGAGATCAGCCAGGATTCCAAACCAAACAATGCCCAGGCCATCGAGTCAGCAGTTCCCTGTGCACTGCTAGACGACAGTTCCTCAGGGAGCAGCAGCGACCCAGGGCACAAAGGACGGGGAGGTCACAGGCATCTGTGAGCTTGTCCGATGCTAGGAACCACGGCAACAGCCCCAAGAGCAGGCAATTTGAGCCAACCGAGTTCCCACTGCCAGCACTGGGCACCGAGCCACCACCAGACTGCAGGAACACCATCCAGCAGTTCTGGAACTAATTTGTCCTTACGCACCAGTCACCGCATCGATAATGTACCTCACCAATCTAACGTACCTGTCTCACAACGGAACCACAAATATAATGCAACCTTCTTTTTCTGAACTTGCATGTATATGAATGCAATGAGCCTCCAGCATAATCTATATTTGGGGGGGGGGGGGCGGGGGGGGGAGGGGGAGTATGGAGTGGTCAGGGACGCACACAGACAGCAACCACCAGCACTCTACTGCACCAACCACTCACCCAAGATTGAAACGAACTGCCAAGGGTCAATCAGATAGAGCCCAGATAGAGCTAAGCCCAGAGCACAGTCAATGCAGAGGTGATTTGCACTAAAGGCTTAGGGGAGCGTGATGTCATGTATCCTACATGGCTACTGTTGGTACCATCACAAGGTGTGCCACCAGAGGACACAGCAGTGGGAGACTTGTAGGTTACCTGTACAGGTGTGCCTAGCCTAGTATAAAAGGCAGGCCACCAGGTGTGATCCTCAATCTGGAGTTAGCAAATAAACGACTAGGGTCACTACAGTTCAAGTACAACATATTGTCTCATGGAGTCATTATTAGATCATCATCATAGGCAGTCCCTCGGAATCGAGGAAGACTTGCTTCCACTCCCAAAGTGAGTTCTCTGGTGGCTGAACAGTCCACTACGAGAGCCACAGATCCTGTCACAGGTGGGACAGACATTCGTTGGGGGAAGGGGGAGGTGGGCTGGTCCGCCGTGTGCTCCCTCCGCTGCCTGCGTTTGACCTCTTCACGCTCTTTGCGTTGAGACTCGAAGAACTCAATGCCCTCCCGGATGCACTTTCTCCACCTCGGGCGGTCTTCGGCCAGGGACTCCCAGGTGTCAGTGGGGATGTTGCACTTTACCAGGGAGGCTTTGAGGGTGTCCTTGTAACGTTTCCGCTGCCAACCTTTGGCTCGTTTACCATGAAGGAGCTCTGCATAAAACATTTGCTTAGGGATTCTCGTATCTGGCATGCGAACTATGTGGCCTGCCCAGCGAAGCTGATCGAGTGTGGTCAGTGCTTCAATGTTGGCCTGGTCGAGGACGCTAATGTTGGTGCATCTGCCCTCTCAGGAGATTTGTAGGATCTTCTGGCGGCATCGTTGGTGGTATTTCTCCAGCGACTTGAGGTGTCTGCTGTACATGGTCCGTCTCTCTGAGCCATATAGGAGGGTGGTTATTACTACAGCCCTGTAGCCCATGAGCTTGGTGGTAGATTTGAGGGCCTGGTCTTCGAACACTCTTTTTCTCAGGCAGCCGAAGGCTGCGCTGGCGCACTGGAGGCGGTGATGAATCTCCTCATCGATGTCTGCTTTTGTTGATAAGAGGCTCCCAAGGTCTGGGAAATGGTCCACAGTGTCCAGGGCTGCGCCGTGGATCTTGATGACTGGGGGGGCAGTGCTGTGCGGCGGGGACAGGCTGGTGGAGGACCTTTGTCTTACGGATGTTTAGCGTGAGGCCCATGCTTTCGTACATCTCAGTGAAGATGTTGACTATGTCCTGGAGTTCAGCCTCTGAATGTGCGCAGATGCAGGCGTTGTCCGCGTACTGTAGCTCGACGATAGAGGTTGGAGTGGTCTTGGACCTGACCTGGAAACGGCGAAGGTTGAACAGCTTTTCACTGATTCTGTAGTTCAGTTCCACTCCAGCGGGGAGCTTGTTGACTGAGGTGGAGCATGGCAGTGAGGAAGATTGAGAAGTCTGGCAGAGAGGCGCTGTTGGAATACAAACCATTGGTTGGATCAGAGGCCTGTGCTGAGTTTACTGATCTCACTGCACTCAGCACTGAACACCTTATTGACCTGAACACCTTTGGGCTGTGTAAGAAAAAACGAGGCTGTGTTTCCACTCCCGATCGCTACCCGTTGAAAGTGTGTGCACGTGAGCATCAGAGGGCAACCAAATTGGGCTGGGCGGCCTTGATCCTTGGAGGGTAAAACGGCGTTACAACACTGGCAGGAAGAATGGCCTCTGGTTGGTTGGCCAACTGGAAACCTATCCACGCTCAAAGGACCGTACCCAGCATGATTCAGTGGCGGTAAATGGAGAGGGGAGAAAACTGGGGGAGGGGTTGATGTTCTGGATGGATGGCATTGAAAATCAACCATGAACCAGAGTACTGCATGAACCAGAGATCTTGTTGTTTACAAAGCTACCTGACAGAATGATTTGCATCACACATTAGCTGCATACATGAACACACTCTGCTTGTCCTTATGAATATCCTGAGGCAGAAGTAAAAGCCAAGGGTTTTATTGAACAGATGGTCTCTGGAACACCATATGAATATATCATTTAGAATGGTAAAATTACGTTTGGATGAAAATAAACTGTTACATTAGTTTTTACCTGGGTGAGACACTATGTACATGTTCTTCAACACCGCCTCTGAAACCCGTGATCTCTACCACCTAGGAGGACAAGGGCAGCAGACGCATGGGAGTACCATCACCTCCAAGTCACACACCATCCTAACTTGGAAATATATTGCAGTTGCTTCATCGTCGCTCGGTCAAAATCTTGGAACTCTCTCCCAAACAGCACTGTGGGAGCACCTTCACCACACAGGACTGCAACGGTTCAAGAAGGTGGCTCACCATCACCTTTCCAAGGGCAATTAGGAATGGGCAATAAATGCTGGCCTTGCCAGGGACGCCCACAACCTAGGAACGAATAGAAAAAACCATTTATACTAAGTCTCCCTTCTACGCATGTGTCTCCTGACTCACGCGCAGAAGCGAGAGTTAGGACAAGTATCAGCGATTTCCAACTAACCCTTTTCTGAGCGTGCGTCCAACATCATGTTGCCTCCGATCCATCCAGCAGCGACCGAGCCACCCGCAGCATCGTAAGCGTCTGCTTAAGGGTGGGTGGATGGGGGAAGAGAATGAGCAGGGCAGTGGTGAGCTTGGGCGGAGAGAGAGAGCTGCGGGGGCGGGGGGTCGGGGGGGGGGCGGGAGAGAGAGAGAGAGCTTGGGGGAGGGGGTGGTTGTGAGAGAGAGAGAGAGAGAGAGAGAGAGAGCTGGGGGTCGTTGGGGGGTGAGAGAGAGAGAGCTTGGGGGAGGGGGTGGTTGTGAGAGAGAGAGAGAGAGAGAGCTGGGGGTGGGGGGGGGGGGGAGAGAGAGAGAGCGAGAGCTTAGAGAGAGCTTGGGGGCAAAGAGAGAACCTGGGGGGGAGAGAGCGAGCTTCGGCGGGGGTCGGGGGAGAAGGGGGGTGGTGTGTATGGGGGGAGGAGAGAAAGAGCAAGCCAGGGGAGAGGGGGGAAGAGAGAGAGAGAGAGAGCCTGGCCAGAGTGGAGGGAGAGAGAGCTTGGGGAGACGGGGAGAGAGACATAGGTGGTGGGGTGGGGGATCGAAGGGGAGAGAGGGAACTCAGAGAAGATGGATCACATTCGTCCAACCCCCTGATGTGCGCAAGCTTGATGCGTATGTTACAGGGGACATCATTGGGGTGGATAAAATCCAGAAGTCACGACACTCACTATTCACTTCATACCCAATAAAACTGTGAACAATCCACACACAATGCCCCATCTATGGTGGGATGGGGGGGGGGGTGGTGGTGGCGGGGGGAGGATATGGTCTTGCACTTGGGTAAAGAACTTCGGCTGGAACTTGGCTGGGGGAGGCAGTACATGTGCTGGGGTAAGGGTCTTCAGCTGGCGGAGGCAGCACATGCACTGGGGTAAGGGTCTTTGGCTGAAACTTGGTGGCTTTTGGGGAGATCTATCCTCTGTGGCTTCTGAAGTCAAAATGGATCGAATTACAAATTGGAAATTCACTCAGAACTTGGGCTGGGCAGTTCCAGTTACACATTCCAGAGGAACTTCAGGGTGTGGCTTATCCTCCAAGGGGACCAATCACCAATAGGGCATGTGAAAATGAAGAGCCAATCAGAGAAACGGCTGCCTTTCAGTTAGTACAAATAGACGCAACCTAAAAATATCTGTAAGTCGCCATAAGGGTGTGTGGAAGAGTTACTCTGGGGTTAAGCTGCCTCCAGTGGAGAAGAATATGGTCTCCATTCGACATTCCCATGATGACGCTGCCAAGAAATGTGGGTGGATTGTGGTCGTAAATTGGCACCCCACCCCTCGCCATGTGCAGTGCATTGTAAATCTTTCATACTGTATCTCACCCCTCCCCATGTGCAGTGCATTGTAAATCTTTCATACTGTATCTCACCCCTCCCCATGTGCAGTGCATTGTAAATCTTTCATACTGTATCTCACCCCTCCCCATGTGCAGTGCATTGGAAATCCTTCATACTGTGCCCCATTTGAAGCAGATAACATTGGCCCATTTAAGGGGCGGCTTGGTGCTTACATGAGGGACAAGCGAATAAAGGGAAATGGGGGCAGGATGGGAAGTGGTAATTGGAGCGAGTGTATAAATGCTGGCACAGACCAGTTGGGCCGAAGGTCCTGTTTCTGTTCAGTAGATACTAGGCCAGTGCAGCAGAGCTGGTCTCCAGTTGTCTTGGTTAATCCTTGCCACTGGACCAAGACCTAGCTCTGTCAAGCCCATATAGTGGCTGGTGTGCAACGGCCACTCCATGTTAAAAAAATCCATGCATAGGCATCTTCCATGCTTCAAGATTTAGTTCGGGACCTGGAATTTTAGGTCATTCATTGAAACACCTGTGAACTTTTTGACGTGGAAGCAAGTCATCCTCGATTTGAGGGTCTGCCTATGATGATGATGAGATTCTATGCAACTCCTCTCTGGCGCAGTGTGTTGCAATCCTTCATGCTGCACCAGAAGGAAAGCCTCTTGATAATGAATAAAGTTCATTAAAATGTTAATCAGTAGATGCTGCTTGTAATGTGGGCCATCAAAATCCGAGTTTTAATCCCATTGTATCCTTGTTTACTTATTTAAAGGGGACAGTTGTGGGAATTGGCTGCCACATTTGGCTACTTAATGACCGAACTTCAAAGTGATTCAGTGTATGCAGCGTTCTTCTGAGAGATGTGATGAGGCGCTATATAAATGCACACCTCTCTTTAGTCTCAGTGAGAGCCTAAGAGGAGGTCACCTGCCTGCATCTAACCTGTCCAGTCCCATCAGAATTTTATATGTTTCTATGAGATCCCCTCTCATTCTTCTAAATTCCAGTGAATATAAGCCTAGTCGATCCAGTCTTTCTTTATATGTCAGTCCTGCCATCCCGGGAGTCAGTCTGGTGAACCTTCGCTGCACTCCCTCAATAGCAAGAATGTCCTTCCTCAGATTAGGAGACCAAGACTGCACACAATACTCAAGGTGTGGTATCACCAAGGCCCTGTACAACTGCAGTAAGACCTCCCTGCTCCTATACTCAAATCCTGTCGCTATGAAGGCCAACATGTCATTTGCTTTCTTAACCGCCTGATGTACCTGCATGCCAACTTTCAATGACTGATGTACTATGACACCCAGGTCTCGTTGCACCTGCCCTTTTCCTAATCTGCCACCATTCAGATAATAATCTGCCTTCCTATATAGTGCAATATCCCAGACCAGTTATTCAGCGTCCTTTCGGAGTGGGCTTTGCCAATTTGATGGCTGTCTAATGCTTAATCCGGGTACTTTTGTGCGACTGGAATGACCAACGCTGGAACCTGGTCAAAGACCACTCGGATGTATTTCACATTGGGCTCTTGAGCCCAGCAGACAAGAGATTTTCAACCCCCCACTTTTTAGTTGGATTTGAATCCATGGAGGTGAAACATTGAGTTGATAGCGTAGTGGTTATGTTGCTGGACGAGCATTCCAGGACTTGGACTAATGATCTGGGGATGTGAGTTCAAATCCCATCACTGCCAGCTGGGGAATTTAAATTAAATTAATTAAATAAATTTGGAATAAAAGGTTGGTATCAGTAATTGGGAGTACAGTTTTGCAATTCATGGGGTCTGCCTTCCTTGCCACAAATTGCTGTTTTATTACGCATTAATAAAGGCGGGCGCCGTGAACTTGCCATTATTTTTCCAGCACATTCTGGGCCAATGCTCCGTCGGCACTTGCTAAGGATTGGAGTACACAAACAGTACTATTTTAAGCAGCATTTACTAAATCTGTGCTTTGACAGTAAGTAGTTGTGGCAATAAAAAATGATAATTGTAAATTTCATAAATATAAATAAATAAGTTCGTAGTTTGTGTCTGGCTTTCCATAAGTTTTTCTAAATTAAATCTCATAAAATATGACCTGAAGATCAAAGTTTCTTACAAATCAGACTTCTAAATCTGTGAAAAAGCATTGCCACATAAATTGAAGCTCCCCACATATATTAATCTGGAAAGTTATGAGATCACCAGCCACAAACTTAATTCTTTTACTCTTGAGCACTGAAGATAAATTGCTTGCTGTCAGTAGTGCCCATAGTTTTAAAACCTGTTCATGTCTAAATCACCAACCAAATCATCATCCGGTTCAACAGTTTGAAGAGAGATGCGTTGTACTTGCAATTATGACGGTAAAGGAGATTGAGAGAAAAGGATTTCGTGTGGAATTTTTACATTTTCTTTGTTTTGCTTTGAGGAAAATGTTTAGTGTGCAGTAAGAAAGACTTGCATTTATATAGTGCCTTACACGACCACCTGCTATCCCATAGCGCTTTACAGCCAATGAAGTGCTTTTTGAAATGTAGTCAATGTTGCAATGTAGGAAATGCGGCAGTCAATTTGCGCACAGCAAGCTCCCACAAACAGCAATGTGATAATGACTAGATAATTTGTTTTTAGTTATCTCGATTGAGGGATCAATATTGGCCAAGACACCAGGGAGAACTCCCCTGCTCTTCT
Organism: Pristiophorus japonicus; assembly: GCF_044704955.1. Classification (NCBI taxonomy): domain Eukaryota; kingdom Metazoa; phylum Chordata; class Chondrichthyes; family Pristiophoridae; genus Pristiophorus; species Pristiophorus japonicus. Next base: position 93,223,646 of record NC_091988.1, read on the forward strand.
TCGAAATAGTGCCCTGGGATCTTTTACGTCCACCTGAGAGAGCAGTCAGTGCCTCGGTTTAACGTCTCAGCCGAAAGACGGCACTTCCGACAATGCAGTGCTCCCTCAGCAATTCACTGGAGCGTCAGCCTAGATTTTTTTGTGTTCAAGTCCCTGGAGTGGGACTTGAACCCACAACTTTCTGACTCAGAGGTCGAGGGTGCTCCCAACTGAGCAACTGGCTGACACGCAATGATGTAAAACGACGAGAAAGAGATCTTGCTTATAGTAAAGGCAAGTTTAGTTGCTATAAACGGTTGAAAAAACGATATTTTTTTAATGTGTATAGTGAATATACTTTGCCTATTATATATTAAAGATAGTGAGTGATCTCAAGATTACAAGAGAATTGCATCTCTATCTAGCCCTTTAAATATAACGTTATGCATCAAACTTTACAACAGTGACTACATTCCGAAAGTACTTAATTGGCTGTAAAGCGCTTTGAGCCATTTGGTGATCGTGGAAGGCGCTATATAAATGCAATTCTTTCGTTTTATTCCAATGGGGCCGGACCTAACATGACCACCCCTAACAACGCACCGGTATCCCAACCAGCAGGCACCAAGCGAGAGCTGTTTGTTTTCCCAGAGGTTGGCAGCTCCTTCCCTTCCCCTTCTCATTCTTCTAAATTCCAGTGAATATAAGCCGAGTCAATCCAGTCTTTCTTCATATGTCAGTCCTGCCATCCTGGGACTCTGTCTGATGAACCTTCGCTGCCCTCCTTCAACAGCAAGAATGTCCTTCCTCAAATTAGGAGACCAAAACTGAACACACTATTCCAAGTGTGGCCTCACCAAGGCCCTGTACAACTGCAGTAAGACCTCGCTGTTCCTATACTCAAATCCTCTCGCTATGAAGGCCAACATGCCATTTGCTTTCTTAACTGCCTGCTGGACCTGCATGCCTGCTTTCAATGACTGCTGTCCCATGCCACCCAGATCACGTTGCACCTCCCCTTTTACTAATCTGTCACCATTCAGATAATCTGCCTTCCTGTTTTGCCACAAAAGTGGATAATCTCACATTTATCCACATTATACTGCATCTGCCATGCATTTGCCCACTCACCTAACCTGTCCAAGTCACCCTGGAGCCTCTTAGCATCCTCTTCACAGCTTACACTGCCACCCAGCTTAGTGTCATCTGTAAACTTGGAGATATTACATTCAATTCCAACGTATAAATCATTAATATATATTGTAAATAGCTGGGGTCCCAGCACTGAACCTTGCGGTACCCCACTAGTCACTGCTTGCCATCCTGAAAAGGACCCGTTTATTCCTATTCTTTGCTTCCTGCTTGCCAACCAGTTCTCTATCCATATCAATACATTACCCCCAATACCATGTGCTTTAATTTTGCACACTAATCTCTTGTGTGGGACTTTGTCAAAAGCCTTTTGAAAGTCCCAATATACTACATCCACTGGTTCTCCCTTGTCCATTCTACTAGTTACATCCTCAAAAAATTCTAGAAGATTTGTCAAGCATGATTTCCCTTTCATAAATCCATGCTGATTTGGACCGATGCTCCTTCTCGCTAGATCCTTACTCCCCTAGTATTTCTGGAAGGTTATTTGTGTCTTCCTTAGTGTAGACAGAACCAAAGTATTTGTTCAATTGGTCTGCCATTTCTTTGTTCCCCAATATAAATTCACCTAATTCTGACTGCAAGGGACCTACATTTGTCTTCACTAATCTTTTTCTCTTCACATATCTGTAGAAGATTTTGCAGTCAGTTTTTATGTTCCCTGCAAGCTTATCTCATACTCTATTTTCCCCCTCCTAATTAAACCCTCTGCTGAATTCTAAATTTCTCCCAGTCCTCAGGTTTGCTGCTTTTTCTGGCCAATTTATATGCCTCTTCCTTGGATTTAACATTATCCTTAATTTCCCTTGTTAGCCACGGTTGAGCCATCTTCCCCATTTTATTTTTATGCCAGATAGGGATGTACAATTGTTGAAGTTCATCCATGTGATCTTTAAATGTCTGCCATTGCTTATCCACCGTGAACCCTTTAAGTATCATTTGCCAGTCTATCCTAGCCAATTCACTTATCATACCATCGAAGTTACCTTTCTTTAAGTTCAGGACCCTAGTGTCTGAATTAACTGTGTCACTCTCCATCTTAATGAAGAATTCTACCATATTGTGGTCACTCTTCCCCAAGGGGCCTCGCACAACAAGATTGCTAATTAATCCTTTCTCATTATCACAACACCCAGCCTAGGATGGCCAGCTCTCTAGTTGGTTCCTCGACATATTGATCTAGAAAACCATCCCTAATACACTCCAGGAAATCCTTCTCCACTGTATTGCTACCAGTTTGGTTAGCCCAATCAATATGTAGATTAAAGTCACCCATGATAACTGCTGTGCCTTTATTACACGTATCCCTAATTTCCTATTTGATGCCATCTCCAACCTCACTACTACTGTTTGGTGGTATGTACACAATTCCCACTAGCGTTTTCTGCCCTTTGGTGTTTCAGACCTCTACGCATACTGATTCCACATCATCCAAGCTAATGTCCTTCCTTACTATTGCGTTAATCTCCTCTTTAACTAGCAGCGCTACCCCACCTCCTTTTCCTTTCTGTCTATCCTTCCTGAATATTGAGTTCCCAGCCTTGGTTACCCTGAAGCCATGTCTCCGTAATTCCAATTACATCATATCCGTTAACAGCTAGCTGCGCAGTTAATTCATCCACCTTATTACGAATCCTCCTCGCATTGAGACACAGAGCCGTCAGGCTTGTTTTTTTAACACTCTTTGTCCTTTTAGAATTATGTTGTAATGTGGTCCTTTTTGATTTTTGCCTTTGATTTCTCTGCTCTCCACTTTTCTACCTTTTGCTTCTGCCCCCATTTTACTTCCCTCTGTCTCCCTGCGTAGAGTCCCATCTCCCTGCTATATTAGTTTAAACCCTCGCCAACAGCACTAGCAAACACTCCCCCTCGGACATCGGATCCGGTCCTGCCCAGGTGTAGACCGTCCAGTTTGTACTGGTCCCACCTCCCCAGAACTGGTTCCAATGTCCCAGGAATTTGAATCCCTCCCTCTTGTACCATTCCTCAAGCCACGTATTCATCTTAACTATCCTGCTATTTCTACTCTGACTAGCACGTGGCACTGGTAGCAATCCTGAGATTACTACCTTTGAGGTCTACTTTTTAATTTAACTCCTAACTCACTAAATTCAGCTTGTAGTACCTCATCCCGTTTTTTACCTATACCACGACAAATGGCTGTTCATCTTCCCCCTCCAGAATGTCCTGCAGCCACTCTGAGACATCCTTGACCCTTGCACCAGGGAGGCAACATACCATCCTGGAGCCTCGATTGCGGCTGCAGAAACGCCTATCTATTCCCCTCACAATAGAATCACCTACCACTATAGCTCTCCCGCTCTTTTTCCTGCCCTCTTGTGCAGCAGAGCCACCCATGGTGCCATGAACTTGGCTGCTGCTGCCTTGCCCTGATGAGCAATCACCCCCAACTGTATCCAAAGCGGTGTATCTGTTTTGGAGGGAGATGACCGCAGGGGACTCCTGCACTACCTTCCTACTCCTGCTCTGCTTGATGGTCACCCATCCCCTATCTACCTTTGTAACCTTTACCTGCGGTGTGACCAACTCACTAAACGTGCTTTTCACGACATCCTCAGCATCATGGATGCCCCAGAGTGAATCCGTGCGCAGCTCCAGAGCCGCAATGCAAGTCTTTCTTTTAAAGAGTAGTTTCACAAATTGAGCATTTAACAGCTTGCGGTCTGTTTCAACATTAAATGTATGGCCTGATTGCATTGAAATTTTCATCAGCAAACATTTTCTTTCTTGATCTCTGTGCATTTCTTCTCTATCAGTCATTGAATATGTTACAGATGTGATGGGTGTCATCAATCATCATTTGTATTGCAACAACATGGTCTCTAATCATGTCTGTGATGCATCAGCTGAAATTTTTTATTCGCCTCCGTGTTGTCAGACTGTTTATTTGACATCCAATCATGGATGAGTCACAACCTCCTCCAGTTCAGCGTCAGGAAAAACGAAAGATTTGCATTGATATAGCACCTTTCACAATCCCAGGACATCCCAAAGAGCTTTACAGCCAATGAAATGTAGTTAAAGAAAGAAAGACTTGGATTTATCATCATCATTATCATCCCTTGAAATCGAGGAAGACTTGCTTCCATTCTAAAAATGAGTTCTTAGGTAACTGAACAGTCCAATACGGGAATTATAGTCTCGGTCACAGGTGGGACAGACAGTGGTTGAAGGAAAGGGTGGGTGGGGAGCCTGGTTTGCCACACGCTCCTTCCGCTTCCTGCACTTGGTTTCTACACGCTCTCGGCGACGAGACTCGAGGTGCTCAGCGCCCTCCCGGATGCACTTCCTCCACTTAGGGTGGTCTTTGGCCAGGGATTTCCAAGTGTCGGTGGGGATGTTGCATTTTATCAAGGAGCCTTTGAGGGTGTTCTTGAAATGTTTCCTCTGCCCACCTTTGGCTCGCTTGCCGCGTAGAAGTTCCGAGTAGATTGCTTGCTTTTGGAGTCTTGTATCGGGCATGCGAACAATGTGGCCCGCCCAGCAGAGCTGGTCGAGTGTGGTCAGTGCTTCGATGCTGGGGATGTTGGCCTGGTCGAGGCTAACGTTGGTGCGTCTGTTCTCCCAGGGGATTTGCAGGAGCTTGCGGAGACATTGTTGGTGGTATTTCTCAAGTGATTTGAGCTGTCTACTGTACATGGTCCACGTCTCTGAGCCATACAGGAGGGCGGGTATCACTACAGCCCTGTGGACCATGAGCTTGGTGGCAGATTTGAGGGCCTGATCTTCGAACACTCTTTTTCTCAGGCGGCCGAAGGCTGCACTGACACACTGGAGGTGGTGTTGAATCTCATCATTGATGTCTGCCCGTGTTGATAAGAAGCTCCCGAGGTATGGAATGTGGTCCACGTTGTCCAGGGCTGCGCCATGGATCTTGATGACTGGGGGTCAGTGCTGTGTGGTGGGGTCAGGCTGATGGAGGACTTTTGTCTTACGGATGTTTAGTGTAAGGCCCATGCTTTCATACACCTCAGTGAAGAGGTTGACTATGACTTGGAGTTCAGTCTCTGAATGCGTGGTCCATGTACTGTAGTTCGACGATAGAGGTTGAGATGGTCTTGGATCTGGCCTGGAGACGACGAAGGTTGAACAGGTTCCTACTGGTTCTGTAGTTCCACTCCAGCGGGGAGCTTGTTGAGCGTGAGATGGAGCATTGCAGCGAAGAAGATTGAGAAGAGGGTTGACGTGATGACACAGCCCCTGCTTGATCCCGGTCCGGACATGGATTGGGTCTGTGATGGGTCCGTTGGTCAGGATCACGGCCTGCATGTCATTGTGGAGCAGGCGGAGGATGGTGACGAACTTTTGGGGGCAGCCGAAACAGAGGAGGATGTTCCATAGTCCCTTGCAGTTGACAGTGTCAAAGGCCTTTGTAAAGTCAAAGAAGGCCATGTACAAGGGTTGGTACTATTCCCTGCATTTTTCTTGCAGCTGTCGCTGTAAAAATCATGTCCGTTGTACCCATAGAGGACGAAATCTGCACTGTGACTCCAGGAGAAGCTCCTCTGCCACAGGGAGACAACGGTTGAGGAGGATTCTAGCGACGACTTTTCCAGTGGCTGATAACAGGGAGACTCCTCTGTAGTTGTAGTCTCTGTAGTCAAAGAAAGACTTGCATTTATATAGCACCTTTCAATGACTCAGAGATGCCTCAAAGAGCTTTACAGCCGATGAAGTAATTTTGGAGTGTCGTCACTGTTGTAATGTAGGGAATGCGGCAGCCAATTTGCGTACAGCAATGTGATAATTAGCACATCATCTGTTTCAGAGATATTGGTCGAGGGATAAATAATGGCCAGAACACCGGGAGAACTTCCCTGCTACTCTTCGAATATTGCTGTGGAATCTTTTACGCTCATCTGAGAGGACGGACAGGACCTTGGTTTAATGTCTCCTCCGACAGACGGCACCTCAAATTGGATCAGTTGGGACTGTGGGCTGGGCATAACCAATCAGATTGGAAATTGAACCAATTAGCTATCAGTTTCTCCCACGATATAGATACAGTATATATATGTATATATATATTTTATATTTATATATCCTCAAAGTAACTTTTTGGGGCATGCCTGACTATTGTCTTGTAAAAAGGATTATTTCCTTCAACACAAATTGCTTCTGCAGTTTTGAAATATTTTCTGTTTTTTGTGCATTAAATGGCTTTTTATTTAAGTATTCCTAATCGTGTATTTGCAGAACTTTCAGAATTTTGAAATAAAATAGGGAATTGAGCTGGGAGTGGTGATGAATTTTGCTTAATTAAATTGCACTGCGCTTATTGAGAATTTGACTACAGTATACTTCTGTGATGTGAGAGATTAACTGTGGGTGTGTTTGTGATGTTCTGTAATTCTCAGATTTGCTTCTATACGCTCCTTTGCAATAACTGAGAAGAGAGGCTGCACCTTCTGTGATCAAGCAGTCAATGTCTGTGGGGAAATGTGAAGAGTGACAATAATCAGCAAAATAGATTGCAAACTCCAGACTGGAGGCAATGTCAAATCTTGCTGATAGTACAATATTGTGCTCCTGGCGCCTGTTCCTGCAAATTAGGATTTCATGCACTTTCATTAACCCATTGATTTTCCTTGTACTGAAAATGAAATTAATTGCTCACTGTAGAGAGAGGAACGTGTTAAATGTTTCTCCACTCTTGTCACCGACAGCAATTCCCAGCTTTGCATGTTTTAAGAACAGAGCCTGTTTGAATTGCACAGCAGGCTGATCAGCATCTGAGAGGAAAAGTGGCTCTTTTCCTCTTCGATCTGATTAGTGGCCCTGTAAGGTCTGTATTGAAGTTCGTGCAATTACTTTTATTTTCCTATTCCATGTATCTGTAATCCTTGCAAGATAAATGCTTTCAAGACCAAATTACCTCGAATGTTATGCTCCACACGAGCATCCTCCCACCTCCCTTCATCTCGTCCTTTCTCCCTCATGTACTCATCTAGTTTCCCCTTAAAGTGTATGTATGAAGCACAATAGAATCCAATTAAAAAAAAATAATACTTCTCCGGATGCTGGCTGTTATATATACAGACTATAGATATACTCTCTGTGTAGTCACTGTATAGTTGCATAAGATGGAGACTTATTTACCTGATGTGCTATCAATAAGGTTTACACTGTGTATATACATGATGGCACTACTAGAGGGTGCAACTGGTGGAGACCGGGGTTTCCTGCCCTGGTAGCAGGGGCTGTATAAAAGGGAAGCCACCATGCAGCTGCCTCACTCTGGAGTTATGAATAAAGGGCCAAGATCACTACAGTTTGAGTACAACACATTGCCTCGTGGAGTCATTCATAGACATAATACAAACATAATACAAAGGCCGTTTTTGTTGTTCTGGTCGGGGTCACATCAGAAAGCAGCTTCAAGAGTTACAAAGCGGGAATGGAACCATGTATTGGGCAGGCCAGGTCGAGGTTCCCTTCCCTTTAGGGCGTTCATGAACCAGTTGATTTTTTACGAGAGTCTGGCCCACAAATCACCAGATTTAGTGCGCGCCATTTCACCGCTAGCTTTGGTAAGGTTTGAACCCCTGACTGTTGGATTACTAATCCAGTACCGTACCCACTTGGCTACTGTAACCCCATTCTAAAATGGCAGAAAATGCACTAAAAAAAGATCTTGGTTTTCCTCTGCTGTCAGAGGTCTTATAGATTTCTGGCCCTGAAAGCTGCACTGTATATATTCCAAAAGCAAAATACTGTCGATGCTGGAATTCTGAAATAAAACAGAAAATGCTGGAAATACTCAGCAGGTCAGGCAGCATCTGTGGAGAGAGAAACCGAGTAACGGTTCAGGTCGATGTTCTGACGAAAGGTCACCTGCTGGGTATTTCCAGCATTTTCTGTTTCTATTACTATATATTTTCCTCGCGCTCCCACCCCCACTGCCAGAGAGATCTCAGTCACTCACCCCTTGTCATCCCCGCTATCTTCTTCTTTCGTAGGGTAACAGCAAAGCAAATCAAGTATCAATATCCAAGTTGGATCTCCAGGCCAAAGCTCCCGGTGTAACAGCGTGGATATCTTGTAGGCTGCCTGCGAATTCCCTCTGAGGGCAGTGCCCAATGATGTGCACCTGGGTCTGATTAGGAGCTCCACAGTCACATGAGGGGGATGCTTTAATCTTTCATCTATGACCGGTTCTGAGGCGGTTGATGGTTGTCCACTGTTTGCGAGGAAGGTTTGATCCTTCAGGTTGTACTGTGGGGTCCTCTGTAAGGAATCCATTCGGTATGTCACAGTTCTTCCAAGCATTTTGCCATCGGTTATAAAGACTGAGGGGAGATCGCTGAAGGGCTTCGGTGACGGTCCAAAATGGCCTTCTAGATTTGAGACGGGTTGGTGGTAGGTTGTTCAAGTCGGCCTGGATCAGCGTGTCTTTGCTGCTGTAGCGGTTGTATTCTCTGGAGATTGCATATTCACGGCATAGGTGTGGTAGTGCGATGTTTGCAAGCATAGGGAGCCAAGGCGTTGGTGTCGATAAAAGCGTACCGGTGATAATTCTCATAGTAGAATTCAGCTGGACATCACCGGATTTGACATGCGGACTTGATGGCCATGCTGGAGAGCAGTACTCCGCTGTAGAGTACACCAGGGCGAGTGCCCTGGGTTTGAGCGTCTGCTCCCTGTGTGGATCAGGCCAGTTTCTGGATCAAGTTGACCCTACTCTTTAGTTTCTTCCCAAGGTTCTGGAGATGTTGTCTATATGACGGGATGCGATCAAGCGTGACTCCTAAATAGGAGGTTTATTTGGCATGATTTACCTCTGCCCGGCAAAAGGAGACTTTCAAAGCTTGGTTTGCTTGATGGGTGTTGAGGTGGAATGTCGAGGTGACGGACTTTTGCGGGTTTGTCGGGGGTTGGGAGTTGGGAAAGCAGCTGATTTTCCCACCTTCTTGCTGCAGTATTACCGACCCCCCCAGGTATGACCAGAGAGGGATGGCAATAATTGCTTGGGCAGTGTTGGGAAGGGTGTTACAGGTAGAGAATGGGGGAATGAATTTGTTCCTGGCATTCTCTCCCCATCCTAATGTGCTCCTCCAGATGGGTCTCTCTATGTTGGCTCTTCTCGAGCCACTTGGAGCAATTATATATTTCACATGCCTGCTGCGCCTTTCAAAATGGGCTGCAGGCCTCTCTGCTTTTAATGTTGGCTCCATCCCATCTTCTCCCCTTCACTGGGGGCTCCTCCCCCTTCTAGTGCTGCAGTGAGTGACCTGTTGTCGTACCGCCTGATTTCCCAATAGTTACCGCTGGGAATCGGCTCTGCAAGTGTAATGGCCCCCGACCGAGAATGGGATCGGGGCACAGCAGGTGGAAGTCTCACCCCAACTCGCCTCGATCAGCGAAACCATCCCAGAGAAAAACTCCAGCCCTAAATCACATTCCTTCAGTGCTCATGATCTCCTTTAGTAATTTTCTAAATCCACCTCCGCTGCAAGTGGGCTGTTGTCTACTTTCGCGGTCTTGAAATGTCGGACAATTCTACAGCATAGTGTATAAGCAATTCATGTCCCACTGCACTCTCATTGTAACTCCGTGTCATCAGGTCGATATTCAAGGCTGTTTTTGAGGCGTCGGCTTTTATAAATTGTAAATAAGTGAGCAAGCACCCATTGCTGTGAAATCTGTACCTGGCACTTTCGAAGGGATGAGTCAACTGGCACTTTGCCTCCAAGTTCCTTTATTTGTTGTTGTCCCTTGACGGGTTTTGAACCCATCAAGGTGAATGATGTAGTGGGGAATGGAACAGTTTCCTACATCTGGCACCCATCCTCAGCATTATGTGTTCCTGGGTCACATAAATGATGGTTTTAGTGCAGAGTAAAGCCTTTAGAGCATAATAAAGCTTCCAGCACTCCTGTGTCAATGAAGGGTTTCAGCAGCAGCCTGAAATGTAGTTACATCAGTGTGTTATCCAGTTCTCATACCAACCATTATTTACGCTTTACGAGTGTGACTACCGGCTTAATTCCAAATAATGGTCAGTTCATGCTCGCTTAGAAATGAATTATGATTGTCCGAGCTTATTTCACACAAGGAGGGAGAGAGTGAAAGAGAAAAAGCTCTCCTTCATTCTAGGCAAGGTTCAGAAGAAAAGACATCTAAAAGGGTTAAATTATGAGGGAAGATTGCACAGATTAGGATTGTATTCCCTTGAGTAGAGAAGATTAAGGGATGATCTGATTGAGGTGTTGAAGATGATTAAAGGATTTAATAGGATCAATAGAGAGAAACTATTCCCTCTGGTGGGGTGGAGAGTCCAGAACAAGGGGTCATAATCTTAAAATTAGAGCCAGGCCGTTCAGGGGTGATGTCAGGAGGCACCTCTTGACACAAAGGGTAGTGGGAATCTGGAACTCTCTCCCCCCAAAGAGCTGAGGCTGGGGGTCAATGGAAAATTTCAAAACTGTGATTGATATGGAACCAAGGCAGGTAAATGGCGTTAATATACTGATCAGCCAAGATCTAATTGAATGACGGAACAGGCTTGAGGGGCTGGATAGTCTACGTGAGTCCCATCTTTTTACTCCCATGCACAGTTTCCCAGCTCCAAAGGGAACCATTTAATTTTCCAAATATGATTATTTTTGCATCCTCTTTTTAAAAGTAGTGTTCCAAGAAAGGCTCCCGAAGCCTGTGGGCTTATCCTGCAGTCTACCAGTTGCTAATTATGAAATTTGCAGGTATCTGTTTTGTGTTGTGTTGTGTTGTTCATCGTAATTGTGCTGTTTCTATGTTTTGCAATGCTTCAATGCCAAAAATGAGGGAGATTGACTGGGGAATTCTGGGTACCAAATCTAACATACTCCCAACCGCAGTGCTGAGGTGAATGTTCAGAACAAGGTCTGAAATGTCACTGCCAGGGTGGGGAAGGTGAATCGGCTTCTCCCACACGGAAGATGGGGGCTTGTGTTGGGGTTCAGTGCCACAGGTGCTGGCTGTCCTCAGTATCTTGCTCATGTGACTTTTCTTCATGTCCGAGCCTAGAGAATAGTGTCATCTGCCTTTTGGGGAGCTTAATATTGTGTGGAGCTTGTTATAGTGTCTTGATGAATATTTATCCCACAATCAACATAAAAAAAACAGATTATCTGGTCATTACCCTGTATCACGTTGCTGCTTGTGGGAGTTGCTGTGTGCAAATTGGTTGCCACGTTTTCCACATTACAACAGTGACTACACTCCAAAAGTACTTCATTGGCTGTAAAATGCTTTGAGATGTCCAGTGGTCGTGAAAGGTGCTATAGGAATGTAAGTCTTTCTTACTCCCCCTATGACAGTATTGCAACACGGTGCGTCCCAAGTCTCCTCCCCACATTTGTTCTCACATTCAACGGGGGAGAATCAATATGCCTGCTTCAGAGGGACATCAAATAAACTGCAGAGATGAAGGATATCTGATCACACCTAACATTTCAGAACGTGGAGGAAGTCAGTCAATCAGTCAGCTGTTACAATAAAGCAGGCCTCGCATGTCATAGGACCTCGCTATCACATGTGGCTCAGTGGATAGCAGAAGGTTGTGGGTTCGAGCCCCACTCCAGAGACTTCAGCACATAATCTAGGCTGACACTCGGTGCAGGCTGAAGGAGTGCTACACTGTCAGAGGTGCACCGTTGCCTTGATAAAGAATCTCGGAAAATACTTCAACCATACGACGGTGCATGTTATTGGGTTTTCGATTGCTTCAAATTATGATTGTTTGGGCAGAAGTCAATTTATAGAATTTGTTACTATAAAACTAATCTGTTCCCCTCCCCATCACCCCCACACCCAAAAAGCACTATGGCTCAGTTGGTAGCATTCTTACCTTTAAGTCTAACGGTCATGGTTCAAGTCCCACTCCAGGACTTGAGCACATAATCGAAGCTGACACTGCAGTGCAGTGCTGAGAGAGTGCTGCTCTGTCGAAGGTGCTGCCTTAAACCGAGGCTCCATCTGCCCTCTCGGGTGGATTTAAAATGTCCCATGGCACTACTTGAAGAAGAGCAGCAGTGTTCTCCCTGCTGTTCTAGTGAATATTTATCTCTCAATGCAACATCACTAAAACAGCTTATCTGGTCATTATCATATTGTTATTTGTGCGAGCTTGCTGTATGCAACTTGGTTGCCACATTTCTCACATTACAACAGTAACTACACTCCAAAAGTACTTCATTGGCTATAAAGTGCTTTGAGACATCTGTTGGCCGTGAAAGGCACTATATAAATCCAAGTCTTTCATTTTTTCTTTTTCTTTCTTTCTTGATGAATGACAGCTGGCTTTAGGTATTCAGGCCTCAAACTGCTTGAGATTTGAAGGGCCCAACTGAATCAAGAACCAAGCTGCCACAATACTCTGTTCTGCTTGTCGCTGATCCAGCATTGGTGCCTGGTGTGAATTGAATTATTATAGTTATTAAATAAAGCTGAAAGTTGCTTGATGTGTAGTCTACTGAAGACTCTTTGCTGGTAATTCATTGAGTATTGCATTTGTGTGGGCACTTAATACATGACAGCTTGGCACTGTTTCTGGCCGCAGAGTGGGAAAAAATGATGTTGTTTTATTTTTCCAGTTTTGTCATCCATCACCACAAAACCTTTAAGCGGCTTCCTTTGCCAGTATATTACAGAGGAATATGAGTTATACAGTGCTAGTAAGTGATGTATACAAGATCCAGGGTTCACTGGTCCAATTCACTGTGCTGAATACCAATGAGCTTCTGATGCAAGGCAAGGGAATACGTCCCGATTTTAAATAAATAAATCACCGAGACTGATTAAATAATTCACTGGCTCCGATCATAGTCTTGTGACAAGCAAGTGATGCCTGCTCGCATGCAGTTGGATTATATGGATTATTGTGGAAGAGGTGTCCCTGGTCAATGGTGCAATATAAATATCCTGAAGGGCTGTGGTCATGGTTCCTGGCTCATTACGGGAGGCAAGAACACATGTGGTTTGAAGTGTTTCTTCCTGAGAGCTCCACTGATGAAAATAATGTAAGGAATTCTATCCTGGTGAAGTGTCCTGAGCACGAAGGGCTGGGCATCTGAAATGATGAGCTGCTCGGAAAATCTTACCTTGTTTACAAATGCAACGTCGCCCTTGCCTCAGCTCATCCGCTGCTGAAGCCCTCATCCATGCCTTTGTTGCCTCTAGACTTGACTACTCCAATGTACTCCTGGCTGGCCTCTCACGTTCTACCCTACGTAACCAAGAGGTGATGCTAAACTCGGCTGCTCGGGTCCTAACTCACACCAAGTCCCGTTCACACATTATCCCTATATTGGCTTCCGGTTAAGCAATGCCTCGATTTCAAAATTCTCATCCTTATTTTCAAATCCCTCCATGGCCTCGGCCCTCCCTATCTCTGTAATCTCCTCCAGCCCCACAATCCCCCGCGATGTCTGCGCTCCTCTAATTCTGCCCTCTTGGGCATCCCTGATTATAATCGCTGAACCATTGGTGGCCGTGCCTTCTGTTGCCTACGCCCCAAGCTCTGGAATTCTCTGCCTAAACCTCTCCGCCTCGCTTCCTATCTTTCTTCCTTCAAGATGCTCCTTAAAATATATGTCTTTGACCAAGATTTGGTCACCTGCGCTAATTTCTACTTATGCAGCTCGGTGTCAAATACTCCTGTGAAGGGCTTTGGGACATTTCACTACATTAAAGGTGCTATATAAATACAAGTTGTTGTTGTTGTTGTTGTGGTATCTGAGCAAAACATTGGCCCGGAAATTGTCGGAGCGGCGGGCTTTGTGAGCTGGATTTTTTTATCGTCTCACCCTTCAGCTCCAATTGTTCTTGCGCCGCAGATTGCTGGAGTTGTGAGCAGATAGCGGCATGCAAGGTCAACGGAGCAGGTGGGACCCCAGAGAACGACGGGACCCCAGAGAACGACGGGACCCTAGAGAACGATGGGACCTCCGTGTATCTCATTCAACAAGGAGTTTGAAGGATAGAGAAAGAAACAAACAGAGCAAATGACAGAGAAGGCAATAGAGTGAATTAGTCAATTTAGATACAGAAAGAGAAATAAAGAGGGGGAAAGAAAGGGAGAGAGAGAAAAAAGAGACAAAGGAAAAAAAGAAAACAATAAAAAAACATTTTGTATTAAAACTCTAGTAACAATTAGCTACCTGCGGGAATGAGACTTCACAGTTTCAGTTGTTCCCTTGCTGGGCCTCCAGGGGTGAGTGTCATGCTAGGACCCATTAACCACATCCTTACGCCGTGAAATATTAACCCTAGCTTTCAGCCAGTGGCTCAGTGGGTGGCACCCTCGCCTCTGAGTTAGAAGGTTGTGGGTTCAAGTCCCACTCCAGAGACTTGAGCACAAAATCTAGGTTGACACTCCCATGTAGTGCAGAGGGAGTGCTGCACTGTCGGAGGTGCCGTCTATTGGATGAGACGTTAAACCGAGCCCCGTCTGCTCTCTCAAGTGGATGTTAACGATCCCATGGTACTGTTTCGAAGAAGAGCAGGGGAGTTATCCCCAGTGTCCTGGCCAACAATTATCCCTCAATCAACATAACAAAAACAGATTACCTGATCATTATCACATTGCTGTTTGTGGGAACTTGCTGTGTGCAAATTGGTTGCCACGTTTCCTACATTACAACAGTGACTACACTTCAAAAATTACTTCATTGGCTGCAAAGCGCTTTGGGGCATCCAGTAGTCGTGAAAGGCGCTATATAAATCCAAGTCTTTCTTTCGTACCTACCGTTTTCAATGTGTGGGGCGGCCAAACCGGAGAAATTCAGCACTTTGTACTTTTTTTGGAGTGGGGCAGAAGTGGCCTCATCATGAAGACAGAAGTGGGGGCGGGGCAGTGTGATTGACGCTGGAAGGCATCAGCGCCGCGCTGATGACATCATCGCGCTGGCGCATCACAACGTTCCCCCCCCTTCAGTTAAAGGGCAGAGCCACTGCAAACTCTGCAGCCACTTTAGTGGCAAACACTGGGCCACCAGGGAGGGGGCGCCAGGCTGCCTGTTGGCGGCCCGGCCGAACCCACGGCCATAATTGTCGGCCCGACCTGGCAGTCGGCCGATTAAAAAAAATGGTGACACCTTCACTTTAAGGGGAGCCACGCCACCACGCCACAGAGAGTGTACCGATAGCACTGACAGGTGGTGGCGCCGCTCCCGCGGGGCATGTCTGGGAAAGGGGCAATTTCCCGCGGGGCAATTTCAGGAAGGGGTCGCCGGCAGTCGATAGGGAGTGGCGTGTGCATGCCGTGCCAGCAAAACGGCAGAGTGGTTCCAGACACCGCTCCAAAACTGAGGAAGGGCAATTAAAAAAATGGCGAGACTCGGCGGCCCTCCCGCACCGACCCGTGGCCGCTGCTTTCAGGCTGCCAGAGGCCTTATAGAAAGGGGCAAGTTCAGCCCCCTTTACTCAAAGTGGTTAGAATGTGGAACTCACTACTACACAGACTAGTTGGAGCGAATACCATAGATGTACTTATCTCCATTCTCCTTAACTGAATGAGGGTTAAGGAATGGAAAGATAACCTGACCACGTTCGATGAAGTAAGGTGGGAGGAGACTCGTGTGGAGCATAAACACCGGCACAGACCAGTTTGTTTTTGTATTCATTCCTGGGATCCGTGTGATGAAGGTGCTGTTAGGGAGGGAGTTCCAGGATTTTGACACAGCGACGATGAAAGAACGGCGATATATTTCCAAGTCAGGATGGTGTGTGACTTGGAGGGGAACTTGCAGGTGATGGTGTTCCCATGCACTTGCTGCCCTTGTCTATGTTTCTATGGGCCCAAGTTTCGGGCCGTGCCTAGAACGGCGCAGCCCCGACTGGACGCCCGTTTTTCGCGCCACAAAGTGCGCCTAAAAAAAACGTACCTATTCTCCGGCTCCCTGCAGGTCCTCTGGAGCTGGGCGCAGCGCAGCACAAGCTATGGGGGGCGGAGCTAGGTCCCTGTGCTGAAAACAGGGCCGGGACCTCTGCACATGGGCGCTACAGTGGGCGCACGTGTGCAGTAGCTCCAGGCGCCCAAAACTGTGTGGGAAGGGCCCGAAGCACGCAGCCCCTAGCCCTGGCCGAATGGCCTCACTGGGGCAGCGTGGCTAAGGCTCCTCCCACAGCCAGCTCCTGCTTCCTCCCGATCCAACCCGACCCCCGCCACCGGACCGGACCCGACCCGACCCTCCTCCGGACCTGACCCGACCTCCCCCCACCCCGACCCCTGACCCGACCCGCACTTCTCACCCCCCCCCCCCACCCCGACCAGACCTCCCCCCGACCCGACCTCCTGACCCTCCCCCCCCACGACCTCCGCTACCCCCCCCTGACCTGCGTTCCCGACCCCCCCTCCCCCCGACCCACGCTCCCGATCCCCCCCCCGACCCGCGCTCCCAGAACCGCCCCCCCCCGGACCCCGGACCCGACGCCACCTACCTGTAAATCCGGTGCTGGGGGCGTACCCAGCCCGAAGTCTTGGGCCCGGCCCGTTCAGCCTCCCTCTCCTTTCTCTCCTTTCTCCCTTCTCTCTCTCCCTCCCTTCTTCCTCTCACTCCCTTCTTCCTCCCCCTCCCTCCCTTCCTCCCCCTCCCTTCTCTCCCTCCCTCCCTCCCTCTCCCCCTCCCTTCCTCCCTTCTCTCCCTCCCTCACTCCTTCCTCTCCCTCCCTCCCTTCTTCCTCCCTCCCTCCTCTCCCTCCTTCCCTTCCTCTCCCTCCCTCCCTTCTTCCTTCCCCTCCTCCCTCCTGCCCCTCGTCCCCCCTACCCCCCTCTCTCCCCTCTCCCCCCCTCCCCTCTCTCCCCTATCCCCTCCTCCCCTCCCTTCTCCTTGCCCCCCTCCCTCCCCCTGACCCCTCTCTCCCCCCTCTCTCCCTCCATCCCCCTCCTCCCCCTCCCCTCGCTGTCAGAAACACAGACACTGACAGACAGAGAGTGAGAGAGACACACACAGACAGACAGAGAGATAGAGACACTGACAGAGACACATTGGGTGGGGGGGAGGGGCATCCCAGCATGCTGTTGGAAGACTCCCGGTGCTGCAGTTGGTAAGTAGAAAATGTTTTATTTATTGATTTTAAAATTTTTAAATTATTTTTTATTACCGGTAATTTTTTTTGATTGATTTATTGGTTGATTTATTGATGTATTTATCATTTATTATTGATGATGGCTCTTTATTTGTAAAACTGAAGTGTTTAATGTTTGTAAACTTCCCTTTCAACCCCCCCCGCCCTCCCCCCTCAATTCCCTACACCTGATTTGTAACCTATGCCTGATTTTCTAAGTGTGGACAAAGTTTTTCTGAGCGTACAAAAATCTACACTTAATCCATTCTAAGTTAGTTTGGAGTATGTTTTCACTGCCTAAACTTTCAAAATGGGCGTAAGTGAACGGACACGCCCCCTTTTTAAAAAAAAATCTGTTCCAAACTGTTCTAACTGACTAGAACTGGAGCAAACTAAATGCCGAGAATTGCAATTTCTAAGATACTCCATTCTAAACCAGTTGCTCCAAAAAAACAGGAGCAACTCAGGCCGAAACTTGGTCCCTATGTTTCTATGTTTGTCCATCTAGGTGGTAGAGGACGTGAGTTTGGGAGCTGCTGTGGAAGAAATCTTGGCGAGTTGCTGCAGTGCATCTTGTAGATGGTACACACTGTAGCCACGGTGTGCCGGTGGTGGAGGGAGTGAATGTTTAAGGTGGTGGATGGGGTGTCAATCAAGCGGACTGTTTTGTCCTGGATGGTGTCGAGCTTTTTGAGTGTTGTTGGAGCTGCACTCTTCCAGGCAAGTGGAGAGAAGTCCATCACACTCCTGTCTTGTGCCTTGTAGGTGGTGGAAAGGCTTTGGGGAGTCAGGAGGTGAGACACTCGCCGCAGAATACCCAGCCTCTGTCCTACTCTTGTAGCCACAGTACTTATGTGGCTGGTCCAGTTAAGTTTTAGGTCAATGGTGATGCCGAGGATGCTGATGGTAGGTATTCGGCAATGGTAATGCCGTTGAATGTCAAGGGATGGTGGTTAGACTCTCTCTTGTTGGGGATAATCGTTGCCTGACACTTATGTGGCATGAATATTACTTGCCACTTATCAGCCCAAGCCTGAATGTCATCCAGGACTTGCTGCTTGTGGGCATGGACTGCTTCATTATCTGAGGAGTTGTGAATGGAACTGGACACTGCAATTATCATCCAAACATCCCCACTTTCCCTATGATGGAGGGAAGGTCATTGATGAAGCAGTTGAAGATGTTTAGGCCGAGGACACTGCCCTGAGGAACTCCTGCAGCGATATCCTGATGCTGTGATGATTGGCCTCCAACAACCACAACCATCTTCCTCTGTGCTAGGTATGACTCCAGGCAGTGGAGTTTCCTACTGACTTTAATTTTACTCGGGCTCCTTGATGCCACACTCTGTCAAATGCTGCCTTGATGTCAAGGGCAGTCGTTCTCACCTCACCTCTGGAATTCAGCTCTTCTGTCTATGCTTGGACCAAGCCTGAAATGAGGTCTGGAACCGAGTGGTCCTGGCGAAACCCAAAATGATCATCAATGAGCAGATTATTGATGAGTAAGTGCTGCTTGATAGCACTGTTGATGATATCTTCCATCACTTTGCTGATGATTGAGAGTAAACTGATGGGGCAGTAATTGACCGGATTGAATTTGTCCCGCTTTTTATGGGCAGCTTTCACATTGTCAGGTGGATGCCAGTGTTGTAGCTGTACTGGAACAGCTTGGCTAGTGGCACCGCTAGTTCTGGAGCACAAGTCTTCAGCATGACAGTCGGGATGTTGTCGGGCCCATTGCTTTTGCTGTATCCAGTGTGCTCAGCTGTTTGTGAATCATATTGGCTGAAGACTGGCTTCTGTGATGGTGGGGACCTCCGGAGGAGGCCGATATGGATCATCCACTTGGTACTTCTGGCTGAAGGTGGTTGCGAACGCTTCAGCCTTGTTTTTTGCACGCACGTGCTGGACTCCGCCATCATTGAGGATGGAGATATTCATGGAGTCTCCTTCTCCCGTTAATTGATTTATTGTCCATCACCATTCACAACTGGATGTAGCAGGACTACAGGGCTTTGATCTGATCCATTGATTGTGGAATCGCTTAGCTATCTATAGCATGCTGCTTCCGCTGTTTAGCATGCATGTAGTCCTGTGTTTCAGCTTCCCCAGGTTGGCTCCTCATTTTTAGGTTCGCATGATGCAGCTCCTGACCTGCTCTTCTACACTCCTCATTGAACCAGGGTTGGTCCCCTGGCTTGACAATGGTAATGAGGGATATGCCATGAGGTTACAGATTGTGATGGAATACAATTCTGCTGCTGCTGATGGCCCACAGTGTCTCATGGATGCCCAGTTTTGAGCTTTTCGATCTGTTCTGAATCTATTCCATTTCTTCTTCTTAGGCAGTCCCTCGGTGTTGAAAATGACTTGCTTCCACACTAATATGAGTTCTCAGGTGACTGATGAGACCAATGCGAGATCTACAGTCTCTATCACAGGTGGGGCAGGTGGTGGTTGGAGGGATGGGTGGCTGGGGTGCTTGGGTTGTCGTATGTTCCTTCCGCTGTTTGCGCTTCGCTTCAGCGTGCTCCCGGTGAAGAGACTCGAGGTGTTTGGCACCTTCCCAGATGCTTCTCCTCCACTTTGAGCGGTCTTGGGCCAGGGATTCCCAGGCGTCGGTGGGGATGTTGCACTCTTTCAAGGAGGCTTTGAGGGTGTCCTTGAAGTGTTACCTTTGCCCACCTGGGACTCGTTTCCAGCTCTGGGTAGAGTGCTTGTTTTGGGAGTCTCGGGCACGTGGATGGTGTGGCCCATCCATCGTAACATGGTCAATGCTTCGTGGTAGTGCCACACAACACGATGAAGGGTGTCCTCAATGTGAAGATGGGACTTTGTCTCCATAAGGACTGTGTGGTTGTCACTCCTACCAATGGACAGATGCAGCAGTGACAGGTTGGTTGGGGAGGACAAGGTCAAGTAGGTTTTTCCCTCGTGTTGATTCTCTCACCATCTGCTGTGGCCCAATCTGGTAGCTATGTCCTTCAGGACTCGGCCAGCTTGGTCAGTAGTGGTGCTACCAAGCCACTCTTGGTGATAGACATTGAAGTCCCCCACCCAGTGTACATTCTGTGTCCTTGCTACTCTCAGTGCTTCTTCCAAGAGGTTTCTCCAACATGTAGTAGTACTGATTGATCAGCTGAGGGAGAGCGGTTGGTGGTAATCAGCAGGAGGTTACCTTGCTCATGCTTGACCTGAAGCCATGAGACTTCATGGGTTCTGGAGTCAATGTTGAGAACTCCCAGGGCCACTCCCTATAGACCCATCTTGTGTAGTCTGTGTGTTTGTGACGCCGTAAATCAATGATCACATTGTCAATGAGGATAGGATAATTGGATTCCCTAGCTGAAATTTTTGTTGCTGGATCATTCAGCCAAACAATAGAGAGACTTTGAAAGATTCTTTGTTATTAGGCACAGCTAAAAACCAAGGTAAATTTCAAGCACACTTGGCTGAACTGTCGGAGTCCAAATGGCTGCGCCTATGGGAAAAATAGGGTGCTTGGGTGAGTTCCGTCGTGAACGAGAGATTTTTGGCATGTATGTGGAGTGGCTAGAAATATTTTTCACTGCGAATCATATTGTTGAAATACCCGATGATGAAAACCGTAACTGGGTGGTTTTAGAATAGAAACACGCTATTTTCTTGACTAAAGCAGGCCCCGAGGTGTATGGAACGCTGAAAAATTTGCATGTTCCTGTCAAGGACACACCACTGACGGAGACAGCACTACAGTTCTGAGCTCCTGGAAATTGCTGAAAGTTATTGTTTTGGAATATAGAATCAATTAACCGACGAGAGTATCGGTGCGTACATTGTAGCTACAAAGAAGCTCTATCCATTCACTGTCATTTCGGAAACTTTCAGGACCGAGCATTGTGTGACCGCTTTGTTAATGGGAAGAAAAATGAAGCAATCAGAAGAAAGTTGTTGACAACCCCTCATTTGACTTTTGATTTAGCTTGTCAGATAGCTATGTCGATGGATATGGCCGACCAATACCCCTGAGAATTTTGTGCCATTTCCCATTGTCAGACAACCGAGATGAATCGCCTGCAGGTTAAAAATAAAAAGCAGTTGGGCCCCAAGACCTCAGCATCTGGCCAGGTAGTAGCGCATTGAAGTCGTGTTATCAGTGTCTGGGACAACACCTCGCTCAAAGTTGTCCATATGAGAAGGCAGAGTGTTTCTTCTGCAAGAAAACTGGGCATCTTGTGAAGGCATGCTGACTGAAGATTAAACCAATGTTCAATACTAGAAATAGAAATCGCTAGACACCACATAACATTGAAGCAACAGAATGAGGAGGTTCTATAGATGCACGTCAACAGGAGTACAGGGTACCTAACAACGATTCACGAAGTATCGTCATCCAAATAGACATTGCAGGAAACAGGATGCCCATGGAAATCAACACTGGTGCATCCGTGAGTGTAGTACCAGAATCACTATATCTCAACAAGTTGTTATTTTCCGATGGAGAATCAAAGACAGAGCTGTGAAGCTACTCAGGAGAGCAAATCCCTGTGGTAGGATGTATCACCATACCGGTTAAATAAAAGGATCAGTTTCAGAGCTTGCCTCTCTTAGTAGTGTCAGGAGGCAAACCTGCCTTAATAGGTTGGAATCAATGAAGCTGGTTAAAGAGGAAATTAACGCAATAGTAAGGAAGGACATTAGCTTGGATGATGTGGAATCTGTGTGGGTGGATGCGGGATACCAAAGGGCAGAAAACGCTAGTGGGAGTTGTGTATAGACCACCAAATAGTAGTAGTGAGGTTGGGGACAGCATCAAACAAGAAATTAGGGATGCGTGCAATAAAGTTACAGCAGTTATCATGGACGACTTTAATCTACATATAGATTGGGCTAACCAAACTGGTAGCAATATGATGGAGGAGGATTTCCGAGTGTATTAGGGATGGTTTTCTGGACCAGTATGTCGAGGAGTCAACTAGAGGGCTGGCCATCCTAGACTGGGTGATGTATAATGAGAAAGGACTAATTAGCAATCTTGTTGTGCAAGGCCCCTTGGGGAAGAGTGACCACAATATGGTTGAATTCTTCATTAAGATGGAGAGTGACACACTTAATTCAGAGACTAGGGTCCTGAACTTAAGGAAAGGTAACTTCGATGGTATGAGACGTGAATTGTCTAGAATAGACTGGCAAATGATACTTAAAGGGTTGACGGTGGCTAGGCAATGGCAAACATTTAAAGATCACATGGATGAACTTCAACAATTGTACATCCCTCTCTGGAGTAAAAATAAAACGGGGAAGGTGGCTCAACCGTGGTTAACTAGGGAAATTAAGGATAGTGTTAAATCGAAGGAAGAGACATATGAATTGGTCAGAAAAAGCAGCAAACCTGAGGACTGGGAGAAATTTAGAATTCAACAGAGGAGGACAAAGGGTTTAATTAGGAGGGGGAAAATAGAGTATGAGAGGAAGCTTACCAGAAACATAAAAACTGACTGCAAAAGCGTC
The DNA here is from genome assembly GCF_044704955.1 of Pristiophorus japonicus. Lineage (NCBI taxonomy): Eukaryota > Metazoa > Chordata > Chondrichthyes > Pristiophoridae > Pristiophorus > Pristiophorus japonicus. The sequence goes on from NC_091988.1 coordinate 93,246,337, forward strand.
TATAGATATGTGAAGAGAAAAAGATTAGTGAAGACAAATGTAGGTCCCTTGCAGTCAGATTCAGGTGACTTTATAATGGGGAACAAAGAAATGACAGACCAGTTGAACAAATACTTTGGTTCTGTCTTCATGAAGGAAGACACAAATAACCTTCTGGAAGTACTAGGGGACCGATGGTCAAGTGAGAAGGAGAAACTGAAGGATATCCTTATTAGTTAGGAAATTGTGTTAGGGACATTGGTGGGATTGAAGGCCGATAAATCCCCGGGGCCTGATAGTCTGCATCCCAGAGTACTTAAGGAAGTGACCCCAGAAATAGTGGATGCATTGGTGATCATTTTCCAAGCATCTATCAACTCTGGATCAGTTCCTATGGACTGGAGGGTAGCTAATGTAATGTAATACTGGATTCTTTTCCCTTCAATCTGTTTCAGCGAATTCACTGACACACAAACACTTTTAGTCTTAGCAACATAAGACCTTTATTAGAGATTCTCTGGCCGGGACCTGTTAAGATAAAGGGAACACCCTCGATTTGAGCCTGTCCACCTCTCTCTTGACAAGTCTCGTAACAGTACAAAAGCTCAATATTTATACATTGTTACAGCAGAACATATTTGAGTGGCACTCAGTTTATACAATCATTGGTCGGCTTCCCCCATAGCATACCCAATTGCAGGCTAACAACTCTCCAAATAGGGCGGGCTCCAGGGATGTGTTTACAGTTTCGTTTTACATAGCTTTTCCCTATTTTACGGCTGGTTATAGCAGCCCCTCGTCTGACTCATGCCTGACTTTGCTTTTTCGTGTAACTCGTGTTTGACCACAACTCTGAGTAACCCCTTTTTGTGTCGACATTGCAAATATCGCAGCTTGACATTTTCTTTTAGCTATCTTCCCATGATCCTTTTCAACTGACACATTCACAAAAGCTATCTTCCCATGACCCTCTTCAACTGACACATTCACAACTCTTCTATTCACATTCTCAGTAACACCACTTTTTAAAAAAGGAGAGAGAGAGAAAATGGTTATTATAAACCGGTTAGCCTGACATCAATAGTGGGGAAAATGTTGGAATCAATTATTAAAGATGAAATAACAGCGCATTTGGAAAGCAGTGACAGGATCGGTCCAAATCAGCATGGATTTATGAAAGGGAGATCATGCTTGACAAATCTTCTGGAATTTTTTGAGGATGTAGCTAGTAGAGTGGACAAGGGAGAAACAGTGGACGTTGTTTATTTGGACTTTCAAAAGGCTTTTGACAAGGTTCCACACAAGAGATTGGTGTGCAAAATTAAAGCACATGTTATTGGGGGTAATGTACTGACGTGGATAGAGAACTGGTTGTCAGACAGGAAGCAGAGAGTTGGGATAAATGGGTCCTTTTCAGAATGACTAATGGGGTGCCACAAGGCTCAGTGCTGGGACCCCAGCTATTTACAATATACATTAATGATTTGGATGAAGGAATTGAGTGTAATATCCAAGTTTGCAGATGACACTAAACTGGGTGGCGGTGTAAGCTGTGAGGAGGATGTTAAGAGGCTGCAGGGTGACTTGGACAGGTTAGGTGAGTGGGCAAATGCATGGCAGATGTAGTATAATGTGGATAAATGTGAGGTTATCCACTTTGGGGGCAAAAACAGGAAGGCAGAATATTATCTGAATGGCGGCAGATTAGGAAAAGGGGAGGTGCAATGAGATCTGGGTGTCATGGTACATCAGTCATTGAAAATTGGCATGCAGGTACAGCAGGCGGTGAGGAAGGCAAATGGTATGTTGGCCTTCATAGCTAGGGATTTTGAGTATCGGGAAGTCTTACTGCAGTTGTACAGGGCCTTGGTGAGGCCTCATCTGGAATATTGTGTTCAGTTTTGGTCTCCTAATCTGAGGAAGGACGTTCTTGCTATTGAGGGAGTGCAGCGAAGGTTCACCAGATTGATTTCCGGGATGGCAGGACTGACATATGAGGAGAGACTGGATCGACTGGGCCTTTATTCACTGGAGTTTAGAAGGATGAGAAGGAATCTCATAGAAACACATAAAATTCTGACGGGACTGGACATGTTAGATGCAGGAAGAATGATGCCGATGTTGGGGAAGTCCAGAACCAGGGGACACAGTCTAAGGATAAGTGGTAAGCCATTTAGTATTGAGATGAGGAGAAACTTCTTCACTCAGAGAGTTGTTAACCTGTGGAATTCCCGACCGCATTGATGCCAGTTCGTTGGATATATTCAAGAGGGAGTTAGGTACGGCCCTTACGGCTAAAGGAATCAAGGGGTATGGAGAGAAAGCAGGAAAGGGGTACTGAGATGAATGATCAGCCATGATCTTATTGAATGGTGGTGCAGGCTCGAAGGGCCGAATGGCCTACTCCTGCACCTATTTTCTATGTTTCTAAGCTGGATTGGAATGAGATTTTTCATTTTGAAATGAGATTTGCATCGCAGGATGATGTCAACAAGCAGTATCCGAAGGTTTTCCACGAAACAGGCAGTCCGATCCAAAGCTTCAAGGTGAGTGTCAGAGGGCAGAAGGATGAAAGACCAGTTTACTGCAAGCCACGTCCCATACCTTACGCACTCAAGGAGAAAGTTGAGCAAGAACTCAAAAGACTAGAAACTGAGAACATTATCTCTAAGGTAGATCTAAGTACTTGGGCTACACCCATTATTGTTGTTCCTTAGTCCGATGGTATGATAAGGTTGTGTGGTGATTATAAAGTAACTGTAAACCAAGTTCTTGCGGGTAATCTACCCAATACACTGCCAAATGTAGAAGATTTATTCACAACGCTGACAGGTGGCCAGATCTTCTCAAAGTTAGATCTAACAAATGCCTATCTACAACTTGAGCGAGATGAGGAGTCCAAGACATGCTTGAGTATAAATACTCATCTAGGCCTATATCAGTTTAATAGGCTACCATTTGGAATGTCTTCCGCCCCCACCAAGGGGTGATGAACCAGATTTTGCAAGGCCTTGAATGGGTACTTTGTTATTTAGATGACATACTCATTTCAGCAACAAACAGGCAAATACATAATAATATATTGAATGTGTTATATATGCAGACTATAGATATACTTTCTGTGTAGTCACTGTATAGTTGCCTAAGATGGAGACTTGTTACCTTATGTACTATCAATAACGTTTACACTATGTATATACAATGCTGGCATCACTAGAGGGTGCAACTGGTGGAGACCGAGATTTCCTGCCCCAGTGGCAGAGGCTTTCCACCAGAGGGCACTGTGGTGGGAGACCTGAGGATTACCTGCTTGGATGTGCAGGTCCCAGTATAAAAGGCTTCCCACCATGCTTGTGCCTTACTCTGGAGTTACGAATAAAGGACCAAGGTCACTACAGTTTGAGTACAACACATTGCCTCGTGGAGTCATTCATAAGTGCATTACAGACATAACAGAATGAAGTGCTCAAATAGCACAGAGCATGATTGTCTTCTCACAAGTGTGAATTATTTCAAAACTCAGTGGAGTACTTAGGGCACAGAGTGGAAAAAGATGGTTTACATCCAACCAATGGAAAGCTGGATGCAATCAGAAATGCACCCACTCCCAAGAATGTCACTGAACTTAGATCATTTTTGGGTCTTTTGATCTACTATGGGAAGTTCCTACCAAATTTGGCTACAGTGTTACATCCACTGAATGAGCTGTTGAAAGAACAAGTCCATTGGGAAGTGGTCCGAAGAATGTGATGCAGCATTCAAGGAGTGTAAAAGCCAGTTGGTAGAGAGTATCATGTTAGTTCACTATGATGTATCTAAGGAGATCAAGCTAGCATGTGACGCCTCTCCATATGGACTTGAGGCAGTGATCTCTCATGTACTGCATAGTGGGGAGGAAAGACCAATTGCTTTTGCTTCATACACTTTCTGTGCCAGTGAGCGTAATTATGCGCAGATCGATAGACAACAATTGTTCATTGTGATTGATAGCCATATGACGTGGGCAGAGGTGATTCTGATGCGGAAAATAACAACAAGTAAAACACGAGACAATTTGCTAAGATTGTTTCCTTCATACGGACTCCCAGAAGAAATTGCGTCTGATAATGGGCCGCAATTTTGTTCAGAAGAATTTGCACAGTTCATGAGCAGAAATGGTGTGAAACATATCACAGTTCCACCGTACCACCCTGCTTCAAATGGTACAGCAGAGCACACAGTACAAATTGTAAAACATGCCCTCATCAAGCAAATGATAGATCCAAATTCAAAGAAACAGCAGTTGTCGTTGGATCACAAACTAGCAAATTTTCTGATTACTTATTATAATACACCAGCAGAGTTGTATCTCAAACGACAGCCACAAACCAGGTTCTCATTGTTAAAGCCAAACTTGGCACAGTCAATAGAAGAGAAACAAGACAGAAAGAGAATCATAATAGAGGTAGAGTAAAATATGAAATTGAATCAGAAGGTTAGAGCGAAGAACCATCACCATAAATAGTTAAAGTGGTTACCTGGAAGAGTAGTGAACATATGTGGTCCTGGCACATATTTGGTCAAGATGCTTGATCATGGACAGGTTAGGTTTGCTCACGTTGATCATATTTTACCTACAGATGTGGAGGGATTTAAAGTTGAAATGATTTGATTATTTATAATGAGTCAGATAGTCTTGTTACAAGTAGAGTACCAGTAGCAAATCCTACAGCAGATGTACTAGAAACAAGTCCAAGAGAAAGTCAGAATTTAAGTTTGAGTCCGAGTCAGGCAGACAAACAGTCTGAAGTTCAAGAGAGTTCAAATGTAGATCAAGGGTTGCCCTTGGAGAATAATTCTCCTCAGGATCAGCCTAGAATGAGTCGAAGTTTGAAACTAAGTTTGAAAAGTTCTGTTCGAGAGCGAAGATATCCTCTTTGAAACTAAAAAACAGTGGTTAAGTTTGATTTATTGCAACTTATGTATGATGATTATTTTGTTATGATTACTTCTTCATTCAGAAGGGAGGTGTAATATAGAGCTCGCCCCTAGTGGACTACTTCTCCACCTAGTGGACTACTGTGGTAATGCAACTCCTGATGTATATAATAAAAGGATCATGTGACAAGGTCACAAAACAAGTTCCTGCAGACCAATCTTGTGGAGTCTGTGTGTTTGTGATGTTATAAAGAATATATCACATATAACACTGTGCTGTCACCTCTGATTGGTCAGTCCTGCCGGTGGGCAATTTTTCACATTGTCGGGGAGATACCAGTGTTGTATCTGTTCTGGATCAGTTCTAACCACGACTAGTTCTGGAGCTCAAGTCTTCAGCACGACAGCCAGGAGATTGCCGGGGCACATAGCCTTTGCTGAATCCAGTACGCTCAGCCGTTTGTAGATGTAATGGAGGAGTCTGGGACATTGACTTCTGTGAATATGACTATGTCAGGCTGTTGCCAACTGGGTTTTTATGACAATCCTGTCGTTTCATGGTCTCCATTACTGATACTAGCTTTTTATTCCTGACATAAAAAACATAGAAACATAGAAAATAGGTGCAGGAGCAGGCCATTCAGCCCTTCTAGCCTGCACCGCCATTCAATGAGTTCATGGCTGAACATGAAACTTCAGTACCCCCTTCCTGCTTTCACGCCATACCCCTTGATCCCCCGAGTAGTAAGGACTTCATCTAACTCCCTTTTGAATATATTTAGTGAATTGGCCTCAACTACTTCCTATGGTAGAGAATTCCACAGGTTCACCACTCTCTGGGTGAAGAGGTTTCTCCTCATCTCGGTCCTAAATGGCTTACCCCTTATCCTCAGACTGTGACCCCTGGTTCTGGACTTCCCCAACATTGGGAACATTCTTCCTGCATCCAACCTGTCCAAACCCGTCAGAATTTTAAACGTTTCTATGAGGTCCCCTCTCACTCTTCTGAACTCCAGTGAATACAAGCCCAGTTGATCCAGTCTTTCTTGATAGGTCAGTCCCACCATCCCGGGAATCAGTCTGGTGAATCTTCGCTGCACTCCCTCAATAGCAAGAATGTCCTTCCTCAAGTTAGGAGACCAAAACTGTACACAATACTCCAGGTGTGGCCTCACCAATGCCCTGTACAACTGTAGCAACACCTCCCTGCCCCTGTACTCAAATCCCCTCGCTATGAAGGCCAACATGCCATTGGCTTTCTTAACCGCCTGCTGTACCTGCATGCCAACCTTCAATGACTGATGTACCATGACACCCAGGTCTCGTTGCACCTTCCCTTTTCCTAATCTGTCACCATTCAGATAATAGTCTGTCTCTCTGTTTTTACCACCAAAGTGGATAACCTCACATTTATCCACATTATACTTCATCTGCCACGCATTTGCCCACTCACCTAACCTATCCAAGTCACTCTGCAGCCTCATAGCATCCTCCTCGCAGCTCACACTGCCACCCAATTTAGTGTCACCCGCAAATTTGGAGACACTACATTTAATCCCCTCGTCTAAATCATTAATGTACAATGTAAACAGCTGGGGCCCCAGCACAGAATCTTGCGGTACTCCACTAGTCACTGCCTGCCATTCTGAAAAGTACCCATTTACTCCTACTCTTTGCTTCCTGTCTGACAACCAGTTCTCAATCCACGTCAGCACACTATCCCCAATCCCATGTGCTTTAACTTTGCACATTAATCTCCTGTGTGGGACCTTGTCGAAAGCCTTCTGAAAGTCCAAATATACCACATCTACTGGTTCTCCTTTGTCCACTTTACTGGAAACATCCTCAAAAAATTCCAGAAGATTTGTCAAGCATGATCTCCCTTTCACAAATCCATGCTGACTTGGACCTATCATGTCACCATTTTCCAAATGCGCTGCTATGACATCCTTAATAATTGATTCCATCATTTTACCCACTACTGAGGTCAGGCTGACCGGTCTATAATTCCCTGCTTTCTCTCTCCCTCCTTTTTTAAAAAGTGGGGTTACATTGGCTACCCTCCACTCGATAGGAACTGATCCAGAGTCAATGGAATGTTGGAAAATGACTGTCAATGCATCCGCTATTTCCAAGGCCACCTCCTTAAGTACTCTGGGATGCAGTCCATCAGGCCCTGGGGATTTATCGGCCTTCAATCCCATCAATTTCCCCAACACAATTTCCCGACGAATAAAGATTTCCCTCAGTTCCTCCTCCTTACTAGACCCTCTGACCCCTTTTATATCCGGAAGGTTGTTTGTGTCCTCCTTAGTGAATACTGAACCAAAGTACTTGTTCAATTGGTCTGCCATTTCTTTGTTCCCTGTTATGACTTCCCCTGATTCTGACTGCAGGGGACCTACGTTTGTCTTTACTAACCTTTTTCTCTTTACATATCTATCGAAACTTTTGCAATCCGCCTTAATGTTCCCTGCAAGCTTCTTCTCGTACTCCATTTTCCCTGCCCTAATCAAACCCTTTGTCCTCCTCTGCTGAGTTCTAAATTTCTCCCAGTCCCCAGATTCGCTGCTATTTCTGGCCAATTTGTATGCCACTTCCTTGGCTTTAATACTATCCCTGATTTCCCTAGGTAGCCACGGTTGAGCCACCTTCCCTTTTTTATTTTTACGCCAGACAGGAATGTACAATTGTTGTAATTCATCCATGCGGTCTCTAAATGTCTGCCATTGCCCATCCACAGTCAACCCCTTAAGTATCATTCGCCAATCTATCTTAGCCAATTCACGCCTCATACCTTCAAAGTTACCCTTCTTTAAGTTCTGGACCATGGTCTCTGAACTAACTGTTTCATTCTCCATCCTAATGCAGAATTCCACCATATTATGGTCACTCTTCCCAAAGGGGCTTCGCACAATGAGATTGTTAATTAATCCTCTCTCATTACACAACACCCAGTCTAAGATGGCCTCCCCCCTAGTTGGTTCCTCGACATATTGGTCTTGAAAACCATCCCTTATGCACTCCAGGAAATCCTCCTCCACCGTATTGCTTCCAGTTTGGCTAGCCCAATCTATGTGCATATTAAAGTCACCCATTATAACTGCTGCACCTTTATTGCATGCACTCCTAATTTCCTGTTTGATGCCCTCCCCAACATCACTACTACTGTTTGGAGGTCTGTACACAACTCCCACTAACGTTTTTTGCCCTTTAGTGTTCTGCAGCTCTACCCATATAGATTCCACATCATCCAAGCTAATGTCTTTCCTAACTATTGCATTAATCTCCTCTTTAACCAGCAATGCTACCCCACCTCCTTTTCCTTTTATTCTATCCTTCCTGAATGTTGAATACCCCTGGATGTTGAGTTCCCAGCCCTGATCATCCTGGAGCCACGTCTCCGTAATCCCAATCACATCATATTTATTAACATCTATTTGCACAGTTAATTCATCCACCTTATTGCGGATACTCCTTGCATTAAGACACAAAGCCTTCAGGCTTGCTTTTTTAACACCCTTTGTCCTTTTAGAATTTTGCTGTACAGTGGCCCTTTTTGTTCTTTGCCTTGGGTTTCTCTGCCCTCCACTTTTCCTCATCTCCTTTCTGTCTTTTGCTTTTGCCTCATTTTTGTCTCCCTCTGTCTCCCTGCATAGGTTCCCATCCCCCTGCAATATTAGTTTAACTCCTCCCCAACAGTACTAGCAAACACTCCCTCTAGGACATTGGTTCTGGTCCTGCCCAGGTGCAGACCGTCCGGTTTGTACTGGTCCCACTTCCCCCAGAACCGGTTCCAATGCCCTAGGAATTTGAATCCCTCCCTGCTGCACCACTGCTCAAGCCACGTATTCATCTGAGCTATCCTGCGATTCCTACTCTGACTAGCACGTGGCACTGGTAGCAATCCTGAGATTACTACTTTTGAGGTCCTACTTTTTAATTTAGCTCCTAGCTCCTTAAATTCTTTTAGTAGGACCTCATCCCTTTTTTTACCTATGTCGTTGGTACCAATGTGCACCACGACAACTGGCTGTTCTGCCTCCCATTTCAGAATGTTCTGCACCCGCTCCGAGACATCCTTGACCCTTGCACCAGGGAGGCAACATACCATCCTGGAGTCTCGGTTGCGGCCGCAGAAACGCCTATCTATTCCCCTCACCATCGAATCCCCTATCACTATCGCACTCCCAATCTTTTTCCTGCCCTCCTGTGCAGCAGAGCCAGCCATGGTGCCATGAACAGTACTCAAAGCAGTGTATCTGTTTTGCAGGGGGATGACCACAGGGGACCCCTGCACTATCTTTCTTGTACTGCTCTTCCTGCTGGTATTCCATTCCCTATCTGGCTGTGGGCCCTTCTCCTGCGGTAAGACCAACTCACTACATGTTGGCACAAGTCACCAGATGTTAGTAAATAGAACTTTGCAGGGTTGACTGGGCTGGGTGTGCCATTGTCATGTCCGAAGCCAGTGCCGAGGTCGATGGTGTGTGGCCCATCCAGTTTTATTCTTATTAGTGATTTTTGTAGCCGTTTGTTACAACTGAGTGGTTTGTTAGGCCATTTCAGAGGGCAGTTAGGAGTCAACAACATTGCTATGGGTCTGTTCGCATGCCTGACACAAGACTCCCAAAGCATGCGCCCAACCAGAACTCCTACATGGCAAGCGAGCCCCAGGTGGGCAGAGGAAACGTTTCAAGGATAATCTCAAAGCCTCCTTGATAAAATGCAACGTCCCCACCGACAGCTAGGAGACCCTTGCCAAAGTCGACCCTAAGTGGAGGAAGTGCACCCGGGAAGGCACTGCGCACTTCGAGTCTCGTCGCCGAGAGCATGCAGAAAACAAGCGCAGACAGCGGAAGGAGCGTGCGGCAAACCAGTTTCACCCACCCTTTCCTGCAACGACTGTCTGTCTCACCGTGACAGAGACTGTAATTTCCGTATTGGACTGTTCAGTCACCTAAGAACTCAATTTTAGAGTGGAAGCAAGTCTTCCTCGATTTCGAGGGACTGCCTATGATGATGATGATGATAGGCCAGACCGGGTAAGGACAGCAGATTTCCTTCCCTGAAGGACATTGGCAAAAGAACCATGAGGCGAGATCGAACAGTGAGTTATGATCTGGAATGCACTGCCTGAACTGATAGCGGAAACAGATTCAGTAATAACCTTCAAAAGGCAATTAGACGTGTGCTTAAAGGTGGAAAATTTGCAGGGCGACGGGGAAATGGCGGGGGAGTCGGAGTAATTGGATAGCTCTTTCAAAGAACCGACACAGATATGATGGGCCGAATAGCTATCTTCTATGCTGTATCATTCTAGGATTTTATAACTAACAGTGACCAAAGTGATCGATGACACGGCGATGTCCTCAATCACTCCACCTGCGATTTCTTCTCGGCAAAACTTAGAGCCAAGTGTCCTGCAGGACATATCCGCACAGGAACACCAGCCCACCGGCCCCACACCCCCCAACCACTCCTTTTAAATGGAGTAGAGATTCTACATGTAAAGGACTGATCTCTCTTTGTAAATTAAAGATGGTAATTAGAATATATAATGGAATACAAAAGCATGACTGATAACGTTTCATTTTTATAAAAAATGAATTTGTTCAAGTGAGTCGTGAAGAACAGAGCTCTAGGGCTGCTGCTGGCTTCAAAGTAACAATATTCCTTTTGGTCTCCATCACCGCTTGCACTCAAAGACATGAATCACATCGATGCAAATTCCAATTAACAGAGGTCTGCCGGCTGTGAAAATGGAATAAATGTTCTTCTGTTATTGGAGAAAAACCATTTAGAATCAACCTCCGGAGGGCAATAAATAACGTGAGTATTGATTTCTGTGGAAGTTATTGCTTGTTTCTGAGGAATAATTGAAAAACTTGGCTGGAGTGCATGGGCCGGTCGTGCTGGTGGTGTGAGGAACAATCTTTGACATTTTGGTCCCTTCCCTGGCTCCACAGCAATGTTGACAACCTGCAGTTCTATACTTAACAATTCTTAATCCCCTGGAAGGTCCTGCAAGTTACCATCTGCCAAGAGCAGGTATTTTATTAAAGCTCATCTACACAACGCTGTGCTTGGTCCCTATACCTCCATACAATGCTGCATTCTCCCTGCAACTCCATGAAATGCTGCATCAGTCCCTGTGACTCCATGCAATGCTGTGCTCGGTCCCTGTAGCTCCATGCAATCCTGCATCAGCCCCTGTAACTCCATGCAATGTTGCATCGGTCCCTGTAACTACATGCAACCCTGCGCTCAGTCCCTGTAACTCCATGCAGTACTGTACTCTCCCTGTAACTCCATGCAATGCTGTGTTTAGTCCTGTTAGCTCTTTCAGTGCTGTGCTCAGTCCTTGCAATGTTCCACTCACCCTCACTCAAGCTTCTTGAGTACATAATCTAACCTGACACTACACTGCGGAATTGCTGCTTTGTCAGTGATGCCGTCAGCCTGTTCCAGTGCATCTGGTGCATGTTAAAATGCCATGGCACTATTCAAAGAGTGGGATGTTTTTCCGGTGACATATCCAACATCCATCCCTCATCCAACGCTGCTTAAAAAGAATCCTGATTACCTTCCCATTCATCTCATTGTTTGTGGGAACTTGCTGTGTAAGTGCACTTTGGGACATTTATGAGATATAATAAGGATGTGCATGGAAATAGAAGCGTTCGTATTTCATTCCATTCCATTCAATTCCTCACCATCGCCCTGCTGAATCCAACTGTATAATGCCACTCATTGCCTAGAACTGGATAGCTGCTTCTTTGTGTATTGCCTCATGAGGGACTTTGGGCTGAATTTTTGAGGTTTTGGGGTTTTTGGGCGAAAACGGTAGCGATATGCTGAAAATTACTGTTTTCGCTGCACTACCGATTTTAGGCCGAACTTCCGGCCTTTGAGGTATCACAAAGGGAGGTGTTGCCCAATTATTCGCGGCGCAAAACGCGATCCTTGCTAACATTAGTGCGGATTAGTGCGGGGTCGTTTGCGCTGCAGGAGAGGCCTTGGGAGGGAAATTTTTTTTAAAAACATTCCAAAACATTACCAAGACCCTTAACTAACTAATCTCTGCAAAAAAACTATAAAAATAAAAACTTTAATTGACCTTTTTTGCAGGATTTCTAACTTACCGCTGCTGGCAGGGCTGCATCGACAGTTTTTACCAGTCGCTGTTCTGGGCGTGGCATACGGGTCGGGAGAGTGCCGAAACACGGACAGTAACGCAATCCGCGTCATTACATGTCCGGCGCAGCTCTCCCCGGCGCTATGTCCCATCGGCGCCGCAAACAAGGAGCCAAGGATCGCGCCCGGGCTTTGCGACCGTGTTTTCGCCGCAGAGGGTCAAAACGCGGCAAAAAAACGGTTGCAAACCCCGGGAAAATTCAGCTCATGGAGTTTATCAGCGAGTGCAAAAACACACCCACGTACCACATGCAAATAACCCAGTGGTGCCCATACACATGTACACACGGGCACGCTCACACGTGCGCACCTTGCAATAATTAAATTGAAGCAGTACGAAAGATAATCTCGAGCTGCTAATGGCTCTATGCGTTGAGGTTGAAGTGATTTCTGAGGGGTATCATTACATTGTTTACTGGTGCATTCAGGCATTCATTTACGACATCACGGGGCGTACCATTAATAATGGCGCACAGCCTGCAGGTACTTCGCTGGGGCCTTTATTATTCAGTGGCTTCAGTGTTTAAACCATGTGGTAAATGTACTTTGCTGTAAGTTGTGAGAAAAATGGTTGCAGATTAGGTTGGACACCTGGGCAAGGTAGTCACACTCTATCATCATCATCATAGGCGGTCCCTCGAACGAGGATGACTTGCTTCCACATGAGTTCACAGATGTTTCAATGAAGGACCCGATGTTCCAGTTCTGAACTCCGATTGAGGGGGTGGAAGATGCCTGTGCGTGAATTTTTTAAACGTGTGGTGGCCGTTGCACATCAGCCACCACACGGGCTCGACAGAGCCAGGCCTTAGTCCAGTGGCAAGGATTAACCAAGATGACTGGAGACCTGCTCTGCTGCACGGACCTAGTGCACACACATAATGCAATGTGGGCTGGCCCATGATGCCCCTGGGTCTTCGGCCCTTCTGGGCCCTGTACCCTCATTTGCCGCACCTCTGCCACGATCTCTTGCCGCTCCTCCGCCACAAACATTCGCTGCATCTCAGCCACGATCTCTCGCCGTTCCTCCACCACAAAGACATTCGCCGCACCTCCGCCACGATCTCTCACCACACCTCCGCACCAAACATTTGCCGAAACTCTGCCACGATCACTCGCCGCACCTCCACCATGATCTCTCGCTGCTCATCCACCCCGACCTTCTCGCTCCTCCGCTGTACCAGGGCCCCGCTCTAAACGGCGACCTGAGTCCTGATGACATCACCCAGTCGCCCACCTCGAAGTTGCCGCACACTTGGAGCAGCTCGCACTGGAAGTTGTTAAAACACCGACCTGCGGAGCTGTTCTCTCGCAGGTTGGGGGGGTCATGATGTCCCAGGCCCGCCACTCCAGCTTTTTTATGTCTCCGACCTGCGGATGTGTTGTCTCGCGAGAGATTACCTTAAGACTACGGTCATTGAGTCACAATAAGACAATGGGAGCAATGCCATGAGCTCATTTTAGGATTCACTTTCCCACAAGGACATTTTGTTCCGTCTGTAATGACCACATTCAGCCAATTCGACAGAGACATCGCCATTCACATTCCCATTCTTTAGACGAGTATAGTCCTACTTTTCCAGCTAATGTCACTGTGATAGATGATAACAGAACATGACTATTTAAAGCACCACAAGGAGATAGAATGGGTGCTGCAGGTAGATGCTGGAACTATTACAATGGATTTTGCCTGAAAGAGTCTACAGTCCCTGTGACAAGCAAGGCCTGCTCTCCTCATCGTTTTCTGTTTAAAAAAAATTAATATTGAATTCTTTTTGAACTTATCACCTGCCTTCTTCATTTTTTTCTGTTTGATGTCAACTTTGCCTGAGCATATTCCATTCCTGAGCCAGAGAATCACCTACAATGGCTTCTCTTCCTGCTCCCGCACCGTTACCTCTGGAGTCCCCTGAGGATCGATCCTTGGCCCCCTCTTATTTCTCATCTACTTGCTGCCCCTTGGTGACATCATCCAAAAACACAGCGTCAGTTTCCACATGTACGCTGATGACACCTAACTCTACCTCACCACCACCTCTCTCGACCCCTCCACTGTATCTATATTTTCAGCCTGCTTGTCCAACATCCACTATTGGATGAGCAGAAATTTCCTCCAACTAAATATCGGGAAGTCCGAAGCCATTGTCTTCGCTTCCTGCCACAAACTCCGTCCCCTACCCACTGACTCCATCCCTCTCCCTGGCAACTGTCTGAGGCTGAACCAGACTGTTCGCAACCTCGGTATTGTATTTAACGCGAGTTGAAATTCCAGCTATATCTCCATAACTAAGACCACCCATTTCCACCTCTGTAACATCGCCCATCTCCACCCTTGCCTCAGCTCATCTACTGCTGAAGCCCTCATCCATGCCTTTGTTTTCTCTAGACTTGACTATTCCAATGCACTCCTGACCAGCCTTCATAAACTTGAGGTCATCCAAAACTCTGCTGCCCATATCTTAACTTGCACCGAGTCCTGTTCACCCATCACCCCTGTGCTCGCTGACCTACATTGGTTCCTGGGTTAAGCAATGCCTCGCTTTTAAAATTCTCATCCTTGTTTTAAAATCCCTCCATCGCCATCCCATCCCTATCTCAGTAACCTCCTCCAGCCCTCCGAGATATCTGCGCTCCTCCAATTCTGGCCTCTTGAAAATTCCTGATTTTAATTGCTCCACCATTGGTGGCAGTGCCTTCAGCTGCCAAAGCCCTAAACTCTGGAATTCACCCCCCTAAACCGCTCTGCTTCTCTACCTCTCTTTCCTCCTTTAATACGCTCCTTAAAACCTGCCTTTTTGTCCAAACTTTTCATTGCCTGTTCCAATATTCTTACGTGGCTCAGTGTCAAGTTTTCTTGATATCGCTCCTGTGAAGCCCCTTGGGAGATGTTACTATGTTAAATGCGCTATATAAACACGTTGTAGTAGTTGTAGCACATTTATATCTCAGCTCCTGATGTCCTGCTCCTCAAGCGTCTGCTACTGGAAGTCCTAATACATACCGAGCAGAAGGTGCATTGCATGTGTCAGCCGTGGCTCAGTGGGTAGCACCCTTGCCTCTGTGTCATACGGCCGTGGGTCCAAGTCCCACTCCAAAGAGCTGAGTACAAAATCTAGGCTGACGATCTAGTCTGAGAGAGTCAGCGATAATCTGTCTTTCAGATAATCTGAGGCCCCGACTGCACTCTCTGGTAAAACATCCCATGGCATTATTTGAAGAGGAGCGTGGCAGTTCTGCTAGAATCCTAGCCAATATTTAACCCTCAAAAGAACACATTATCTGGTCATTATCACATTGCTGTTTGTGGGATCTTGCTAAGTGTTAATTGGCCGCTATGTTTCTTACATTACAGTGCACTTCAAAAAGGACTTAATTGGCTGTGAAATTCTTTGGGCCGTTCTGAGGTCGTGAAAAGCGCTATATAAATGCAAGTCTTTCTTTATTGCCCTGGGGCTCTGGAGTGTGTTGCTAAGGATAGGGCAGGATCCGTGACCAGCAGCATTCCCCGGTTGCCGTGTCCCATTGCCGTGATTGTTCTTCTGGTTTTTCCAGTGCTAAGATGGGTGGGTGCCAACCTCATATTCATCACTGCGCCCCCTGCAGGCACAAGAAGGTCACTGTGAGCCTGGATCCTGCATGACCCCCCCCCCCCCCTTGTGGTCAGCTCGAGGGATTACTGGTCTGGAAGCAAAGGGTACCTCCATATTTCCTCAGTTGGAGAATGGTGCAGACAGAATAGGAGAAGCTAAAAAATAGGAAGAGATGCATTGAAGATTTCTTTTAACATTATGAAATGCAGAACTTGTTTAATAATTCTGCAATTTCTTAGAAAACTTGAAAAATTAGTACATAATCCCGCAGCAGGTCTTGTGGAATTGTGTACAGTAGGTAGTGATTATGTTGCTGGACTAGTAATCCAGAGGCCTGGACTAATAATCTAACAGTAATCCCACCATGGCAGTTTGAGAATTTGAATTCAGTAACTCTAGAAATAAAGGGGCTGAAATTCCCCTGTTGTGCACCTCCCGTTAGCGCCTCCGGGGGCGCTAACGAGGCGCCAAAGTGTTTTTACCGGGGGAGGGCAGGGGCTATCAGCTCCCTGGAACGTGCACGGGAGATAGCGGAGGCGCGAATGCATTAGTGCCATGCCCCACCGTTGGCACCCTGGTTTTGCCCTGGCCGCGCCAGTGATGATGATGTCATCACCTTGCACGGTGACCCCTTTCCGCTCCACTGTGGAAATTGGCCAGTGCCTCATGAGGTCGCCGCGGGTGATGACCACACCAGCTTCATGGGTCGTGAACAGAGCAGCACCCCCGTCGAGGGCCAAAAATAAAAGGGAGGTGTGCTGCTTCATGCGCTGCCATCTTTTTTTTTTAAACCCCCCCCCCCCCCCTTACCGGTTGGGTGGTTGTCCACTCCTTTCGCGGGGGTCCGGGCTGCGATTGTGCAGCCCGGCACTCCGTCTCGGTGCCCAGCTGCGACCACGGCACTCTGCATCCCCAGTGGCCCAGTGGAGACCTTCAAAGGGCCTGCAGAGCTCGCAGTGCCCCTCCCCTTTAACGGAAGGGGCGGGGCGTTGAAACGTGTCAGCACTACACGGAGAGGCCACATAGCGCCCCGTGATGCGCCCGGGTCGCACCAACCATCCCGCCCCAAAAGGAAGTGGAGCGTGCGACAATGTGCTCCACCTCCTGTGAGGGGTGGTAAACCGAATTTCGCAGAACGTCCGGCCGCGGAGAAGTTACCACCCCCAATCGGGGCGATAGGGAATTTCGGCCCCAAAGAGTTGGTATCAGCAAAAGTGACCATGAAGCTGTCAGATTGTTGTGGTAAAAAAGACTTGTAATTATACAGCGGCTTTGACGACCACCGGTGGTCCCAAAGCGCTTTACAGCCAATGAAGTACTTTTTGAAGTGTAGTCACTGTTGTAATGTAAGAAACGTGGCAGCTAATTTGCATACAGCATGTTCCCACAAAAGCAACGTGATAATCTGTTTTAGTGATGTGGAATGAAGAATAAATAATGACCAGGTCACCGGGTAGAACTCCACTTTGAATAGGGGATCTTTTAGGTCCAAGAGAGGGCAAACAGGGCCTCGGTTTAACATCTCATCATTCAGTGTTGCACTGGAGATATTTGTGCTCAAGTCTCTGGAGTGGGACTGGAACCCACAACCTTCTGACTTGGAGGCAAGCATGCTACCCACTGAACCACAGCTGACACATGGTAAGGCCTAGCAGGAAGCAGTGGACACAATGGTAGAAGTTGAAGAAGAAAATGTCACAAAAAAACCCAAAGTTAAATGGCTGAGAAATAAACTTTTGCCAGTCACTGCCCTATACAATAGTGTGACAACTTAAAGGCTCTTCGGCTTTAACTCTTGTAACTGAGCATAACGATTGAACAGAAAACCCCTTGTTGCTATATTTTGTTTTACTATTCGTATCATGCACCCTCAAGTGATTGTCTGTGACTTTGCACGGTACTGGAATAAACACTTCATTCGATCATGGCTCTGGCTATAAACAGCCAAACAGATTTATTAAGCAATAACTGGATAAGTGAACTGATGCACTTTAGATTTACAGCAGTTCCCATCTTGACTCTAGCCAAGTTGTTCCAGTACAGCTACAACACTGGCATCTACCTGACAATGTGGAAAGCTGTTCGGGTAAGTCCTGTCCACAAAAAGCAGGACAAATCCAATCCGGCCAATTACAGCCCCATCAGTCTACTCTCAATCATCAACAAAGTGATGGAAGGTGTCGTTGACAGTGCTATTAAGCGGCACTTACTCACCAATAACCTGCTCACCAATGCTCAATTTGAGTTCTGCCAGGACCACTCAGCTCCAGACCTCATTACGGCCTTGGTCCAAACATGGACAATAGAGCTGAATTCCAGAGGTGAGAGTGACTGCCCTTGACATCAAGGCAGCATTTGACTGAGTGTGGCATCAAGGAGCCCAAGTAAAATTAAAGTCAATGGGAATGAGGGGGAAAACTCTCCACTGGCTGGAGTCATATCTAGCACAAAGAAAGCTGGTTATGGTGGTTAGAGGTCAATCATCCTCGCCCCACGACATGTAGGAGTTCCTCAGGGCAGTGCCCAGGCCATAGCCTCTTCAGCTGCTTCATCAATGACCTTCACTCCATCATAAGGTCAGAAGTGGGGATGTTCACTGATGACTGCACAGTGTTCAATTCCATTTGCATCTGCTCAGGTAATGAAGCAGTCTATGCCCACATGCAGGAAGACCTGGACAACATTCAGGCTTGGGCTGATAAGTGGCAAATAACATTTGCACCACACAAGTACCAGGCATTGACTATCTCCAACAAGAGAGAGTCCAATCACTGCCCCTTGACAGTCAGTGGCTTTACCATCGCTGAATCCCCCACCATCAACATCCTGGGGGTCACCATGATCCAGAAATTTAACTGGACAAGCCACATAAATACTGTGGCTGCAAGAGCAGGTCAGAGGCTGGGTATCCAATAACACTCAAGAAGTTCGACACCATCCAGGATAAAGCAGCTTGCTTCACTGGCACCCCATCCACCAGGCGCCTTTCGGGTGAGACGTTAAACCGAGGCCCCATCTGCCCTCTCAGGTAGACGTTAAAGGTCCAATGGCTGTATTCGAAGAAATGCAGGGGAGTTCGCCCTGGTGTCCTGGCTAATATTTATCTCTCAACCAACGGCACCAAAAACAGATGATCTGGCCATTTATCTAATTGCTGTCTGTAGGATCTTGCAGTGTGCAATTTGGCTGCTGCATTTCCTACATTACAACAATGAGTAGACTTCAGAAGACCTTAATTGGCTGTAAAAGTGCTTTGGGGCTTGCTGAAATCGTGAAAGGTACTGTATTTATTTACATTCTTCACTCCCTCCTTCTCTTACTTCCTTTCGTGAAAGTGTGCTTCCATGCTCCATGAGGAGGTACTTCCTGCCAATCCGCAGCCATTTTGTAGCAGATTATGCTACAGGAACAGAGTAGGCTCAGAGCTCTGAACAATGAATAGACGTCCCATTTCAATTGCTTCGGTGACAACGTGTACAAGGCCCATTCTTTAAACTACTTCTTTTCCGTTCCTGGGAAATGGGCATCACTGGCAAGGCCAGCATTTATTGCCCGTCCCATTGCGGCCTGGTGCAGTCAGCGAGAGGTGTGAATGCCGTTTGGGAGAATAGCCGAGGGTTGCTGGCAGTCTTGCAGCTGAAAATCCTTGCTTTCTGCATATCACGAGTGAGACTGAGATTAGGAGAAATTGTTTTTCTCATCGATCAACGGGTATGGAGAACAGACATGTCAGCAAAACTAATTCATGTCGTGCTGATTAACACCCTCGAAAAGAAAAGAGCTGGAATGAAATTGATGGTTTCAGGGCTAAATATAGGACTGGGATGGTCAAATACTTCATACAGCATATCAACTGCTGGGCTGCTCAGGTTTGGGGGGAGGAGGAGAACACTGTCGAAAGATTACATTGAATTTACATCACTGAAACAGGACATTTGGTCTAACTTGTCCATGTCAGTGTCCATGCTCCACACAAGCCTCCTCCCACCCTACCTCATCTTACCTCATCAGCATAACCTTCTATTCTTACATTTATAACTTCTAGTTTCGGACTCCTGCACATTTGGAAACATCTCTACATCTACCCTATGAAATCCCTTCATAACCTCCTCAGTCTTTTCTCTAGGAAAATTGCAGCCAGCTAGTGTTGAATATTGGAGATGTAATTGTCTTTTGGTTCAGGATGTGTATCTTTCTCCTTGAGAGATTAAAAGGATGGAGTGGAGTCAATGATGGGCGACAATGTTCACCATATCTGGAAGAATTGGCCTTGTTCCAGTGTTTTGTATACTTCGTGCCAAGCATAGTGCGCAATATGAGAACATTATAAAAATATCTGACATTTGACCCTCATGGTTGGTGTGGACATAGAATGTTGTGATAAGTTCAAACGGTTCAGCTGTGGCTGTGTGGTAGAACTCTCTCCTCTGAGTCAGGAGGTTGTGGGTTCAAATCCCACTCCAGAGACTTGTGACTGTAATTTAGGCTGACACTCCAGTGCAATACTGAGGGAGTGCTGCACTGTTGGAAATGCAGTCTTTCAGATGATATGTAAAACCAAGCACTGTCTTCCCTCTCAGGTGGATATAAAAGATCCCATAGCACTATTCAAAGAGGTACGGGGTGTTCTCTGTGTCCTGGAAACATTTATCTTTCAACCAACATCACAAACACATTTTCTGGCTATTTATCTTATTCCGGTTTGTAGGTCCTTGCATGTGGAAGTTGGATGCTGTATTGCTCTACATTACAACAGTGATTTACACTTCAGAAATACTTCATCGGCTGTGAAGCACTTTAGGAGGTCCTGAGGTCATGAAAGGTACTATATAAATGCAAGTTAGTTATTTCTTCTTACATTGTGCAGTGGGAGCAATAAGTAGCCCACAGATTTCCAGTAGACTTACCCTTATCCATGCTCCAGCAGCCCATATTCAGTAACTATGGTTAACTCTGGATGTACGTGACCGTGTTTAACACAATAATACTGTCTGGTCTCTGAGGTGGAGCATGGCAGTGAGGAAGATTGAGAAGAGGGTTGCGGCGATGACGCAGCCCTGTTTGACCCTGGTCCGGACGTGGATTGGGTCTCCTGGGAGGACAGACGCACCAACGTTAGCGTCCTGAACCAGGCCAACATCTCCACCATTGAGGCACTGACCATACTTGATCAGCTCCGCTGGGCAGGTCACATTGTCCGCATGCCAGACACAAGATTCCCAAAGCAAGCGCTCTCCTCAGAACTCCTTCACGGCAAGCGAGCCAAAGGTGGGCAGAGGAAACATTACAAGGACACCCTCAAAGCCTCTCTGATAAAGTGCAACATCCCCACTGACACCTAGGAGTCCCTGGCCAAAGGCCGCCCTAAGTGGAGGAAGTGCATCCGGGAGGCCACTGAGCACCTCGAGTCTCATCGCCGAGAGCATGCAGAAATCAAGCGGAGGCAGCGGAAAGAGCGTGCGGCAAACTTGTCCCACCCTCCCTTTCCCTCAACGACTATCTGTCCCACTTGTGACAGAGTCTATGGTTCTCGTATTGGACTGTTCAGCCACCTAAGAACTTATTGTAAGAGTGGAAGCAAGTCTTCCTCGATTCCGAGGGACTGCCTATGATGATGACTGTCGGGAACAGAGCTCCATCAACAGCGGGTATGAGCAGCACCAAGTGAGGGCTTTTCGGAATACCTGCAGCAGAGTATTGAGGTAAAGCCACAAAAGCTCAGATATAGAAACATACCGCATGAACCAGCAACTTTGTGGTTTTGCTTCAACCATAATATTATGGAGGACTGACAGCTGGCTATAGCTTTCTGATACATGTTATTGATATAGGGTGGGTGTGGAGTTTGTGGAACATTCAAGTAAGCAATGGTGACAAATCAGGCCAAGCTTTGAGCTGACAGTTAAACAGTGAATTAACTTAAGTCTATATTGTAAGCTCTGCAGCCTCCACTGGTTTATTGCCCTTTGGTTCCATTGAGGAAGATGACACTCACACTTCCATATTCTCAACAGATCTGAATTTCAATAGAAGCTTTCAGACATTTGTGATGCACAGTGTAGTGTGGGATTTACTCCTGATGCAGGAGAACACTGCTCTGATGGAAAAGGGCCTCTGCCTTGCCACACAGTCCTGGTGAGTGCATCTTTATCACTGGTTTATAGTGGGAACGCTCACCAATGTCTCCAATGTTGAACCATGTGGCCCTCTCACTTGCAGCATCTCCCAAAGTTCTCTCAGTTACTCAGAGCTGTGACTCAAGTGCAACAATGCTGAAAATGAGCAGCTGAAGCTGGATATTACCTCCCCTTTAACAGCTGAAATCAACCAGTGTGAAGGATCGAAGGATGATTGCAGAATACAGCGCACCTGAAATTGGATCGCACTCTGTAATTAGCGCCCCTGCAGCGCCCCACTGAAGTCATTAGTGCCTCATTTACTGCCCCCCTCCTACCAAAGGCGCTAAAACTCAATTTGCCTGAAGCTCAGAATTGTTTGCACCTGGCACTAACTTTTCAAACTTTTAACAATTAAAACCCCAAATGGGACACTACTGAATTTCACCCCCATAGTATCTGAGTGTAAGTGTGTGGTTGAAATTCTAGCAACTAAAGACTGGGATTTTCCACCTTTGCTCTACCGAGCCTTCGTTTATCTGCCCATTATGGTAAATGATGTACTAACCAGCACAATTTTTTTCTTAACCTTCGGTTCACTGTCATGATAGTGTTAACATTCCCAGGCCAGTGGCTCAGAGGGCAGCACTCTGAGTCAGAAGGTTGTGAGTTCAAGTCTCACTCTAGAGACTTGAGCACAAAAATCTAAGCCAGCACTCTAGTACAGTGCTGAGCGGTGCCGTCTTTCGGATGAGGTGTTAAACCTCGGTCTCGTCTGCTCTCTCAGGTGCACGTAAAGATCCCATGGCACAATTCGAAGAAGAGCAAGGGAGTTATCCCTGGCCAATATTTATCCCTCAATCAATATAATAAAAACAGATTATCTGGTAATTATCACATTGCTGTTTGTGGGAGCTTGCTGCGCGCAAAATTGACTGCTGCGTTTCCTACATTACAACAGTAACTACACTTCAAAATTACTTCATTGGCTGTAAAGCGCTTTGAAACATCTAGTGGTCGTGAAAGGGGCCATTGAAATGCAAGTCTTTCTTTCAAATCATCAAAGTACGCTATGCTGTCTATTTAATTTTTATTATGTTTTATTTTAAATAGTGTCTTTAGCCGCCTTAGCCCTCCATTCCCCTGCACTCCCTTCATGTATTCAAAATGTTTACCCTCCATAAATTAAAGTTAGGCATCAGCATTAACCACAACACAGTAGAGAGAGGGAGAGGAAGATTACCAAAACTCACAACTCAGAAATAAGAG
This sequence comes from Pristiophorus japonicus, assembly GCF_044704955.1. NCBI lineage: Eukaryota > Metazoa > Chordata > Chondrichthyes > Pristiophoridae > Pristiophorus > Pristiophorus japonicus. The sequence continues at coordinate 93,269,405 of NC_091988.1, forward strand.
GCCGTGCAAAGACAGTCCACATTATTAGTGTGATTTCTGAATTCTTTATTAGCATGCCTCGTAGCTGATTTTTTAAATCACCATATACCTCATTCGGCCTCAGACTCCACCATTTGAGAACTATTGCCTTATTGAATTATTCACTCAGGAATTCCACCTAATCAAAGAACTGAAGGAGACACTGAATAAAAATGCAACCTGGAGCAATCTCCCTGAACTTCTTCACCGTCTAATCTGTGCCTCCAACGATCTCTCTTCCAGCCTCCCCCCTCGCCCCCCTCCCCCCTCACCACCCCCACCCCCCAACCATCAAATTTGGTGTTTGTTGCTGCTTCAGGAAAGCTCCTCGGGAAGTTTTGTTATGTAAAAGACATTATATGAGTGTGCTATGGTAGTAAAGTCCCAGGCTTAGACGTTGGTCTAATATTTCTCTAGTCTGTACTGTGTTAGCTGAGCTCAGAGATGGTAGGGTAGGGGCTGGAAGTTGCCGTCTGTTCTCAAGTTTGGGAGGAGCACAATCAGCCCACTTCTGATCACTATCCAACGGCCTCTGCTGCATGGCTGTGGTTTGGGATGAAGACCTGATTGGGCCAGTTATGATCCGCACTTACATGGCCACTTTGGCAGGGTACCAAATGGTGGCTGGTACCAAATGGTGGCTGGCACCGATGAAACTATACTCCATGAAGGAAGCAATGCCTTTAGGAGGAGTGGAAAGAGGAAAAATAATCAACAAGTAAAATGGGAAAGGTATGTTTCCTGGGTTACAAAGAATTAGTTCTGAAATATGCTTCTGTCTCAGTGAAAATGAACATTGGGCTGGCTGCCTTCAGTTATTATTGTGCTGAGCATTAAAAACAGTTAATTGCGAAATGTTTTATGGTTGTAACAGAAATTACAAATGGCAAATGTGGGCTTTTGATCAAGGGGTGCGCAAGATAGCACCTGTGCGGAAAAGAGCAGGGTAGGCAGAAAAGTAGTGGTTAAGTGATGCCAAAAGTGGTTTGGTTCATTTGAAGTCCTACTCAAACTAGATAATGCTCTGGGCATGCCATGCCTTGAATACAGCACTCTGTCTAGTTACCAAGGGAGGCATTCCAGCCCGAGAGCTGGTTCAGAGAGGAGCCATGTGACTGAACCCTGAGTTATAAGAACATAATAAATAGGAACAGGAGTAGTCCATACGGCACCTCGAGCCTGCTCCGCCATTCAATAAGATCATCCGGCCCAAAAGGCCATAAAGATAAGGGGTAAGCCATTTCGGACCGAGATGAGGAGAAACTTCTTCACCCAGAGAATTGTGAACTTGTGGAATTCTCTACCACAGAAAATTGTTGAGGCCAGTTCGTTAGATATATTCAAAAGGGAGTTAGATGTGGCCCTTACAGCTAAAGGAATCAAGGGGTATGGAGAGAAAGCAGGAATACGGTATTAAAGTGGCATGATCAGCCATGATCATATTGAATGGTGGTGCAGACTCGAAGGGCCGAATGGCTTACTCCTGCACCTATTTTCTATGTTTCATACGGCCCCTCGAGCATGCTTCACCATTCAATAAGATCATGGCTGATCTTTTCTTGGCCTCAACTCCACTTTCCTGCCTGTTCCTCATATCTCTTGACTCCCCTATAGTTCAAAATGGCAACACGGACTGTGTAGGTCCTTTGGTGTGTTCGAAAACTGGCCGCAAAAAGGATTCCAGCACTTGTGTACAGGAAGGGGCACGACTGTGTGTTAGCTGTCCAGGCTGTTCCTGGAACTGAATCAAGCTAGGATGACCCCAACAAGATGATCATGACCGTAATCAGTCTTTACATTGTTACGAGAAACAATGTTTGCCTGTAATTCCTTTCACCGTATCTGTGCTGCCCTCTTAGTCCCACTCCGAGCACTTGAGCACATAAATCTAGGCTGACATTCCAGTGCAGTGCTGCACTGTTGGAGGTGCCGTCTTTCGGATGAGACGTTAATCTGAGGTCCTGTCTGCTCTCTCAGGTGTGTAATATAGCTCCACCTAGTGGATTACTGCTCCAGCTAGTGGACTACTGTGGTAATGCAACTGCTGATGTAAATACATGTGACGAGGTCAGGGGCACGTCTGTACACAAGATCACATGTCAAGTTCCTGCAGAGCCATCTTGTAGTCTGTCTGTGTGTGTGTTGTGATGTCATAAAGAATAGATCACATTGGCAATGAAGCAGGATAACCAGATTCCCTAGCTGAAATTTGTGTTGGTGGATGATTCCAGCCAAACTACAGAGGGACTTTGAGAGGTTCTTTGTTTTGCAGCACAGCTAAAAATCCAAGGTAAATTACCAGCACACTTGGCTGAACTGAGAGTCCAGATAGCTGCGCCTATGGGAATAACAGGGCGCTTGGGTGAGTTTCATCGTGACCGAGAGACTTTTGGAGCATATGTGGAGCGGCTAGAAATGTTTTTCACCGCGAATAGTATCGTCGAAGTCCGCAATGATGAAAACCATAACCGGGTGGTGTTATAAAGAAAACGGGCTATTTTCTTGACTGAAGCAGGCCCCGAGGTGTATGAAAGCCGGAAAAATGTGCTTGTTCCTGTCAAGCCAAAGGATATGCCACTGACAGAACACCACTACAGTCCTGGGCACCTGGAAATTGCTGAAAGTTATCATTTTGGAACACAAAATCAGTTGAATGATGAGAATATCAGTGAGTACATTGTAGCATTAAAAAAGCTACCCATTCACTGTCATTTCAGAAACTTTCAGGATCGAGCACTGCGTGCCCGCTTTGTTGGTGGGATAAAAAATGAAGCGATCAGAAGAAAGTTGTTGACAACCCCTAACTTGACTTTTGATATTGCTTATCAGACAGCTATATCGATGGATATGGCCGACCAATATTCCCAAGAATTTCGCACTATTTTCAGTTGTCAGACAACCGAGGTGAATTACCTGCAGGTTAAATGTAAAAGGTAGTTGTATCCTCAGGCCTTAGCAACTGGCCAAGGTAACAGCGCATTGAAGTTATGCTATCGGTGCCTGGGACAACACATTGCTTAAAACTATATGTGAAGGCAATGTTTCTGCTGCAAGAAAACAGGGCATCTTGCGAAAGCATGCCAACTGAAAAGTAAACCAACTTTCAATGCTAGAAGTAGAAATCTCCAGACACTACATAGCATTGAAGAGAAGCAACAGGATGAGGAGCTTCTGGAGATACACGTCATCAGGAGCACGAGGGTATCTAACTACGATTTGTGATGTATCGTCATCCAAATAGACTTTGCAGGAACCAGGATACCCATGGAAACCGACACTGGTGCATCCATGAGCTTAGTACCGGAATGGCTATATCTCGACCAGTTGAGTGATTTTCCTCTGGAAAAGTTGAAGATAGAGCTGCATGGCTACTCAGGAGAGCAAATCCCTGTGGTAGGATGTATCACCGTGCCGGTGAAATACAAGGATCAGTTTCAGAGCTTGCCTCTCTTAATAGTGGCAGGAGACAAGCCTGCCTTAATAGGTAGAAATTGTTTGGAATCACTGAAGCTGGATTGGAATGAGATTTTTCGTGTTGAAACGAGATTGTCACTGAAGGAAGTGTCATCAAACAGTATCAGAAGATGTTCCGTGAAACAGGCAGTCCGAACCAAGGCTTCAAGGCCAGTGTCAGAGTACAGAAGGATACAAGACCAGTATGGGACGTGGCTTGCAGTAAACTGGTCTAGGAAAAAGTTGAGCAAGAACTCAAAAGACTAGACACTGAAACATTATCTCTATAGTAGAAGGAGTTTTCTATTGTTCATACATTGATGAACTGCCAGTCACAGCTGAAGAGATTTGTGGAGCAACCAAACTTGACCCAGTTATGTCAAAGGTGTATGGTTACATAGCAAATGGCTGGCCAAACCAGGTATTAAAGAAAGATAGTCATCCATACTTCGTTCTTAAGAATGAATTATCAGTGGATAAAAATTGCATCATGTGGGATGCAAGAGTAGTTGTTCCAAATAAGTTCAGGTCCAAATTGTTTGGAGATCTTCATGACCAGCAGCTGGGAATGTGCTTGACTAAGAGCTTTGCACTCAGTTACTTATGGTGGCCAGGTTTAGATAAAGAGATAGAGTACATCGTCAATCAGTGTACAACATGTCAATCAGTAAGCAAGAAACCACCATCAGTACCATTACAACCATGGAAATGGCCTCCCAGGATGTGGCACATGTTACATGTAGATTTTGTTGAGCTAGAAGGACAGCAATTGTTCATTGTGATTGGTAGTCATTCGAAGTGGGTAGAGGTGTTTCTGATTGGAAAATAACAAGTAAAACACTAGACAACTTGCGAAGATTGTTTTCTTCATATGGCCTCCCAGAAGAAATTATGTCTGATAATGAGGTGCAAATTTGTTCAGAAGAATTTACACAGTTCATGAGCAGAAATGGTGTGAAACATACCAAAGTTCCACCATACCACTCTGCTCCAAATGGTGCAGTAGAACGTACAGTTACGAATTGTGAAACATACCCTCCTCAACCAAATGTTGGATCATAATCCAAAGAAATGGCAGTTGTTATTGGACCACAAATTGGCAAATTTTCTAATTACTTATCGTAATACTCCTCTACAACTATTGGTAGAACACCAACAGAGTTGTTTCTCAAAAGACACCCATGAATCAGCTTCTCGTTGTTAAATCCAAACTTGGCACAGTAAGTAGAAAAGAAACAATTAAGACAGAAAGAGAATTATGATAAAGTAGAGTAAAAGAGAGAAGAGTGAAATTGAATCAGAAGGTTACAGTGAAGAACCATCACCATAAATAGTTAAAGTGCTTACCAGGAAGAATATTGAAGCTATATTTGGTCAAGATGTTTGATCATGGACAGGTTAGTTTATTCATATTGATCATATTTTATCAACAGATGTGGAAGGAGTTGATAGTTGGAATGATTTGATTATTTCTGAAGAGTCATATAGTCTTATTACAAGTAGAGTACCAGTAGCAAATCCTACATCATATGTACTAGAAACAAATCCAAGAGAATGTCAGAATTTAAGTCTGAGTCCAAGTCAGGCAGACAAACAGTCTGAAGTTCTAACCAGTTCAAATATAGATCAAGCATTGCCCTTGGCAAAAAACTCTTCTCAGGCTCAGCTTAGAATGAGTCTAAATTCGACATTAAGTTTGGAAAGTTCTGTTCAAGAGCAAAGATAAACTCTTCAAACAGAAAACAAGTGGTTAAGTTTGATTTGTAAATATGGCAAAATAAGTCCATGGGATAGAAATTGCCCCCCCCCTCTACCCCGCCCAAAACAGGGTGCTCCCACCCCGTTTCGATGGTTTTTACCGCAGCTGCGGTTCAGGTCGCCTCTTAAATGACATTCGGCTCTTTGATATTTTTTTTCCCTTGGATCCGGAAGTCAATCTTAATGGAGGTGGTGACAACACCTGAGGGGCAGAAGTTGGAGGCGGTGCGGAGTGACCGCAACGATGACATCATCACAGCACCACATCACCACGGCTCTCCCCTTCACTTAAAGGCAAGAGCCTCCGTGATTTTAAAAGTTCGGCCCACTGGGCCACCTCTTGGCGCCCTGGCCGAATCCGGGGGCATAATTGTTGGCCCAACATGGCAATCGGCTGACAAACCCCCCCCCTCCACCCGCCAAAAAAGTATTTAAGGGAAATCGCACCGCTGTTGCAGAAGGCCACAGCCTCACTGGATTACCAGGTAAAAACAGATTTTGGCACCGCCGGGTGGGCTGAAAATTTTCATAGGGGAATGTCGCCATCAGGGGAGGGGGGGGGTAAATTGGCCTGCGCACTGTGATGGCGCGCTTACCACGGATCAGCAGCAACGGAGGGTTAGGGAGGGGATTGGGGCACTGTCGGGAAAACTTGGGAGGGCAATTGGACTATCAGCGGCCATTCCACGAAAAGTCGGCAACCACTCCACTCCGCAGCGTGGCCGCCGATTTACTGTGGTAACAGGCCTTAAGGAGAGGGGCAATTTCGCCCCCCATATCTTTTGTTCTGTATAACCATACAAGTTAGGTATAATCATTATTTTGTTATGATTACTTCGTCGCCTAGAAGACTACTGCTCCACCTAGTGGACTACTGTGGTAATGCAACTGCTGATTTAAATACAATAAAGGGTCAGGTGACAAGGTCACATGACAAGTTCCTGTAGAACCATCTTGTAGTCTGTGTGTGTTGTGATGTCGTAAAGAATATATCACAAGGTGGACGTAAAAGATCCCATGACACTATTTCGAAGAAAAGCAGAGAAGTTATCCCTGGTGTCCTGGCCAATATTTATCCCTCAATCAACAGAACAAAAACAGAGTACCTGGTCATTATCACATTGCTGTTTGTGGGAGCTTGCTGAGTGCAAATTGGCTGCTGCATTTCCCACATTACAACAGTGACTACACTCCAAAAATACTTCATTGGCTGTAACGAGTTTTGAGATGTCCTGTGGTTGTGAAAGGCGCTATATAAATGAATTTCATTCATTCTTTTTCTTTTCGATTGAGAAGACAGTACAGTATGGTACATAAACTATCCAAGAAGGAATGACTACAGTTTACTTACAAAATAACAGTGACTACACATCAAAAATAATTAATTGGCCGTAGAGCTCTTTGGGAATGTCTGGGCGTGAAACGTTTTATAAAAATGCAAACTCTTTCTTTGGTAAATCAGACTAGCTTGTACGATACTTGCAGGTGAATTGCAATGGAATGATGTTTAGAGCAGGACCAGAGGTCTTTAATTTGGTTTTAATCCAGTTTATGGACCTTGCTCAATGCAGTTTGCTTTTAAGCAGCAATTAATTAATGCTTGTCCCAAACTAATCATTTGTGAATAAGCGATTAATGTATAAGACGCGTCAAGCCAGTCCCTGAAAAATGTAAGTGGACAGTTTTGATCAATATTCATTTGTAGCTCAGAATCGTGATTAGGTTATTTTTGTTGTTTTGGGCTCACCCTTTCTTTGTTGTTCCCCCTCTCATGTACCAGCCCTCGGAGGCCCTTGTTTTAGATAGGCCAGTAAAGGTGGCACTTCCTGAATGCCACGAAAAGTTCTTGTTTGAATATTCCCACAGCTGTCCTTGATGCCATTATATGATTAACCTTAAATAAATAACTAACTAACTAACTAACTAACTTGCATTTATGCAGCACCTTTCACAACTCTTTTTGGGGGCAAACATAAACATTAAATCAAGTGCCTCCCGATCTGGGGGACACTCCAAACATTCTTCAGGCCCTTTTTTGTATTTTTGGGTTTTTTTTTTGTATTTTTTGGTTGTTTTTTGGGGGTTTTTTTTTGGCTTTAAAATCATAAATTTTACAAGTGCCCCCTATAAAAGGGGAGGGGGACACTAAAACCTGGCAATTAAAACAAATTAAACTTTAAAACATAAAATCAAATTAAAATTTGGTTGCCGGGGGTGATGATGCACTCCAGTCCCTCCGGCGCCCACCTCTCGCGGAAGGCCGCGAGCGTACCGGTGGACACCGCGTGCTCCATCTCCAAGGCCCGGATGTAGGCGCAGAAGAGAGGCAGGCAGTCGGGCTGAACGACCCCCTCGACTGCCCGCTGCCTGGACCGGCTGATGGCACCCTTGGCCGTGCCCAGGAGCAGTCCGACGATGAGGCCCTCGGACCTACCCGCTCCCCTCCGCACAGGGTGCCCAAAGATCAGGAGTGTGGGACTGAAGTGCAACCAGAAATTGAGGAGCAGCCCCTTTAAATAATGAAACAGGGGCTGCAACCTCGCACATTCGATAAAAACATGGAACACGGACTCCTCCAGACCGCAGAAATTGCAGGCGGCCTGGGAGCCCGTGAACCGGCTTAAAAATTTGTTGCACGGGACTGTTCTGTGCACCACCCTCCAGGCCAAGTCCCCGATAAATAGTGGGAGGACCCCCGCGTAGAGTGCACTCCATCGGGGACCCCCGCCTCCTCCGGACGGCAAGATGGTATGCCATGGCGTGTCCGGATGGCAGACGAGGATGGCAAAGTTGAGTGTGTGCAGGAGCAGCCCGTACAGGAAACCCCTCCGTGCAGAACTGAAAGGCACGGTACAGCACTTTTCACAACCTCGGGACATCCCAAAGTGCTTTACAGCCAATCAAGTATTTTTGAAGTGTAGTCACTGTTACAATTTGCACACATCAAGGTACCACAAATAACAATGTGATAATGACCAGATAATCTGTCTTCGTGATTGTTGGGTTCAGATTCTGTTTGTTTGTTGCACGAACTCTCACTGGACGGGCATTAGGACCCTGCGGAAGTTATTCACACTCTGCTGTAAACATGCTGGTTCAAGCTGGTTTGGGGACTCCATTTTTGGAGTTGCTATAAAGGACACAGTAAGTTACATTACTCCTGTTTCAGTTAGTCTGCTTATTTACGTACACAGCAGTGATGCTAGTTGAGAGATAAAAATTGGCCAGGACATCAGGGGAAACTCTCCTGCTCTTCTTTGAATAGTATCATAGTATCTGTTACATCCATCTGAGAGAGCAGATGGGGCCTCGGTTTAACATTTCATCTGAAAGATGGCACTTCCGACAGTGCAGCACTCTCTCAGTACTGCATTGGAATGTCAGCCTAAATTTTGGGCTCACATTTCTGGAGTGGGACTCGAACCCACACCCTTCTGTCGCCGAGGAAAAGCTAGAAATAGTGAAGGGGAGACTTAGAAGTCCATGTACATAGATTGTTAAATTGTCATGAACAGGTATAGAAAATAATCAGAAAGGCTAATGGAATGCTATCTTTTATATCTAGAGGATAAGAATACAAGGGGGTAGAAGTTCCGCTACAGCTATACAAGGCCCTGGTTAGCCCACACCTGGAGTAATGTGAGCAGTTCTGGGCACCACAGCTTAGGAAGGATATATTGGCCTTGGAGGGAGTGCAGCGTAGGTTTACCAGAATGAGACCTGGACTTCAAGGGTTAAGTTACAAGGAGAGATTACACAAACTAGGGTGTATTCCCTGGAATTTAGAAGGTTAAGGGGTGATTTGATCAAAGTTTTTAAGATATTAAGGAGAACTACTAGGGTAGATAGAGAGAAACTATTTCCACTGGTTGGGGAGTCTAGGACTAGGGGCATAGTCTAAAAATTAGAGCCAGGCCTTTCAGGAGTGAAATTAGGAAACATATCTACACACAAAGGGTGGTAGAAGTTTGGAACACTCTTCTGCAAATGGCAATTGATGCTGGGTGAACTGTTAAATCTAAGTCTGAGATTGATAAGATTTCTGTTAACCAACAGTATTAAGGGATATGGACCAAAGGCAGGTTATATAGAGTTAGGTTGCAGATCAGCCATTGAATGCTGGAACAGGCTGGAGGGGCTAAATGGCCTAATCCTGTTCCTATGTTCCTGCCAGGCCAGTGTGCTACCATTGAGCCACAGCTGACACTTTGCTGTCCAAGAGGAAAAGGTTGGAGAATGTCAACCAACTCTTTCCCTCCCAGTAGACCGTGAGGTAGAATGGCCTGCCCCCATGTGGAAGGCCCCTCCCAGTAGACCTTGAGGTAGAATGGCCTGCCCCCATGTGAAAGGCCCCTCCCAGTAGACCTTGAGGTAGAATGGCCTGCCCCCATGTGAAAGGCCCCTCCCAGTAGATCTTGAGGTAGAATGGCCTGCCCCCATGTGAAAGGCCCCTCCCAGTAGATCTTGAGGTAGACCGGCCTTCCCCCATGTGGAAGGTCCCTCCTCTTGACTTTGCTGAGAATTGGCAAATCGTATTGGGCATGTTTAAATGATAGGTTACTATGACGTTTGAGATCCTGACCTAATCGCGACCAACCCAAGGAACCGTCCTAGTTCTGCTCCGAGTCCAGCCAGGCAGTTGCAGTTCCACATGAGGTGGAGCAGGGCTGGTGAAGGGTTGTGATTACGCAGGCACCAATTTTTCCCAAGCACCAACAAAGAATTTGGCAATAGTTAGTCCAGCTGAAAGTGAACAGTTCATTTGGCTGAACGACACGTCGTTTAAATCACAAGGAGTTACAATTTATATTCCTGTTCTCTGCATCCAGTTCATTATTCAGTCATGACTTGCAAATTAAATCTGAATCCCTTGCAGTTTGAACGGTAGTTGTGAGATGCCACGGAAATTGCTGTCGAAAGCTTTAACCCTCAATGAGTCAGTTGGCCTCTAGGGGAAAATTGTAAGGCAAGGGAAGGCTAAGCAGCAACATTTAGGCTGGCTATCCAATGTCTCTTCCTCATAATTACGTTTCCCTTCTGTTTTCATACATTTTTTAATAGTTTCACGGTGAGTTTGTTGCTGTTGGGTGCTGATTATGTGTTCACATTGTCCAAACTAATTTCAGGACTCAAACAAAGTGATGAGACAAGAGTGCTTGAAGCTGTCACTGGACACTTTGAAGGTGAAGTTCTCACTTTCCTTATTCATTCACGGGCTGTGGGCGTCACTGGCAAGGCCAGCATTTATTGCCCATCCCTAATTGCTTTTGAGAAGGTGGTGGTGAGCTGCCTTAGACAACTGAGTGGCTTGCTAGACCATTTCAGAGGGCAGTTAAGAGTCATTTATAGGCCAGACCGGGTAAGGACAGGAGATTTTCATTCCTATCAGACATTAGTGAACCAGATGGGTTTTTACAACAATCCGGTATAGTTTCACGGGCTCTATTATTGATACTAGCTTTTTATTCCAGATTTATTTAATTAACTGAATTTAAATTCTCCAGCTGCCGTGGTGAGATTCGAACTCTTGATTCCGGATCATTAGTCCAGGATTACTAGTCCAGTAACATAACCGCTTTGTTAGCATATCTTGGTGAACATAAAAGTCTGACTTTTTTTGAACTGCAGCATGATTTTCCCTCAAAAAAAAGTGATGTAGTCTTGCATCTGCATGTACTTATGTCGAGGAACCAACTAGGGGGGAGGCCATCTTCGACTGGGTGTTGTGTAATGAGAGAGGATTAATTAACAATCTCATTGTGCGAGACGCCTTGGGGAAGAGTGACCATAATATGGTGGAATTCTGCATTAGGATGGAGAATGAAACAGTTAATTCAGAGACCATGGTCCAGAACTTAAAGAAGGGTAACTTTGAAGGTATGAGGCGTGAATTGGCTAAGATAGATTGGCGAATGATACTTAAGGGGTTGACTGTGGATGGGCAATGGCAGACATTTAGAGACCGCATGGATGAATTACAACAATTGTACATTCCTGTCTGGCGTAAAAATAAAAAAGCGAAGGTGGCTCAACCGTGGCTATCTAGGGAAATCAGGGATAGTATCAAAGCCAAGGAAGTGGCATACAAATTGGCCAGAAATAGCAGCGAACCTGGGGACTGGGAGAAATTTAGAACTCAGCAGAGGAGGACAAAGGGTTTGATTAGGGCAGGGAAAATGGAGTACGAGAAGAAGCTTGCAGGGAACATTAAGGCGGATTGCAAAAGTTTCTATCGGTATGTAAAGAGAAAAAGGTTAGTAAAGACAAACGTAGGTCCCCTGCAGTCAGAATCAGGGGAAGTCATAATGGGGAACAAAGAAATGGCAGACCAATTGAACAAGTACTTTGGTTCAGTATTCACTAAGGAGGACAGAAACAAAAGGGGTCAGAGGGTCTAGTAAGGAGGAGGAACTGAGGGAAATCTTTATTAGTCGGGAAATTGTGTTGGGGAAATTGATGGGATTGAAGGCCGATAAATCCCCAGGGCCTGATGGACTGCATCCCAGAGTACTTAAGGAGGTGGCCTTGGAAATAGCGGATGCATTGACAGTCATTTTCCAACATTCCATTGACTCTGGATCAGTTCCTATCGAGTGGAGGGTAGCCAATGTAACCCCACTTTTTAAAAAAGGAGGGAGAGAGAAAACAGGGAATTATAGACCGGTCAGCCTGACCTCAGTAGTGGGTAAAATGATGGAATCAATTATTAAGGATGTCATAGCAGCGCATTTGGAAAATGGTGACATGATAGGTCCAAGTCAGCATGGATTTGTGAAAGGGAAATCATGCTTGACAAATCTTCTGGAATTTTTTGAGGATGTTTCCAGTAAAGTGGACAAAGGAGAACCAGTTGATGTGGTATATTTGGACTTTCAGAAGGCTTTCGACAAGGTCCCACACAGGAGATTAATGTGCAAAGTTAAAGCACATGGGATTGGGGGTAGTGTGCTGACGTGGATTGAGAACTGATTGTCAGACAGGAAGCAAAGAGTAGGAGTAAATGGGTACTTTTCAGAATGGCAGGCAGTGACTAATGGGGTACCGCAAGGTTCTGTGCTGGGGCCCCAGCTGTTAACATTGTACATTAATGATTTAGACGAGGGGATTAAATGTAGTATCTCCAAATTTGCGGATGACACTAAGTTGGGTGGCAGTGTGAGCTGCAAGGAGGATGCTATGAGGCTGCAGAGTGACTTGGATAGGTTAGGTGAGTGGGCAAATGCGTGGCAGATGAAGTATAATGTGGATAAATGTGAGGTTATCCACTTTGGTGGTAAAAACAGAGAGACAGACTATTATCTGAATGGTGACAGATTAGGAAGGGGGAAGGTGCAGCGAGACCTGGGTGTCATGGTACATCAGTCATTGTAGGTTGGCATGCAGGTACAGCAGGCGGTTAAGAAAGCCAATGGCATGTTGGCCTTCATAGCGAGGGGATTTGAGTACAGGGGCAGGGAGGTGTTGCTACAGTTGTATAGGGCCTTGGTGAGGCCACACCTGGAATATTGTGTACAGTTTTGGTCTCCTAACTTGAGGAAGGACGTTCTTGCTATTGAGGGAGTGCAGCGAAGATTCACCAGACTGATTCCCGGGATGGTGGGACTGACCTACCAAGAAAGACTGGATCAACTGGGCTTGTATTCACTGGAGTTCAGAAGAGTGAGAGGGGACCTCATAGAAACGTTTAAAATTCTGACGGGTTTGGACAGGTTGGATGCAGGAAGAATGTTCCCAATGTTGGGGAAGTCCAGAACCAGGGGTCACAGTCTAAGGATAAGGGGTAAGCCATTTAGGACCGAGATGAGGAGGAACTTCTTCACCCAGAGAGTGGTGAACCTGTGGAATTCTCTACCACGGAAAGTAGTTGAGGCCAATTCACTAAATATATTCAAAAGGGAGTTAGATGAAGTCCTTACTACTCAGGGGATCAAGGGGTATGGCGAGAAAGCAGGAAGGGGGTACTGAAGTTTCATGTTCAGCCATGAACTCATTGAATGGCGGTGCAGGCTAGAAGGGCTGAATGGCCTGCTTCTGCACCTATTTTCTATGTTTCTATGTTTCTATGTACTTCCTGTCAAATCACACTCAATTATTTCCTCTATTTCTGACACGATTAAATTTACCTATTCATTTTACGGATTTAGTCTTGCCTCCAGGATAGGTTGTGGTCTTCATAGAACCACCTATCTTCGAGATGCTAGATTGCAACCTCTGTCTTCTCCCGATCCACACCAGCTGTCATTCCCCCTCCCTCCCCTCGCCCCATATGACCAGGTTTCATTCATAAATCCTGATCTCACCTCAAACTCCCACTACATCTGCGACTCAACCTCACCACAAGCCAAGATGATGTCCAGTTTCAATTCTTGAAGCCCCACCCCCAGGATCTACCTGCAAATTCTCCAGCACTTTTAAGGTAACCTCAAATCTGCCCTCACCCCATTGCAATATTCAGCACGCCTTTTCAATGTTTGCGCACCCAGGTGTCCTTTCTCATTTCTCTCTCACTCCAGAACTTTTCCCTTTTCCTCAGAGTGCTGCCATAGTCCCAACAACCCCCTCCCCCTCCTATTGGGCCTTGGTGTCTCCTTCTAGCATCCCCAAATACCACTGTCCCTCCCAAAGCTCCCACATGCCACAACCACCTTACTGATTCTCAAAGACCCTTGCATCCTCTTGGTGCTCCCACATTCCATTCTGCAAATCTCTATGAGACCATCCTCCCTACATTACCAACCCACATGTCAGTTGTGGGCAAACTCTTAGAATCCATAATTTGAGATAAAATTAGTGAATATCTAGAAGCATATGCGTTCGTCAAGGACAGTCAGCATGGATTTATTAAAGACAAGTTTGGCAAATTTAATAAGTTTTTTTGAAGAATTGACCAGTGGGGTAGAATGAGAGATGCAGTAAATGTAGTGTGGGTGATGTTTCAGAAGGAATTTGATAAGGTGTCACTCAAGAGGCTTGTTAGAAAAATGTAGGTGCATGGTAGAAGGGAAAATGTAATAGCATGGATAGAAAATTGGTTGACAGGAAACAAGGAGAGTAAATGGGCGGGATTGGAGAAAGGTTGCAAGTGATGTACCTCAGGAGACAGCGGGTCCACTTTTGTTCTTGGTATATATGGACATGTATGCTCCACTCGAGCCTGCTCCCACCCCACTTCATCTAACCCTATCAGCATACCCTTCTATTCCTTTCTATCTCATGTGCTTATCTATTTTCCCCTTAAATGCAGCTATTTGCCTCAATTACTCCCTGTGGTAGTGAGTTCCACATTCTCACCCCTCTTTGGGTAACAAAGTTCCCTATTGGATTGATTAGTGACTATCATTTAGTTTTATGACTGCTAGTTTTGGACTTCCTACAAATGGAAAAATTTTCTCTACATCGACCCTATCCAACCCTTTCATAATCTTAAAGACTTCTATCAGGTCACCTCTGAACCTTCTCTTTTCTAGAGAAAAGAGCCCCAGCCTGTTCAGCTTTTCCTGATAAGTATAACTTCTCAGTTCTGATATCATTCTTGTAAATCTTTTTGCATCCTCTCCAGTGCCTCTATATCCTTTTTATCATGAGACCAGAACTGTGTTAAGTACTCCAAATGTGGTCTAACCAAGGTTCGATACAAGTTGACATAACTTCTCTGCTGTTCAATTCTATCCCTCTAGAAATGAACACCAGTGCTTGGTTTGTTTTTTTAATGGCATTATTTACCTATGCTGCTACTTTTAGTGACTTGTGTATCTGTACCCCTGGATCCAATTACTGCTCTACCCCATTCAGACTCTTATCCAAGCAGTATGTGGCCTCCTTATGTTTCCTACCAAAATGCACCACCTCACAATTATCTGTATTGAAATTCATTTGCCAATTACATGCCCAGTCTCCAAGTTTATTAATGTCTTCCTATATTTTATCGCATTCTTCCTCTATATTAGCTACACCCTCCAATTTGGTGTCGACTGCAAATTTTGAAATTGTACTTCCGATTCCGGAGTCCAAATCATTAATGTAAATATTGACCAACAGTGGTCCCAGCACCAATCCATCCTCTTCTCACCTTCCGCCAGTCTGAGTAGCGATCCTTAGCCCCTACTCTCTGTTTTCTATTTTGTAGCCAGTTTTCTACCCATTTTGCTACATATCCCCTGACTCCACATGCTCTGATCTTAGTCATGAGTCTGCTATGTGGTACTTTATCAAAGGTCTTTTGAAAATCCAGAATATATTACATCGACTGCATCTACTCTTTCTGTTACTTCTTCAAAGAATTCAATAAGGTTGGTCAAGCATGATCTTCTCTATTGAAATTCATGCTGACTACTCTTTCTTATATTTTCATTTTCTAAATGTTTTTTCTATTACATCTTTGAGTAAAGATTCCATTATCTTTCCCAACTCCGATGTTAAGCTAACTGGTCTATAGTTCCATGGACTTGTTCTAGCTCCCTTTTTAAATATATGAATAACATGATTTGGACTTGGACATAGGGAGGTTGGATTAGGGAGGCCATAACAAGGGATCAGCAATTTAATATTATCCCTGAGAGTGAGGAGAGAGATTAGGATAGATGTCTTTACGCAAAGAGTTGTTGGAGCATGGAATGCTTTGTCACAAGATGAAGCAAAGCCCATTGCATCTTTTAAGGGATAAGAACATAAAAAATAAAAGAAGTCGGCCACCTGGCCCCTCGAGCCTGCTCCGCCATTTAATAAGATCATGGCTGATCTGATCATGGACTCAGATCCACTTCCCCGCCCGCTCCCCATAACCCTTTATTCCCTTATCATCAAAAATCTGTCTAACTCCACCTTAAATATATTTAATGACCCAGCCCCCTCAGTTCTCTGGGGCAGAGAATGCCACAGATTTATAACTCTGAGAGAAGAAATTCCTCCTCATCTCAGTTTTAAATGGGCAACCCCTTATTCGGAGACTATGTCCCCTAGTTTTAATTTCCGCTATCAGTGGAAATATTCTTTCTGCAACCACCTTGTCGAATCCCCTCATTATTTTATATGTTTCGATAAGATCACCTCTCAATTCTTCTGAACTCCAATGAGTATAGGCCCAACCTACTCAACCTATCTTCGTAAGTCAACCCCCTCATCTCCGGAATCAACCTCGTGAACCTTCTCCGAACAGCCTCCAATGCAAGTATATCCTTCCTTAAATACGGAGACCAAAACTGTACTCAGTACTCCAGGTGTGGCCTCATCAATACTCTGTACAGTTGTAGCAGGACTCCTCTGCTTTTATTCTCTATCCCCCTTGCAATAAATATCATGTTTGTAACCTTCAAGTAACTGTAACCTTCATGTAACAACACTGTACACTGTATACACCTAAGAAATGCACACCTTGACCACAAGGGGTGAACTTGTGGGAGACACTCCTCACCTGGTCAGCCAGGTATATAAAGGGAGATCCCATGCAGGGTCATCACTTCTTGGTCCTGTGAATAAAGGTATAGGTCACATGGTGACCTTGTCTCCAGTTTGTGCCTCGTGTTGATTTGCTGTAGTGTGTAAGGACGCAATATTTGGCGACGAGAAACGGGAATCAATGACTCACGAGAATGGCCACCGGTAGCACTGTGTTGGTGAGGACTGGGACGATTTCGTTGAGAGGCTCCAGCAGAACTTTGTCACGAAGGACTGGCTGGGAGCGGCAGCGGCTGACAAGCGAAGGGCGCATCTACTGACCAGCTGTGGACCTAAGACGTACGCGCTAATGAAAGACCTGCTCACACCCGAGAAGCCGGCGGACAAGACCTTCGAGGAGCTCAGCAAACTGATCGGTGAGCACCTCAAACCGGCGAGCAGTATACACATGGCCCGATACTGATTCTATACACACCTACGTCGGGAGGGGCAGAGCATACCGGACTTCATTGCGGACCTTCGGCGCTTGGCCAGCCTCTGTAAGTTTACAGACGCCTGCAGGGGGAGATGTTATGGGATTTCTTCATTGAGGGCATTGGTCATGCCGGGATTTTTAGGAAGCTAATTGAGACCAAGGACTTGACCTTGGAAGCAGCGGCGTTGATGGCTCAAACCTTCATGGCGGGGAAGGAGGAAACCAAGATCATATACACGCCTAACTCTGCTCCCAACGTGGTGATGGAGCAGGGAGTTAACATGGTAAACGCAACTCAGAACCCCACAGGCAGGCAATGGCAATTCAACACCAACCAGGCAGTAACAGACTCTAGGGTGGGTCCTCAACAGAGACAATGGCAGATTGAACGGACATTTACACCATCACAAGGGACAATACGTCCCGGATGGGACCATTGACACCCACTAACAGAGTGCTCAAGAGTATTCAAAGAGACAATCTGAGAGGAATGCCTGGTAACAGCTCTTTTGTTCACACCAATCTCAGTTCATGCTGGAGGTGCGGGGGCAGACATGCTGCGAAGACCTGCAGATTTCAACAATTTATCTGCAGAAATTGTAATTAAGTGGACATTTAGCCAGGATGTGCAGGAAGCCCGCAGCGAGGCTGGTTTACGAAGCGGATGAACCACAAGAGGGGTCTGCAAGGCAGGTTATGCTTAGAACACAGCAATGGACGCTGAAGTTCATGGGTTCAGGTGGCAAACATCCACAGCTCATACACAAAAACGCCACCTATGATGATGAGAGTACTGCTAAATGGCATCCCGGTACGCATGGAGCTGGACACAGGAGCCAGCCAGTCACTTATGTGTGTCCAACAATTCGAGAAACTATGGCCACTCAGAGCTAGCAGACCCAAACAGGAACGCATTGACACGCAATTACGGACGTACACCAAAGAGATCATCCTAGTGCTAGGCAGTGCAATGCTGGTGGTCACACATAATGGATCAGAGAACCGGCTGCCACTCTGGATTGTCCCGGGAAATGGTCCCGAGCTTTTGGGGAGGAGCTGGCTAGCCGAGATGAACTGGAAATGGGGGGGATGTGCACGCCATTTCTTCTGTGGAGCGAAGTTCATGCTCACAGATCCGACAAAAGTTTGAGTCACTATTTCAACCTGGTGTCGGTACTTTCAAAGGTACCAAAGTAGTGATACGCATCACCCCGGACGCCACGCCAGTGCACCACAAAGCCAGAGCTGTGCCGTATGTGATGCAGGAGAAAATTGAGAGTGAGTTGGACAAGTTGCTAAGAGAGGGCATAATTTCGCCCATTGAATTCAGCGACTGGGCAAGCCATCATCCCTGTTCTAAAATTGGATGGTTCGGTCAGGATCTGTGGCGACTACAAGGCCACCATCAACCGAGTGTCACTTCAGGACCAATACCCGCTTCCGAGAGCAGAGGATCCTTTTGCCACACTGGCAGGCGGCAAGCTGTTCACCAAGTTGGACCTCACTTCGGCCTACATGACCCAGGAACTGGCCGAAGAATCCAAGCTACTGACCACCATCACCACACACAAGGGGTTGTTTGTCTACAAAAGGTGTCCGTTTGGCATTCGCTCAGCAGCCGCTAACTTTCAAAGGAACATGGAAAGCCTGCTCAATCCCCGGAACAATTGTATTTCAGGACGACATCCTTATCACGGGTCGAGACACCGAGGAACACCTCCACAACCTGGAGGAGGTGTTACGCGATTAAATAAGTCTAAGTGTGTGTTTCTGGCCCCAGAGGTCGAGTTTTTGGGCAGGAGGGTTCCCGCAGATGGGATCCGGCCCACCGAATCCAAAACGAAGGCGATCCGTTGCGCGCCTAGGCCCAGCAACACATTGGAATGGCGTTCATTTCTGGGACTATTGAACTGTTTCGGGAACTTTCTGCCGAACTTAAGTACATTGTTGGAGCCGCTGCACTTGCTCCTGCGTAAGGGTTGCGATTGGTTTTGGGGAAACTGTCAGGAATGGGCTTTCAATCGGGCACGGAACCTACTTTGTTCTAATAAGCTGTTGACCCTGTACAACTCCTGTAAGAAATTGGTTTTGACATTTGATGCATCATCCTATGGGGTTGGGTGCGTGTTGCAGCAGAGTAATGATGAGGGCCAATCCAACCTGTGGCTTATGGTTCCAGGTCGCTCTTCCAAGCAGAAAGCGGGTATGGGATGGTCGAAAAGGCAGCACTCGCATGTGTCTACGGGGTGAAAAAGATGGACCAGTACTTTTTTGGCAGAAGGTTCGAGTTAGAAACGGACCACAAGCTGTTAACATCCCTGTTGTCCGACAGCAAAGCTGTCAATGCCAGTGCGTTAGCTTGCATACAGCGATGGGCTCTCACGCTGACTGCGTATGACTATACCATACGGCACTGGCCAGGCACCGAAAATTGCACTGATGCGCTCAGCAGGCTTCCACTGGCCACCACTGAGGGGGCAGCAGAGCAAAGCGCTGAGATGGTCATGACTGTTGATGCCTTTGACAGCGCAGGCTCCCCCATCACAGCCCGCCAGATCAAAACCTGGACCAACAGAGATCCCCTCCTATCCCCGATTAAGAAATGTGTCCTGACTGGGGATTGGGCGCTCACACACGGAGCATGCCCTGAGGTGGTCAGACCGTTTCACAGACGGATGGATGAACTCTCCATCTAAGCCGACTGCCTACTATGGGGCAACCGGGTAGTCATGCCCCAGAGGGGTAGGGAAGCATTCATCAGGGAACTCCACAGCGAGCACCCAGGCATTGTTCTAATGAAGGCCATTGCCCAGTCACATGTATGGTGGCTGGGAATTGATTCAGACTTGGAACATTGTGTTCACAGGTGCACGACGTGTGCCCAGCTGGGCAATGACCCCAGGGAGGCCCCGCTCAACCCGTGGCCCTGGCCCACCAAACCATGGTCACGTATTCACGTAGAATAAGAGGGCCCGTTCATGGGGAAAATGTTCCTCATTGTTGTTGATGCGTACTCGAAATGGATCGAGTGCATCATATTGAATTCGTGCATGACATTCACCACCGTGGAGAGTCTGCGTGCGGTCTTTGTGACCCACGGCTTGCCGGACATCCTGGTCAGCGACAACGGCCCATGTTTCACTAGTTATGAATTCCGGGAGTTCATGTCGGGTAATGGCATCAAATATGTCAGGACAGCACCGTTCAAGCCAGCTTCCAATGGCCAGGCGGAATGTGCGGTCCAAATCATAAAACAAGGCATGCTCCGGATTCAGGGACCCTCCCTTCACTATCATCTATCGCGCCTCCTGCTGGCCTACAGGTCCCGACCACACTCGCTCACGGGAGTCTCGCCAACAGAACTACTCATGAAACGTACACTAAAAACTCGGCTGTCCCTCATTCATCCAGTCCTGTCAGATATTGTTAAAGGCAAGCGCCAGTCTCAAAATGAGTGCCACGACCGCAACTCAAAGGGGAGCTGTATAGAAATCGATGACCCTGTATTTGTTCGTAATCACGCTGTGGGGCCCAAGTGGCTCGAAGATACTGTAATTGGTAAAGAGGGGAATAGGGTCATAGTGGTCAGACTTAACAATGGACAGATATGCTGCAAGCATCTGGACCAAGTAAAAAAAAAAGGTTCAGCATGGACACTGAGGAACCTGAGGAAGATCACAAGATGTTGCCCACACCACTGCCAGTGAACGAGCAACAAGAACCGTCAGCAGCATGCACAGTCCCTGCGGCCAGCCCAGACGAGCCGGAATCACCACAGGTGACAAAGACGCATACTGCTTCCTTAATAATGGACTCCAGTATTTTCCAAATCACAAATGTTAGGCTAACTGGTCTGTAGTTTCCTGCTTTTTGTCTGCCTCCTTTTTAAATAGGGGCGTTACATTTGCAGTTTTCCAATCCGTTGGGACCACCCCAGAATCCAAGGAATTTTGGTAGATTACAACCAATGCATCCACCATCTCTGCAGCTACTTCTTTTAAGACCCTAGGATGTAAGCCGATTGGATAAGTATTTATTTGAAGCAGAGGAAGATACAGGGCTGTGGGTAGAGAGCAGGGCAGTGAGATTTGTTTGGGATTACTGTAGCAAAGTGCCAGCACAGACAATGGGCCAAATGACCTCCTTCTGCACTGTAAACTTCTATAGTCTACTCCCTATAAAGTATTACAATAGCAAAATACTGCGGTGCTGGAATCTGAAATAAAAACAGAAAATGATGGCAATCTCAGCAGCATCTGTGGAGAGAAACCGAGTTAACATTTCAGGTTGATGACCCTTTGTCAGACCTCTATAAGGTATTGTTAATTTTATGTATAAATCATCAAAACACATTGATTGGATTTAATTATGTAATTCACTCCCAGGCGTTCATTACTTTATGCATAAACTATCCAAATCCCTCGATTAGATTCCAGCCTGTAACTCACTCCTGATAATTCATTGTTCTTTAATCACTTTCTTTTTCTCTTATGTTTCTTTCCTTCCTGAGTGATTAATGAATATGTGGATTTTGAGTATAAGCTAAAATGGAACAGCTGATGCTGTTCTGAATGAGTTAGTTTGGGCTTGGCTAACGGCGGTTGGAGATGTCTGAGAATGTCTATCAACCATGTAGTCCTGCAGGAGTGAGAAAGATACTTGTCTTGACACCATGTAAGTAGTTTGCAGGGCCTGTGTGGATGAGGGTTTCAGGCCCTTGACCTTTTGATTTCACGCTAATATAATTTCAAGCAGGATTTCAGGAGTTGATGTTTCCGTCTGTAAGCAGCTGTGCGCTGGGAACGAAGCCTGCGGTTTGCTATTAATCTTTGCTTCACTTAGTTAGGTGCCTCTCCTTGCGAGCTGCTCGCCAAACATTTCACTGCATTTTTTTTTTAAAGGTTCAAAATTCTCTTCAGTGACAAACTTAATAGGGGAAGGGAAGAGGTGGGAGAAAGAACACAGCAGAGCCTTTCAGATTGTTAGAGATTTTTACATCAAGATGTTGAGGGATGTTCACTTAAAGGAACTGGAACATACATTTTTGCAGCCCTTGATAGCATTCAACCCACAGAATAGATGTAAAATAAATCTACTCGACCCCAAGGCTCTGAAGAGCACCCGGACTGGATCAGTGTGGCGATTCCATTTCCCACACGGCCCATCCTGTGGTCTCTGTGAACGAGGGCTCTGTGAATCTACTCCTGAATCCGTGCCTGTTGGGTTATAGATTGTCCCAAAGCTCATTTCACTTCAGGCTGATACAAACAGACAAGATTTTCAGACTTGTCATCAGAGGTTTGGTCTGACTCCAGACTCCAGAGCTGAAAGGGACTGTGTTCCAACCGACTCCAAAACCAATCCGGAGGCAACCACCTTCATACTCATCTAAATATGTAAATTATATTTCAGATAGCAAAGGAACACTAACTTCATTCCTCTTTCCAAAAATTATCTACAGTCTTTTACACTTAGCCTGAATTATATACAATAATATATCGAAGGGCCGAATGGCCTACTCCTGCACCTATTTTCTATGTTTCTATGTTTATTCTTGAGCAACGCGGGTCAAGGCACGTGGAATAGGACATCATCACTACAGTGCAGGACTGAGGGAGCGCTGCACTGTCGGAGGTGATGCCTGTCAGATGAGGCATTAAACTGAGGTCCCGTCTTGCCTCTTGGATGGATGTTAAAGATTCCATGGCTCACTCTCCCCTCCAAGTCACAAGGATGTGGGTTCAAGCCCATAATCCAGGCTAACACTTTACTGCAGTACCGAGCAAGTCATCATCATCTTAGGCGATCTGACTTGCTTCCACGAGTTCACAGATGTTTCAATGAAGGACCCGATGTTCCAGTCCTGAACTCCAATTGAGGGGGTGGAAGATGCCTGTGAATGGATTTTTTTAACGTGTGGTGACCGTTGCACATCAGCCTTTATCCAGTGGCAAGGGTTGAACCAGGACGACTGGAGACCTGCTCTGCTACACGGACCTAGTGCGCGCACATATCGCAGTGTGGGCTGGTTCCCCTATCCCTCATTTACTGGTGCCCCTCCCTATCCCCCATTTACTGGTGCCCCTCCCTATCCCCCATTTACTGGTGCCCCTCCCTATCCCCATTACAGGTGCCCCTCCCCTATCCCTCATTTACTGGTGCCTCTCCCTATACCCCATTTACTGGTGCCCCTCCCTATCCTCCATTTACTGGTGCCCCTCCCCTATCCCCCATTTACTGGTGCCCCTCCCTATCCCCCATTTACTGGTGCCCCTCCCCTATCCCCCATTTACTGGTGCCCCTCCCTATCCCCCATTTACTGGTGCCCCTCCCTATCCTCCATTTACTGGTGCCTCTCCCTATCCCCCATTTACTAGTGCCCCTTCCCTATCCCCCATTTACTGGTGCCCCTCCCTATCACCCATTTACCGGTTCCCCTCCCTATCCTCCATTTACTGGTGCCCCTCCCCTATCCCCCATTTACCAGTGCCTCTCCCTATCCCCCATTTACTGGCCCCTCCCAATCTCCCATTTACTGGTCCCCCTCCCCTATCCCCCCCTATTTACAGGTGTCCCTCTCCTATCCCCCATTTACTGGTGCCCCTCCTCTATCCCCCCCCCATTTACTGGTGCCCTCCCTATCTCCCATTTACTGGTGCCCCTCCCCTATTCCCCCCCATTTACCAGTTCCCCCCCTCTATCACCCCATTTACTGCTTGTACTTGATATGGCAGAAACAGATTACTTGCTGTATCTGCATACTAACTTTTTGTGTTTCACGCACAAGGATCCCAAGGTATCCATGTAGACTCACCAAATGCACTACCCTCATTGACCCTCCGGGTTACCTTCTCAAAAAATTCAATCCGTGCTGACTGTCCATGATTAATCCGTGTCTTTCTAAATGAAAATTTATCCTGTCCCTCAGAATTTTTTCCAATAATTTGCCCACCACCGAGGTTAGGCTGGCCTGTACAGATATTGGCGGACACTCTATAAAAACAGACTTGTTCTGATATAGGGGACACTGTGTAATAACAGGAATGTACTGATATAGGGGACACTGTGTAATAACAGAAATGGACTGATATAGGGGCACTCTGTCAGTCAGAAAGCACATATTACACAATTTAATATTCCACAGTAGACATACCACAGCTGGAGCTGAACAATCGTTAGATGGATTCAGCATTGTGGATCCAATGGAAACTTCACACATCATTCGGTCCAATACCGGCTTGACCTGTGCCTGTGTGTGTCTCTGTGTGTGTCTGTGTGTGTGTGTATGTGTCTGTGTGTGTGGCAGATTATTTCAGTAATAGATGCAATGGTGGTGATTTAAACCTCATGAATATCCTGAAGCTGTATGATTTTATATGTGAGCCAATAAAAAATATTAAATATAAGGAATGTGAGTGGGAAGACGGCGCGGGATATCCTGTCAATCCGTTTGGCTCTATCCACAAATCTGCGTCGGATGGACTGTGTGTCTGTGTGCGGGGGGTGGGAGAGTTAAAGGGACTGGGTCCCAGCAGCTCGTGGCTGTCCTTCACGTGCACACAACGTTCCAGGCCATAGCCCCAGATAGAACCGGCTGTCCCGCTGCAGATCTTCCTCCTGCCTGAAGCCGAGCAAGTATTGCGCTGTCAGAGGTATCGTCCTTCAGATAAGACGTTAAATTGATGCCCTATCTGGGAACTTTCCAAAACGCTGCACTGCCAATGAAGCACTTTTGAAGTGTAATTGTCCCTGGTGTCCCGACCAATATTTATCCCTCGATCAACAGCAGCAAAAACTGAAGATCTGATCTTTTATTGCTGTCTGTGGGATCTTGCTGTGTGCAAAGTGGCACTTACGTTAAAACGGTGACTACACTTCAAGGGCTGGACTTTAGGCTTTATGTTTTTGAGGCGATAATGGCGCCGCGGCGGGAAAGTTAGCGCCCAGGAACAGTTTGCATCTTAGTAAGTAAGTTTGGGCATCTGGGCCCTGCATCAGGAGGCGCAGCGCTAAGGGAGGCGTTGTACACCTCTCATGGTGCTAGGATGGGAAACTCCCCCGCTAAAGGACCGGGAGCGCTCCGAGATACGTATGGGGGGAGGGGTAATATTAAAAATACACATAAACATTCGCAAAACATTGCTCACGCCACCACAACACAAATCGCAAAAAAAAAATTTAAAAAAGAAAGAAATCACACTTACCGTAGGAGTCCATTACTCACCTCATCCCCGACGGGATGGTTGGACCGCCCTGATTTCCCAGGCGGTCACTGCGAGGTGCACGGACGGGTCGGGCAGGAGCTCAAACTCGCACCGGTGTCGCAACTAGGGACTTTGCACACCCGGTGCAGCTCTTCCTGGTGGTGCTGTTCCACACCGCCACAAAACCGGCCCCAAGGGTCCCTGCGGGGCGCTGGTGGCTGACCGCCCACCCAGATCACCTCACCGCCGCTGTTGCCGCCATTCCGCGGCGAAATCCAGAGCGCAGAAGACCGAAAAATCCAGCCCCAAAAGTTTCTCATTGGCGGTGAAGCGCTTTGGGAATTCCCCAGACAGGGCCTTGGTTTAACGTCATATCTGAAAGACGACACCTCGGACTGTAGCACTCGCTCAGTATGGCACTGAAGTGTGGATTATGGGGTGAGAGTGCTACCACCGAGCCAAACTGACACTTCGCTTCTAACCTATGTAACAGCACCCTTAGGAGTGCCTAGGAATTTGATCCACTGCTTTGCACTGTGTTAACTGATCCTTTGTTAAGGTCCTACATTGGCACGGTCCCGGCTTGCAAGACCATCAACAGGCCGGGGCCATTAGAGGGAGCAGAGGGAGCAACGTGCGGCGACATGCCACTGCAGAGAGCAGCGCGTGCTGCTGCAGGAGGGCAATGGCTGACTGCAGTGTGGGCAAGTACAGCAGGAGCGACGAGGTCAGGACGAAGGAGCGGTGAGAGTTCGTAGAGGGATGTGATCGGGGCCCAGAAGAGGCGAGGTTCCAGGAGCAGCACTGGCCAGCCCATACTGTGATATGTGTGTGCACTAGGTCCATGCAGCAGAGCTGGTCTCCAGTTGTCTTGGATAACCCTTGCCACTGGACCAAGACCTAGCTCTGTCAAACCCTTTGGTGGCTGGTGTGCAACGGCCACCACACGTTAAAAAAAATCCACGCACAGGCATCTTCCACCCTTCAGGATGTA
Source organism: Pristiophorus japonicus (assembly GCF_044704955.1). Lineage (NCBI taxonomy): Eukaryota > Metazoa > Chordata > Chondrichthyes > Pristiophoridae > Pristiophorus > Pristiophorus japonicus. The sequence goes on from NC_091988.1 coordinate 93,295,701, forward strand.
GGTTGGGACCTGGATTATTATTGAAATACCTGTGAACTCATCCGCTTTCGGTGTGGAAGCAAGTCATCGTTGTTTCGAGGGACTGCCTATGATGACATTGGCCTCCATACTCTTGAACTAGTGAGCTGGTTGTCGGACAGATGTCCTTCGCCTGATTACTCTGCTGGAAAGTGCACTTGCAGACTTTGGGTAAGGGCAGTATTGGGTTCAACTGCAAATCGCCACGTCGAGTAGCTTGCCAACACTTGCCCCCTTGGCTCACAGATGGAGAATGCCCACTGGCAGGTGAATGGAAATGGTGGAATTGGATCCTCAATGAGTCAATGCCTCCAGGAGAGGAGGCGGGGAGCACGTGAGCAGTGAAGAGAGCACTGACCTGACACAAATGAGATGCACAGATAATGATTCTCTTGGGGAATATATGGGACATACAATAATAACAACTTCATTTTGTTCCTTCATTTTTCTTTCCGTCAAGAAGAATTTAGCAAAACAAAAGTGCAATTTAATTTAAATGCAAAACTGTGATATCGCTTGCAGTTGTAGTTGGAGAGATGTAATCTCTGGATTAAAGAAAAATCCATTTAAATTGTTACAAGTTTTCATGGAACCTATTTTCCCCAGACAATTTATTTTTCTATTATGTTCTGATAATAGACGATTATAGTTTTCATAGGGTGAGCAGGGGCTCCATTTATTAACAGTTGTAGAGTCTCTCCGGGTTGGTGTTCTCAGTTTATTACAATCAGATTCAGAGATGGGTGAGAGCCTTTTGTCCATTTGCAGTGTAGAATTTACCAATATTTCGAGATTCCTGGTACCTTTCCCTGCAGAGGAGAAGAATCCCTTTCTGGACTTTTAAAATGAGTTTAAAGGGGGAGTAGGAGCCTGCAGGGGATAAAAAGGGGATGTATTCATGGAGACCCCCCCCCCCCCCAGTGTTTGGACTCATAGGAAAGGGAATTTAATTTGGAACAATCTACCAGAAAGTTTGAAATCCTAAGGTGCACATGGAAGAAACTACGAACTTTAATCGAATTTGGGATTTTTAAAAGATGAATGTTGAGTCTGCAAGAAAATGGGTGGGGTCAATCTCTTGTCAGTTTGGACATTGGAGCTAATCAAATTGTCTGGGAACTGTTTATCCACCCCACCCAGAGGACCCAAATGTCACATACATACTCCAACACCTTTTCAACAGGCATAGAAATATCTGGCTCAGGCCAGACTAGCACAATGGACAAGAGCTCACCAACTTCGAAAAGCCTATTAACACCAGATTAAAACCACTTAATCAAGTTTCAGTTAGCTGGGCTGCACAATCGAAACAAAGAGCTGAGCTAGATTTGATGGGAGATAAGGAAGCCTTTTTTGGGGTATATCTATCCCCCAGTTTTACAAGGAAAAACTTACAGAACACAGACTCGATCAGGACACAGACTCGGACACAGACCAGGACACAGACTCGCACACAGGACAGGACACAGACTCGAACACAGACAGAGACACAAGCAGCCGGAGTGAAGAAATGGAGTCGTGAAGGAAACTACAAGAAATCATCAAGGACCGACTGAGCACGAGGCCCACAAAATGGAAGGTTGTCAGCAACCAAATTGACAAACGTGAGCTACCACAACCAGCGAAACGACCAACCGAAACCAACTCAGCAAAAACCGAAGAATCGACATTTATTGCCACTCTACAATCTACTTCTGAACGACCCAATGGGTGAGAAATTACCAAAAAGAACTAACTAAAACTATTCCTAACCAAAGAAAGTGAGTACTTACCCCATACATCCAAAACGCAACTTACCGCATCAACGGACGCACCCCAACTGAAGACTACGCAGTCCGAAGTTCTCTCCTCCGTCCGGGGTACAACTTGCCTAGAAGGCCAAGTGCAGCAAACCCCGAAACCGCGATTCACCGGCAACTGTCTAAAGGGGATTGGTGAGTATGGCCCCTGAAACCCCAGAGCTATAACTTAATTAGTTAGGGCAATTGGGATGGGGGGGGGGAAGCGGGGGGAAGGCTGGGATAACTTTTGTAAATGTATCTGCATTCTCCTCTTTACCACATTTAGAGTTTAAGCTGTATTCTTTTCCCCACAGACTGTAATTTGACATTTTATTCAATGTGTTGTACCCCTCAGTGTGTATTGGTATCACTATTCTGTGTGTGTTATTAAAGGTGTGCCTTTTTACTTTTTTTTTAAACACAATAAAGTCATACCTGCTTCCTACCTTGAAACCGATTGTCTGTCCAACTCTGTCACAGTCCCTTCATAATTCCCGTGTCTAGAACCAAGGGTATGGGAGCGATTCGGAACCGCTCATATAAGGTCAGAAGGAAAAGCTGACCCTCTGAAAACCACCCCTTACAGCGGGCACAGTGTGTCAATGTGTGGTGCCACCATGAGCTGAGACCTGGTTTTGAGCACATGATGAATTTACGAGACCTAGACTGGCCTGTTGAGAGGGGCAGCAGAGACCGTGCAAAGCGGGGAATGGGAACATGGTTTCACAAGTGACATTACTGCGCATCACCCTGGCATTGGCAAAAGCACCTGTCTGGTCTATCAATCTGGGCGCAGTGCAGGAAGGGGATAGGGAAACATGTAGCTATGGAAAGGGACAGGGATCAACTAAGAACATAAGAAATAGGAGCAGGAGTCGGCCATTTGGCCAATCGAGCCTGCTCCGCCATTCAATAAGATCATGGCTGATCTGATCATGGACTCAGCTCCACTTCCCTGCCCGCTCCCCATAACCCTTTACTCCCTTATCTCTCAAAAATCTGTCTATCTCCGCCTTAAATATATTCAATGACCCAGCCTCCACAGCTCTCTAGGGCAGAGAGTTCCATAGATTTACAACTCTCTGAGAGAAGAAATTCCTCCTCATCTCAGTTTTAAATGGCGGCCCCTTATTTGGAGACTATGTCCCCTAGTTTTAGTTTCCCTATGAGTGGAAATATCCTCTCTGCATCCACCTTGTCGAGCCCCCTCAGTATCTCAGTTAACATGGTGACGATGCATGGTCTCCCTACAAGGGCTGAATCAAATGGGTTGTGATAAACAACGCACCATGGGAACTGTATATACTCTAATAATCTGTATACGTTTGAGTCAGAAAAAATGAATGAAAATGAATTTAAAATGTTGCCAATGCTTAGCATCTTCACTGTTTAAACAGAATGCTAACTTTTTTTAACATTCTCGACTTCAAAAGTATCTACTGATTGCAGAGATAGGCTAGGAGGTGACAGGAGTTGAGAGGAACCATTAGCTTCATTGTTCAATGTATGCAATCACACATCATATAATAAAATTACATTAAATACGCTCAAGAAAAAAATGCTGCCTCCCAACCTAAATACACAAGAAACCATGAAATTAGCCATTTTGATACAATGCTGAGAAAGAATGAACTTACATTGATACAGCGCCTTCCACAGCCTCAAGACATCCCGAAGTATTTCCAATGAAGAATCTTTGAAATGCAGTCACTGTTGTAATGTAAGGAAATGTGGCAGCCAACTTGCACACAGCCAGATCCCACAAACTGCAATGAGATAATGACCAGATAATCTGTTTTTTGGGGCGTTGATGAATATTGGCCAGGACATCGGGGAGAACTTCCCTGTGCTTCCTCAAATAGTGCCGTGGGATCGCTTACATCCTCCTGAGAGAGCAGGTGGGGCCTCGCCTTAGACCTGGGGCTCAGCTGTGAATGTCACAAAAGTTACCACCATGTGAAGTCTTTGGCAACTCTCGGCATTGCGGAAGACGTTGAATTAATTTGTCTGCTCCCAAATTTATAGTGCATGAAATACAGATGAATGGTTCAAATCAGTGAACGCTTACAGTCCTGAATGTCTTATGCTATGCAACAATCTAAGCAATGATGTGAAGATTCAGTCGTCTGATTGGGCAGCTTAATCGTCAGAGCCAGTGCTCCAAAGCGCTTTGCAGTGAAATAAATATTTTTGAACATAAGAAATAGGAGCAGGAGTAGGCCTTGCACCTCCTTGAGCCTGCTCTGCGATTTAATAAGATCATGGCTGATCAGTGATCTCAACTCCACTTTCCTACCCGATCTCCATATCCCTTGATTCCTCTAGACTCCAAAAACTTCCCATCTGAAAGACGGCACTCTGACAGTGCAGCACTCCCTCAGCACTGCACTGGTATGTCAGCCAATTTTTTAAAATGTTAAAAAAAAAACCCTGGCTAGGCCTCTTTGCTCAAGGACAATAGAATCAGTGACCAGGTGTGGGGGGGCGGGGGTGGGTAACCCTACCCCACCCAAAGGTGGGCGGCTGTCCCAGTTTCCAGGTGTATGGGGCAGGCAGGTACAAAAGAAGTGGCTATCTTCCCGCTGACTCCACAACTGTCAGGGTCATGGCCTCTGGAATTTTGAGCCCGCTCTTGGCATCCTGCCATCTCTCCGGTAAGCAATTTGCTTTGACCTCAGCTGTACCAGCTCAGTAAAGACCAGAAGACATACATTTCAGTTTGTAAGGGATGTGCTCTACTTGCATGAGAAAAAGGTGATGGAACAAGTCCACACGGCAGCAGATGGCTTGACGGCCTTGGGAAGGTGTGCAGCACTGTCCAAGGTGCCGTCTTTCAGATGAGATATTAAGCCGAGATCCTGTCTACTCTTTCAGGTGAATGCAAACGATCCCATGGCACTCTTGAAAGAAGAGCAGGGCTGTTCCCTCAGTCTCCTGGCCAACATTCAGCCCTCAACCAACACCACCAAAGCAGATTAGCTGGTTATTGCTGTTTTGTGCTGTGCACAAAACGCCTACCACATTTCCGTGGATAACAATAATGACTACACTTCAAAAATAACTTATTGGCCTTGAGACAACCTGAATGATGCTGTATAAATGCAAGTTTCTTCGATCAGTTTATGAATTCCATGACTTAACACTTTCCTTGTAATCTGTGCCATGATCCTTGCTGACTGCAAGGATGAATCAGTGAAGCAGACTGGGCGACAGCTGTACTGAAACAGTATTGAATGCTTGGTTGCTACTGAGAGCAGCTAATCCACGCCTTAGACCTGGGGCTCAGCTGTGAAAGTCGCAAAAGCTATGACCATGTGAAGTCTTTGCCAACTCTCGGCATTGCGGAAGATGTTGAATTAATTTGTGTGCTCTCAAATTTATAGTGCATGAAATACAGATGAATGGTTCAAATCAGTGAACTCTTACAGCCCTGAATGTCTTATTCTCTGCAACAATCTAAGCCATGATGTGAAGATTCAATCGTCTGATTGGGCAGCTTAATCGTCAGAGCCAGTGGTCCAAAGAAAGAAAGACTTGCATTTATAGAGCGTCTTTCATATCTCAGAGCGCTTTGCAGCAAAATAAATACTTTTGAACATAAGAAATAGGAGCAGGAGTAGGCCATACACTGCCTCGAGCCTGCGCCACCATTTAATAAGATCATGTCTGATCAGTGATCTCAACTCCACTTTCCTACCCGATCTCCATATCTCTTAATTCCTCTAGACTCCAAAAATCTATCGATCTCAGTCTTGAATATATTCCTCTGGGGTAGAAAATTCCAAAGATTCAAAGATTCCAAAGACTCTGAGTGAAGAAATCCCTCCTCATCTCTGTCTTAAATGGCCTAATCCTTACCCTGAGAATGTGCCCCCTGGTTCTAAAGACTTCAGCCAGGGGAAACAACCTCTCAGCATTGACCCTGTCAATCCCCTTCAGAATCTGGTATGTTTCAATGAGATCACTTCTCATTCATCTAAACGCCAGAGTGTATAGGCCCATTCTACACAATCTCTCATCATAAGACAGCCCTCTCATCCCAGGAATCAATCTAATGAACCTTTATTGCATCGCATCCAAGGCAGGTATATCCTTCCAAAGATAAGGAGACCAAAATTGTGCACAATACTTCAGGTGTGGCCTCACCAAGGCCCTGTACAAGTTTAGACCTTGAAGTTTAATCACTGTTCTAAAGGCCTCCTTTAAAACCCATTTCTTTGCACAAGCGTTTAGTCACTGTTCAGAATTTTGTCGACTTTGATTTGGCACCATTTTTCTCTAGTTATGCTTCTGTGAAGCATCTTGGGGTGTTTTTCTATGTTAAACGTTTTATATAAATGCAAGTTGTGATGATGCGATGATGATCACGAGCAAATAAAGGCAGGTTTAAGTTTTAAATGACTGATGGATCTAGTGCTGGAGGGGGGGCTTGACCAATTGCTACCTGGGGATCCATTTGGTGACTGGCTGGGTGGGTGATAACCCTATGGTTGCCATGCGGTTAACCAGTCTTTACCATACTCTCGTGCAGGAGTATCTAAGCTTTGTCTCCATGGGCCACCTAGACATTTACCATGGAGCCTTAATGGCCACATAGAAAGTTTAAGCCGCTCGATCCCATTAATCACCATATACATTTTACTTTACTTTAGATATCAAGGCTTTGGAAAGGGTGCAGAGGAGATTTACCAGAATAGTACGAGGGATGAAGGAATTCTGTTATGTGGAGAGACTAGAGAAGCTGTGCTTGTTCTCCTTGGAGCAAAAAAGGCTAAGGGGAGACTTAGAAACATAGAAACATGGCGGTTGAGGAGTAGGCCATTCGGCCCTTTGAGCCTGCACCGCCATTCAATGAGTTCATGGCTGAACATGGAACTTCAGTACCCCATTCCTGCTTTCTCGCTATACCCTTTGATCCCCCTAGTAGTAAGGACTACTTCTAACTCCTTTTTGAATATATTTAGTGAATTGGCCTCAACAACTTTCTGTGGCAGAGAATTCCACAAGTTCACCACTCTCTGGGTGAAAAAGTCTCTCCTCATCTCGGTCCTAAATGGCTTACCCCTTATCCTTAGACTGGTTCTGGACTTCCCCAACATTCATAAGAACATAAGAATATAAGAACATAAGAACATAAGAATTAGGAACAGGAGTAGGCCATCTAGCCCCTCGAGCCTGCTCCGCCATTCAACAAGATCATGGCTGATCTGGCCATGGACTCAGCTCCACTTACCCGCCCACTCCCCATAACCCTTAATTTTCTTATTGGTTAAAAATCTATCTATCTGTGATTTGAATATATTCAATGAGCTAGCCTCAATTGCTTCCTTGGGCAGAGAATTCCACAGATTCACAACCCTCTGGGAGAAGAAATTCCTTCTCAACTCGGTTTTAAATTTAATAGAGGTGTTCAAAATTATGAGTAGTTTTGTTAGAGTAAATAAGGAGAAACTTTCCACTGACAGGGGGGTCGATAACCAGAGGACACCGAAGGGAATTGGCAAAAAAGCCATGTTTTTTTTACTCAGTGAGTTGCTATGATCTGGAATGCACTGCCTGAAAGGATGATGGAAGCAGATTCATCACCATCATCATCATAGGTAGCCCCTCGAATCGAGGATGACTTGCTTCCATATCAAAAAGTTTACAGCTGTTTCAATGAAGGACCTAAAATTCCAGGTCCGAGCTAAATATTGAAGGGTGGAAGATGCCTGTGCATGGATTTTTTTAACGTGTGATGGCTGTTGCACACCAGCCACCACACGGGCTTAATAAAGCTAGTCTTGGTCCAGTGGCAAGGATTAAACAAGATGACTGGAGACCAGCTCTGCTGCACGGACCTAGTGCGCACACATATTGCAGTGTGGGCTGGCCCGTGCTGCCCCTGGGCCCTCGTCTTTTTTGGGCCCTGAAAAAATAGTAACTTTCAAAAGGCAAATGGATTTATACTTAAAAAGGAAAAATGCGCAGGCCTACGGGAAAAGAGAGTGGTGCTAATTCGATAGCTCTTTCAAAGGGCCGACACAGACACGATGCACCAAATGGCCACCTCCTGTGCTCTAGCATTCTATATCTCAATTTGCTGATACGAACAGATCTTGATATTCTGCTTCAGGATTTATCCATCAGAGACAACAGCAATAAACCCAGTCCGTTTCAAATCTCAAGCCCCAGAAAATCCGAACAGAAGAAACCAGCATACAAGAAATATCAGTACAAATAGGACTCTCTGGCCAGGGGTTGGAGGCCGTCTGTGGGCTGAGAACTGCAGGCTGGACTGCTCTGGTTTAGTGCAAGAACGTAAACCAAGATTCCCAACGGGTTGAGAGCCTGTAAGTGTGAGCCGGAAATGCTGCAAATGGGAATTGAGGAAAAATAGGAAATCATGCAACTGCAAAATAGTGTAAAAAGGAAATGCTAAACCAACAGCAGAGGATAAATCAGTCAGAGCACAGGTCACAATCGCTGAAGAGCTGAGCATGTGGTAAGATCTGATCTTTGCAACAGGTTCAACGTCATTTACCATTTAAGCATCTCCTAATTACTTTTACATTTGAAGTGGAAAGATGAAAGCTATACGTGCAAGGGTTCCAGTCAGCAGTATCAGAGGATTAATGTGACAAACTTTCTCTTCTAACATTTAATTTAAAGGAGCAATTTATATTTTTTATCAGAAGAAAGACGAGCGTAAGAACGGATTATAAAGCAATCCCTGAGGACGACAGGCCAGTGAGTCAGTCTCCAGACGTAAGGAATAATGAAACATTGAGATAAAGATGGACTGATAACAAGGAGTCAGCAAGGGCTTTATGGCGGAGCGATCTAATTGTCGAAGTTTTTGAAAGAAGTAATATATCTAGTGGTGGGGGAACTTGGTGAATGCTGTATATATCATTCTTACAAAAACTTTTGGCACAGAGAATGGGCCACTAGATTGGAAGGCACTGAATGGGAGGATGTTCTGAATTGGAGCAGCTCTTGGCTGACTCAAAGAAAAGACTTGTATTTATATAGCGCCTTTTACAAACTCAGGATGTCCCAAAGCACTTTACAGCCAATGAAGCACTTCTGAAGTGTAGTCACTGTTGTAATATAGGAAATGCGGCAGCCAATTAGCACACAGAAAGCTCCCACAAACAGCAATGTGATAATGACCAGATAATCTGTTTTAGTGATGTTGGTTGAGGAATAAATATTGGCCAGGACACTGGGAGAACTCCCTTGCTGTTCCTCATAATAGTATGATGGGATCTTTAAGTTCACCTGACAGGGCAGAGAGGTTTTATGTCTTATACGAAAGATGATACCTCCGACAGTGCAGCACGTCCTCAGTACTGCACTGGAGTGTCAGCCTGGATTATGTGCTCAAGTCTGTTGAGTGGGACTTGAACCCACGACCTTCTGACTCAGAGGCACAGTGCTACTGCTGACAGCTGAATGAGTCCGAGTTGGGAAAAGACCACATGGAAAGATAAAGCTGAGATGGTGGAGCTGTGTATCGGAGTAGCCGAGTGACAGGCAGGTGTAGGAGCGGGCGGGGGTGGGGCGTGGGTGAGCTCGACATTGAGGTGTTGTTGGGTCAAGGGCCAGCCTTATTATGACTGACTGACTTCCGCTCAGCGCGGATGTAAAGAGAAATTAAATTGAAGAGATGCGCAAGGAGACTGGCCACTTGCTTTTAGCACAAACCTAAAGCAATTGTCAAGAATTAAGCAAGAATGCAATTGGGCCCTGACATACGTTAAAGAAACATGAGTTTTTAAATCTTAAAAGAGAGAGGGTGAGTGGGGGTAGGTTGAAGATTGTGACCAGTTTGCACTTGCTTGGAGAATAAAATACAGGTCATTCCAAACATTTCCAGGGTCCTAGACAAACAGGGAACTCCGCAGGTTTGAAGCCACCCACTCAACATGACTCAGCTCGGTTTGAAGTGTAATAAGTAACTATTACTGTGAAACTCAACATCACTCAAAATCAGAGCTCATCATGATTTAATCCATTAAAGTAAGTAATTATGACAACCGCTTTAAACAGTCTATGCAGTTACCAATAGCAACGGTGCCATGTAATAATTTCTTGAATGCATTGAACAGCACTGTCTAATGAATCGTGATTTGTTATAAAGCTCCCTTTCTCCTTCCAAACAATTTGTTTCAAAAATGCTCAGCAAATGTTGGACTTTCCTGTCATAATAAATAAATTCTTGCGTTGTAGTTAAAAAGTGAAAAAGCGCCTTTCATGACCTCAGTACATCCTCAAAGCGCTTTACAGCCAGTGCAGTACTTTTGAAATGTAACCACTATTGTGGCAGCCAATTTGCACACAGCAAGGTCCCACAAACAGCAACGAGATAATGACCGATAATCTGTTTTTTGAGTGATGTTGGTTGAAGGTTAAATATTGTCCAGGACACCGGGAGAATGCTCAGGCTCCGCATCGAATAGAGCCGTAGGATTTTTTTACGTCCAGCTGAGAGGGCAGACAGGGCCTCGATAGCCAAGGAGACCAACTGCTTCCAGCCAGGGAAGTACATCTTCTTCTGACCTCTTTCTCGTACTCCCCTTCTCAAAGCAACAATTTTCAAAATTGTGAAGAGTTTTGATAGAGAAAATAAGGAGAAACTCTTTCCAGCGCCAGGATTGTTCTCCTTAGAACAGAGACGGTCAAGGGGAGATTTAATAGAGGTGTTAAAAATGGTGAGGGGTTTTGATAATAAGGAGAAACTGTTTCCCAGTGGCAGGAGAGTCGGTAACGAGGGACACAAATTTAAGGTCATTGGCAAAAGAGCTAGAGTGGAGATGCGGATTTTATGCAGTGAATTATGATCTGGAATGCACTGCGTGAATGGGTGATTCAATAATAACTTTCAAGAGGGAATTGGATATATACTTGAAAAGCAAACATTTGCAGGGCTATGGGGTAAGAGCAGTGGGGTGGGACTAATTGGATCGCTCTTTCCAGCACGGGCACGATGGGCCGAATGGCCTCCTTCTGTGCTGTAAGATTCTATAATTTCCCAGGTATATAAACGCACCCATCTCATCATCAACATCCACTATTTTTCCTCAGTCATCCTTCTATACCTTTCCTTCCACCATTTTGACAGAACTGTAGTCTTTAAATCCAAAAATGAATTCTGGCGAGCAGAGATAATACTGCACCCTTTCAAACCTTAGCTTTCTTGAGGTGACAACGTTGAATGGGTGCTGCTATATAGAAGCTAAACCAAGGGGGCTGCCAGTTGGTGCTGCAGTGACAGCACCATCCTCGTGCTCCTCCATCGCCCAGCTCAGTGGGACTGCCCTTCCTTCATTCCACTCTTATCCAAACCTAGCCAGTGCATCTCCAGCAATGGCTTCTCTTCCCAACCCTGCACTGTTACCTCTGGACGCCCCCAAGGATCCATTCCTAGCCCGCCCACTTCCTCATCTACATGCTGCCCCTTGGCGACATCACTCGAAGGTGTGGAGTGAGGTTCCATGTGTACGCTGACAACAGCCAGCTCTGCCTCTCCACCACTCCTCTTGACCCCCGCCTCTGTTTTGTCAGACTGCTTGTCCGAAAGCCGGCCCTGGATTAGCCACAGTTTCTCCCAATCAAGCATTGGGAAGACTGAAGCCATCATCTTTGAGCCCCTGCCACAAATACTAATCCCTTGGCACCAATACTAACACACCCCCCCCACCTTTCATTCCTGGCCAGTGCCTCAGGTCGAACCAGACTGTTCATAAGCTTGACATCCTATTTGCCCCTGGGCTGAATCTCCGACCCCCTATCCTCTCCACCAGAAAGTCCATCGACTTCTCAGTCCATAATATCGACAGCCCTGTTTCAGCCTGTCTGCTGCTGAAACCGCCACCATGCCTTTGTCACCTCCATGCCATCATGATCGATCTTCTATCTTCCGCCTGCCAACAACTCACCCACAATGCTCTGCTGCCTGTACACTGAGCCGCATCATTGACCCGTCACCTCTGCTCACTTATCTACAGTGCACCCAGTCCCCCAGCACCTCAAATGTTCATACTCATGTCCAAATCCCTCTTTGGGCTCGCCCCTCCGTAACCTCCTGCCTTCCTCCACTCTGGCCAATTCTGCATGCCCCACTTCACTCGCCCCACTGTTTGCGCCGCGTCTTCTTTCAGTGTTCTAACCCAGCTCCCACACACTGTCAGGCACAGTAACTGTGTGAACGATTGTATCTGTCCTGCTATGAATGCAGCGTCCTCCTGCCAGTGGCCTTAGCCACCAGCTGGATGACGTCGTCAACACTCGCTATTTAAATAGATTCAAAATTAGACAAATAATTATTGTTAAACCTTGCATCATGATGAAATCCTAATGCGTCCCTATCCCTGCATGTAGCACAACAGATTGAAAGTGGGAGCAGGACAGCATAAACTGAATCCAGGGGATGCTTATAAACTGTTCACGTATCTCAGTGTGGGGTTCCGTTAATAATATTATAAAGTAGCAGCATCGTTATTAATATTCATCTCAGTGTCTCCGTTGAGCTTCAGAGAGCAGAGTTGCACTCTTCTTTCCTGGGAGTCCAGCAAGATTGTTGATTTTTGAAATTGTTTTCATGCATGCTATGCGGGCAATCTGAAAGTGTGTTGGGGTCGGAGGCATTCAATAGAGAGAGCCTGTGGGTACAGGGGCCCTCACACTCGGCTAGCTGATTCGGGAAGGGCTATATTAATGCACTGGCATTAACGCACTGGTGTGTGGAAGAACTTTTTTATGTGGTTTAACAGCCCAGTGAACAGACTAAAAAAAACAAGAAGAATTGTCTTCATATAGGGCCTATCCTGCCTCTCACAGACCCCCAGAATGATTCACATACAATCAATTACTTTAAACTGCACTGACAGCTGTTATACAGGCAAACATGCACACAGCAAGATCCCACAAGCAACAATTAGTTGAATAATCAGTTGCTCTGTTTCTTTGGTGATGTTGGATGAGGGAGGAGTGGTGACCAGGACACTGGAAGGACTCAGGATCTACTTTCAATAGCGTCCTCTGTCTGAACCATTGGAACATGCAAACAGGCCCTTGGTTTTTTAAGGTTGTATTTGAAATACGGCACCTCTGGTAATGCAGCACTTCCTCAGTACTGCTCTGGAATGTCAACCTAGATTATGAGCTTAGGTCCTGGAGTGGGGTTTGAACTCACAATTAAAGATTCGGAGGCGCGAGTGCTACTCACTAAGCCAGGAAACAAAAAGGTATAGTGATCTTTGAAAGTTATCTATCACAAAGAGCGCCTACTTCCACCTCTATTTCAGTGCCTGCCTCAGCCCATGTGCTGCCAAAACTCTCATCCTTGCCTTTGTCACCTCCAGACCCAACAATGCCCTCCTCCAAACTCTGTAAACTTCAGCTCATCCAAAACTCTGCAACTCTGCTGCCCATCTCCTATCCAAGCCAAGTCCCATTCACCCATAACCTTTGTCCTCAGTGACCTACATTGTCTCACTGACACCTCCAATTGAAAATTCTCATCCTTGTATTTAAATCACTTCATGGCCTTGACCCTCCCTATATCATTAACTGGCTGTATAAATCCTCCAGAATTCTCCATTCCTTCAACTCTTGTATGTCATACTCACCATTGGACGACATGTCTTAATCCATCGAGGACCCACACTCTGGAATTCCCTCTGTTAATTTCCCCTCTACCCTCCCCTATACCCCCCTCTCCTCCTTTAAGGTCCTCGTTAAAATCCACCTCTTTGATCAAGCTCCAAGCACCCCATCTAACTTCTCTGACGCAGCATTGAATTTTGTCTGATTGCATCTCTGTGAAGTGCCTTGGGATATTTATTTACATTAAAGGTGCTATAAAAATGCAAATTATTGTTGTTCGTCAACCCATGGGAATAACCTAATCTAACTTGTCAATGTGGCTAGTTGTACTCACCAGGGTAAGTGTTAATCACTATATGGAGTTACAGTTTATTCAGTAGAGTATAGAATACCTGCTTGTTCATCAGGGCAAGGGTTACTCACTCTGTATGGAGTATCTGTTTATTCAGCAGGGTATGGGTTTACTCACTGTGTGGAATACCTGCTATTCAGCAGGGTAAGGATCCTGTGTAACTGTGCAGAGTTGTGGTTTAGTCACAGGGTTTGGGCAGAGCTCCTGTTTACATGCCATGCTGTTTGGGGATTGGAAAACCTGGAATGAATGTGTGGTTAAGGGAGGGAGATGAGCCTCAGCTGGTGAGTGGCTCACCTGTCAGTCAGACAAAGGTGAAAGAAGGAATGGGAGAAATGTAAAAAAAACGTCATTTTGGAACATCTCTCCAGAACTGTTTGAAACCATAAACTCATCAGTTAAGAGCAAACTTTTCTGAGGCGAGTAACTCACCCCCTGACTCCCCAAAACTGTTCCACCAACTACAAAGCATAAGTCAGGAGTATGATGGAATTCTCCCCACTTGTATGGATGAGTTCAGCTCCAACAATACTCAAGAAGCTCGACACCATCCAGGACAAAGCAGCCCGTTTGATTGGCAGCTTCAACATTCACTCCCTCCAAGATGCACGGCAGCAACTCGCCAAGGCTTCTTCGGCAGTACCTCCCAAACCCATGACCTCTACAACATAGAAGGACAAGGGCAGCAAATGCACAGGAACACCGTCACCTCCAAGTTTCCCTCCAAGTCACACATCCTCTTGGCTTGGAAGTATATCGCCGTTCCTTCATCGTCGCTGGGTCAAAATCCCGGAACTCCCTCCCTAACAACAGCAGTTCGAGAAGGAGGCTCCCACTACCTTCTCAAGGGCAATAAATGCCAGTCTTGCCAACGACGCCCACATCCCAGGAATTAAAAAAAGGCTGAAAAAACACGGCAAGTCCACATTTGAAAAGAGAAATGAACATTTTGTGTTTAAGTCCTTCATCGGAATCGGAAAGTAGAAGATGAGCTTGTTCCTAATTGAGTGTCAGTACCACTGTGGCTCTCAAAGTGCATTGGGTGTCTTCTCACCCCCCCACCCCATCCTGCAATGTGTCAGTCTGTATCGAAAAGCTCAGACTATACTTGAGTGTTTACAGTAGTTTGTTCTGACTCAGCTGCTGAGCTATAATGCTGCATTCATGGGCCGGAGATGGATGTTGGAGTTGCACAACAGGCAACTGGTGCGAAGGATTGGCTCTAAAACTCACTCAAACAGGAGCTGAGAGAGTGGGAGTCACACATTTGGGGGGAGATGTAGGGCTGATCATGTGATGCAAAATGTTTTTTTTAACAAGTATGAAGCAGTGTTCGAGGGCAAGGAGTAATCAGACCAGGATGTACAGACACAATTCATTCCCCTTTTGAAAGTCTCAGATTCCATCCTTATTTTTATATTTTCATTATAAATTCCTATGTCCATATTTATAACAGAAACTACTTCTGTAAACATACTTCACTGTAATTATATCCTCCAGCCAGTGGTGACGCTATTAAAGCAGCATGAAAAATATATTTAATTATCAGTCAATGCTAATAATTCGTTAGTCAACAGAAGCAATCAAGGCTCACCACTCCTTTCAATAAATAAATGTGTCTATATTGATATATGTACATCTATGTATCTGTTTCAATATGCATTTATTTATATCTATACTTCTTTATACATTTAAAACTGAGATGAGGAGGAATTTCTTCTCTCAGAGGGTTGTAAATCTATGGAATTCTCTGTCCCAGAGAGCTGTGGAGGCTGGGTCATTGAATATATTTAAGGCGGAGATAGACAGATTTTTGAGAGATAAGGGCTATGGGGAGCGGGCAGGGAAGTGGAGCTGAGTCTATGGCGGAGCAGGCTCGAGGGGCCAGGTGGCCTACTCCTGCTCCTATTTCTTATGTTCTTATGTACATCTATCTGTGTCTATTGATAAGCAGATATACATCTAAAAATATATCTATTTATATCTTTGTTTCAATATCATTGGGAAAATGCTGGAGTCCATTATTAAGGAAGCAGTAGCAGGTCATTTCGAAAGTCATAATACAGTCAAGCAGAGTCAGCATGGTTTTATGAAAGGGAAATCAGGTTTGACAAACTTGCTGGAGTTCTTTGAGGCTGTAACGAACAGGGTGGATAAAGGGGAACCAGTGGATGTGATGTATTTGGATTTCCAGAAGGCATTCGATAAGGTGCCACATAAAAGGTTACTGCACACGATAAGAGCTCAGGGGGTTGGGGGTAATATATTAGCATGGATAGAGAATTAGCTAACTAACAGAAAACAGAGAGTTGGGATAAATGGGTCATTTTCAGGTTGGCAAACTATAATTAGTGGGGTGCCACAGGGATCAATACTGGAGCCTCAACTATTTATAATCTATATTAATGACTTGGATGAAGGGACCGAGTATAATGTAGCCAAATTTGCTGATGATACAAAGATAGGTGAGAAAGCAAATTGTGAGGAGGACGCAAAGAATCTGTAAAGGGATATAGATAGGCTCAGTGAGTGGGCAAAAAATTGGCAGATGGAATATAATGTGGGAAAATTTGAGGTTATCCACTTTAGTAGGAAAAATAAAAAAGCTAATTATTATTTAATGGGGAGCGATTACAAAATGCTGAGAGATTGGGTGGGTCCTTGTACATGAAACACAAAAAGTTAGCATGCAGGTACAGCAAGTAATCAGGAAGGCAAATGGAATATTGACCTTTATTGCAAGGGGGATAGAGTATAAAAGTAGGGAAGTCCTGCTACAACTGTACAGGGTATTGGTGAGACCACACCTAGAGTACTGCATACAGTTTTGGTCTCCTTATTTAAGGAGGGATATACTTATATTGGAGGCAGTTCAGAGAAGGTTCATAAAGTTGATTCCTGAGATGAAAGGGTTGTCTTATGAAGAAAGGTTGAGTAGGTTGGGCCTATACTCATTGGAGTTTCGAAGAATGAGAGGGTGATCTTATTGAAACATATAAGATTCTGAGGGGGCGTGACAGGGTAGATGCAGAGAGGATGTTTCCCCTCGTGGGGGAATCTAGAACTAGGGGCATAGTTTCAGAATAAGGGGTCGCCCACTTAAAACTGAGATGAGGAGGAATTTCTTCTCTCAGAGGGTCATGAATCTTTGGAATTCTCTACCCCAGTGAGCTGTGGAGGCTGGGTCATTGAATATATTTAAGGTGGAGATGGACAGATTTTTGAACGATAAGGGAGTCAAGGGTTATGGCGAGCGGGCAGGGAAATGGAGTTGAGGTCAAGATCAGATAAGCCATGATCTTATTGAATGGTGGAGCAGGCTCGAGGGGCCAAATGATCTACTCCTGTTCCTATTATGTTTTTATGTAATATCTTTTTCTTTTTATCTGTACCTCTTTATACATCTATCTACATCCATATATATATATATATATCTGTATTTGCATTGATATATCTCAATCTATGTGTATATATCTGTATCTCTAGTTATATCTGTCTGTATGTATTGATATCTGCTTTATATCTGTATCTGTTTTCAACATCATGTTGCATTTGAACAACACCTTTAATGTAGTAAAATGTCCCAAGACACTTTACAGGAGCGTACTCAGAGAAAAGTTCATACTGACCCATATTTTAGGACAGGTTTATATTTGTGCATATATGGATATATCTGTCCATATCAGTAGTGCTGACTGTCTATCTGTATCTCTATATAAAGGCTGTATTTGTACAACTGCCTGTAGTGTTCACTATGGTTGTACTGCTCAAAGTTCACTTTTGTTCACCATTTTGCATCTCGTGGGCTTCTTTGCCGCGGGAGATTTTTTCGAGAGGGGGTGGACAAGCAGTGGTTGCCGTGGGGCTGAGGTGACGCTATTACTGACTGACGATAGTTGCCATGGAGCTGCAACATAAATTTTGACTGATGGGGGTTGCCACGGAGCTGGGAGGATGCTAATGCAGACCGACAGTGGTTGCCATGGTGCCGGGACACTAAAACTGACAGCGGCACTGATACAATTGGAAAATAATGACAATTAATGAAAATTAATATGAACCATATCAACTATAGTACCAGCTCATGGGACCGTGACAACCAGCACACACATACACACCTACGCATCTGGGTTTTATTGAACAAATACATGGGGGCCTGACCACCTGCTGTGCTCAGTTGGATACTGTGCTCATTTTGGTTATGTGGAAAATCAATCACTTTATCTGCATTGCATTGTTATGTAAAACCAAGTATGTGCATTTCACACTACAGACATTGCTTTTATTAAAGATGTAAAGCAATCTTGAAAAAAGAGAGAAAGACAGTCATTCAAGATTGGTTCTTCTGACCTGGAGTTTGGCACTTACTTACTTTACTAACCCATCATCATCATAGGCAGTCTCTCAGAATTGAGGAAGACTTGCTTCCACTCCTGAAGTGAGTTCTTTGGTGGCTGAACAGTCCAATACGAGAGCCACAGATTCTATCATAGGTGGGGCAGATAGTTATTGAGGGATGGGGTGGGTGGGACTAGTTTGTCGCACGCTCCTTCCGCTGCCTGCACTTGATTTCTGCAAGCTCTCGACATTGAGACTCGAGGTGCTCAGCGCCCTCCCGATGCATTTCCTCCACTTAGGGCGGTCTTGAGCCAGGGACTCCCAGGTGTCAGTGGGGATGTTGCACTTTATCAGGGCGGCTTTGAGGGTGTCCTTGTAGCATTTCCGCTGCCCGCCTTTGGCTCGTTTGCCATGAAGGAGCTCCGAGTAGAGCACTTGCTTTGAGAGTCTCGTGTCTGGCATGCGGACAATGTGGCCTGCCCAGTGGAGTTGATCGAGTGTGGTCAGTGCTTCAATGCTGGGAATGTCAGCCTGAATGAGGACGCAGATGTTGGTGCGCCTGTCCTCCCAGGGGATTTGTAGGATCTTGCAGAGACATCGTTGGTGATATCTCTCCAGCAACTTGAGGTGTCTGCTGTACATGGTCCATGTCTCTGCGTCATACAGCCTTGTAGACCATGAACTTGGTGGCAGTTTTGAGGGTCTGGTCTTCAAACACTCTTTTCCTCAGGCGGCTGGAGGCCGCATTGGCGCACTGGAGGCAGTGTTGGATCTCGTCGTCAGAGCCTGCTCTTGTTGATAAGAGGCTCCCGAGATGTGGGAAGTGGTCCACGATGTCCAGGGCTGGTACCTGAATAGTGGTCTGAAATGGACAGGCCAAAGATAAACCGCTCCATCTTTGCAGCTAAACATCACACATGTGTCCCACACTCCAGGGGATTTGCTATCACTGTAGCCAGACCAAGTCTGTCTATCTGTCTCTTTTCTTAAAAGCTTTGTGGCGATTTTCGGCTCCTCTTCGCTCCGTTTTTCGCCCCGGAGCGCTGGCAATGGTGGTGGTGAGGTGCTCCGGCCAGGCGGTCAGCCGCCAGTGCCCCGCAGCGATCCTCTAGTCTGGTTTGCGGTAGCGCGGAGCAGCACTGCCCGGAAGTTTTGACTCTTGCCCGACCCGTACGCCCGGAAGCGCACCCCGCAGGGAACACCTGGGAAATCAGAGAGTGGAGAGGTAAAGAATGGACTCCTATAGTAAATGTGATTGTTTTCTTTCATTTTTTTTGCGACTTGTGTTGTGGTAACATGGGCAATGTTTTGGGAATGTTTTTGTGATTTTTTGTTTTGGTTCCCCCTCCCCCCCCGCTCGGCATCTCCCATAGTGCTCCCGGCCCAGCTCTGTAGCTCGGGATTTTCCCATCCTAACTGATTCAGCTAAATGTGCTGATCGCCAAACAACAATTCAAAACTACTTTTGTAAAAATAATCACTTGATCTCTTCAAAAAAATAATTCAATTTTTAAAAAAAACAACCAATTAACAATCAGCAGCCACCACAAAAACAGACCGTTTCATGCATGGCACTGAAGCAAAATACTGAGGATACTGGAATCTGAAACGCCAGTTCTGAGGAAGGGTCAGCGATCTGAATCGCTAACTCTGCTTCTCTCCACAGAAGCTGCCTGACCCGCTGAGATTTCTGTTTTAGTTCAATGCATGAATCTTATTTTAAAATCGTTTGAGCAGTCATGTTGGTTCACCACCCATCGCAATGTGTAATGTTAGAAATAAAATTAGCACAATAAATAGATTAAAACGTTGGCTCTTTCCCTGCTCAGGCCGACCTTCGCTTAGACCTCAGGCTTCCTTTATTCTGGGTACTTCAGCTAGGCCCTGGATTTTGTTATTTTTTGGAGCCTCTACACCTGCACATTCTTCCTGGCCTTTGTGTGTACGAGCTCCCAGTGCCCCTTGCGTCCCTGTTCTCTTGGCTTTCCATGGTCCATTTTACCTCCCGGGCCTCGTCTGCACTGGCCCCGTCAGTGTCCCGCCGGAACCCAACAGGACGCGCTGGCTAGCCGGGGACCCAAAGCAACAGTGCCTGACAGTCCGCAAAGTGCATTGGTGCTTGCTGGAGGGGCAGGGGTGGGGGCCGGAATCGAGTGTGTCGGGTTGGCGCTGGGGTGGAAGGGGAATAGGGGGCGGGAGTTGGGGAAGAGACCTAAGGCTTCCTTGTGGGGCCCAGGGGAACACTCTTGCCGCCAGGTCAGCCCAGTAGGGTAACCACAGGGGCTTCTCTGGGCTCCGCTGGCATCTGCGCACTCTGCATATTTAAGCAGGACTCCGCGGGTGTCCCTCTCACTAGCTGAGGCCAGTGGGTTAAAGTCGCAGCCTGCGGGAAGGCAGCGGGTTCGCTGTGTATAAGTCATACACGCCATTTTAACTGCTTGTCCGTCTAGTTTCCATCGATTAAAATTATCCCCAGATCAAAATAGCCCCAGGAGGAACGCAAGGAATTTTTAGTGAGTTGGTAGGTCAGTATTACGTACCCTCAGGAACTGATATCTGGATTGGACAGTACTGGCTTTTTTTTTAACAACAATTTGGTCTATTTTCCTACACATGAAATAAAGGAATCTGATTAGCCAAGTTCCTCAAAACTATTACATTATAAGACCTAGTGCAACCTGCCTCTTGAATGTCAGCCATAACTCAGTCGTAGCACTCTCATCAAGGTTATGGGTTCAAGTCCCACTCCAGGAAATTGATCACACAATCTAGACTGACACTTCAGTGCAGTACTGAGGGGGTGCTGCATAGTCGCAGGTGCCGTCTTTCAGATGAGAGGGTCAGGCTTCTAAGATCGATATAAGAACCCATGGCACTGTTTGAAGAAGAGCATGGGAGTTCTGGCCAACATTTATCACTAAAAGAGATGATCTGGTCATTATCTCATTGCTATTTGTGGGAGCATACTGTGCGCAAGTTGGCTGCCGCGTTTCCCACAGTACAACAGTGACTACACTCCAAAAATACTTCACTGGCCATAAAGCGCTTTGGGATGTCCTGAGGTTGTGAAAGGTGCTATATAAATGCAAGTTTGTTCTTTCTTTGAATCGTTTCAAAAGAAAGTAATGCTAAGACATGAAGCAACAAATGCCCTTTAGGGCCTCTTGTTGCCGGGATGGCCTGGCAGGGAAGCCACAGGGGCGATAAGGGTGGCCGGTAAGCGGGACTTGCATCGACCGTCACTGAAGAAAGCGAGGGACCCACCTCACACACATTTGAAGAGCGCCTCCCAGTCACGCAGTTTAAACTGCCAGCAGGCAGCGTTCCTGCTCTCTATGCGACTGATCAAAAGGAAAGATTACTGCAGATTAAGCCGAGCACTAAACACTCTGCAAAACCTGGCACAGGTCAGGGACTGCGTAGGTTTATTTTTAAAATCAAATTTCAATCTCATGTATTGTTGCTTTCTTCTTTCCAAAATCTCACGATAGATCTTGATTTTGTGCAGATGCAACTTTAATGGCTCCATATTTCAACTCGGTAGATCATTTAAATGTTCACTCCTCTCTCCCTTGCTGAAATATAGGTTTACAAATGACTGGCTGACAATGATGGTGAGCACTTAACGTGTTCAGATGACATTCTCCTGCCTGCTACTTTAATGGATGCATTAACCCAGACACATGTCTTAAAGGCCACAGCAAGCATTCGAACACCAAGAACCCAGGCATTTCTGTCGCGATATACATTATACTTGCATCAACGTAAGGTGACACCCCTAAAATTGTTCTCCAATCTTCCTCTCTGCTTCATACAGTTGATATAAACACACGCAATCAGCTTTTCACATCATTTAAATCTAAAATGTCCAAAGCAAACCCTTTTCGGTACGTGATGTTCTATCGACTGAAAAGAAAAGTTGTTGCTCTAGGACATGGGAGGAATCTTGTAAATCAGCCCTTGACATCACTCTGGGAATGTGCAACCACCGTGCCTTGCTGGGCTTAGCTTCAAAACCCGCAGTCAATTACTTAAACTACCCACTTTCACCTCGTCCGTTGCTGTTTCTACCTCACCCCCACTGCCACTGACAATCTCAGTCGTGCCTTTGACACCTCTGTTATGTATGTAACCCTTGGCAACCTGTATCATACCACCACCAGAGGGCCTACCTGTTGGATCCCAGCATCCCTTGGGAGCATTGTATATAAGCAGGTCTTCCATGCTGTACCAACAGTATGGAGTTTAATTAAAGGAGCTCAGGTCACACTTACTCATTGTATACAGTACTCAGTTGTATCACTTTATTATGAGCGTAACAACCTCCAGATTACATAAGAATTAGGAACAGGAGTAGGCCATCTAGCCCCTCGAGCCTGCTCCGCCAGATTCAACTGTTCCAACGCATCCCTCTCCCTTTCTCCATAAACTCCAACTGATCCTGAACTCCACCGCCTGCACCCTATTCCACATACCTGTTGCCCTTATCCTTGGCTCCAGATCTCCCAATGCATCAACTTCAAGACCCTTCCTTTGCCCTTCCTCGGTAGCCTCCTCCAGCCGAAGTACCAGGTCCACCTGCAGCTCTTCTGACCCCATCGACAGCGAGTTGCATTTATATAACGCAGTTAATATAATACATCACCCCAAGGTGCTTCACAGGAGCGTTAAAAAACAACATTTGACACCGAGCCACATCAGATATTAGGATAGGTGACCAAAACTTGGTCAACGAGGTTGGCTTTAAGGAGCCTCTTAATGGAGGAAAGAGGTGGAGAGGTTTAGGGGGGGAATTCCAGAATCAGGGCCGAGGCAGCTGAAGCAACAGCTGCCAAAATGGTTATGGAAAATGGTTGGTTGCAAAAGGCCAGAATTGGAGGAGTGCAGAGATCTTGGAGGGTTGTAAGGCTGGAGGAGGTTACAGGGATAGGAAGAGGGGAGGCCATGGAGCGATTTGAACACAAGGATGAGAATTTTACATTCAGGACATTGCCGGTCTGGGAGCCACTTTTGGTCATCGAACACAGGGGTGGTGGTGAACGTGACTTGGGGCTACCACCCTCCAATCTACCACCAGTTCAGTGTCTTCATACCCCAAGCCTACCCCAAGCCTAACTCCCTTCCTAAACTGCTTAGCCTGTTACATAGCCTCTTTACAACCTATCCCTTTCATCACATTTTCAGTAGCCTCCCCTAACCACCCTGCTACTTGACTCCGATCCTGAGCTATGAAGTGCTTCTGGCCGATTTACTGTTAATGCCACTACATAAATGCGCATTTTACATTGTGGACCGCACACCTCTCACACTGACCCCGTGCTTAAAAAGGAAGTTGCAAATTGATTATAAGACACGGTTCAGTGCCCCTTGAAGTTTGTTGGGTTTTCTGAAATAAAGAGGGGTTCAATTCAAATTTGTCAGCGTTGGGTGGGCACGGGGTGCAAAACAAGCACTCGCGGATCAGCCACTTGTTTCAAGCCCCACCACAATTCCCTCACCACTTGACCAGAAAGGAAAGGAAAATTGGATGCTGTGTGTAACGGTCCATTATACACTCCCACCGGAGTTGGATTTCCCTCCCGCACACCCCCCCTCCATTGCGTTTAAATCGTATCGGAGTCCCTTTCACTATCATGGGTTGCTTGGAGAGCAGGAACATTGGTTATGCCGCTTGAACCATTGAGGCTACTGCTGGAGACCAATCAGCAAGAATCTTTGAAAGAAAGAGCTTGTATTTACACAGCACCGTTCATGGCCTCAGGACATTTGACAGCAAATTAAGTACTTTCTAAGTGTAGTCGCTGTTGTGATGTTGGAAATGCGGCAGCAAATTCACGCACAGCAAGTTCCCACAGACAGCAATGTGACAATGATCGGATCATCAGAACATTAGTAATGTTGGTTAAGGGATGAATAGTAGTCAGGACACCAGGAAGAATGCCCCTGCTTTTCTTTGAAATAGTGCCCTGGGAACTTTTACATGTACCTGAGAGGGCGGACAGGTCCTCAGTTTAATGCCTCATCTGAGAAGACAGCACTGTAATAGAGCTCCCCCTAGTGGACTGCTGCTCCACCTCATGGACTACTGTGGTAATACAGCTACTGATGTAAATACAATATGATGACAAGTTTTTATATTAAGAGCCATCTTGTATATGTGTGTTTGTTAGTGATGTCGTAAGAATATATCACATTGATGATGAGGATAGGATTTCCTAGCTGAAATCTTTGTTGCTGGATGTTCCTGCCAACCATCAGCGAGACTGTGAGAGGTTCTTTGTTTGGCAGAACAGTTAAAAATCCAAGGTAAATTACAAGCACACTTGGCAGAACTGTTGACATTGCCAGAGTCCAGATGACTGTAACTATGCAAATAATAGGGCCCTTGGCTAAGTTCCATCATGACTGAGAGAATTTTGGAGCCTATGTGGCATGGCTAGACATGTTTTTCACCTCGAATAATATCGTCGAAGTCCCCAATGGTGAAAACCATAACCGGGTGGTTTTAGAAAGAAAACAAGCTATTTTCTTGACTGAAGCAGGCCCCGAGGTGTATGAAAAATGTGTTTGTTCTCATCAAGCCGAAAGACACATCACTGACGGAGATTCAGCACTACAGTCCTGAGCCCCAGGAAATTGATGAAAGTTATTGTTTTGGACAAAAAATCAGTTGAATAATGAGGGTATCAGTTAGTACAATGCAGTTTAAAAAATTTACTGTAATTTTGGAAACTTTCAGGACCGAGCATTGCATGACCGCTTTGTTTGTCAGCTTGTCAGACAGCTATATTGATGGATATGGTCGACCAATTCTCCCGAGAATTTCATGTCATTTCCAGTTGTCAGACAACCGAGGTGAATCGCCTGCAAGTTAAAAGTAAAAGGCAGTTGGGCCCCAAGGCCTCAGCAACTGACCACGGTAACAGTGAATTAAAGTCGTGCTATGGGGCAACACATTGCTCAAAGCTGTCCATATATGAAGGCAGAGTGTTTCTTCTGCAAGAAAACTGGGCATTTTGTGAAAGAATAACGACTGAAGTGTAAACCAACTTTCAATGCTATAAGTAGAGATCTCCAGACACTACATAACATTGAAGAGAAGCAACAGGATGAGGAGGTTCTGGAGATACACATCATCAGGAGCATAAAGGTATGTAACAACGATTCGCGATGTATCGTCATCCAAGTAGACGTTGCAAGAACCAGGATATCCATGGAAATCGACACTAATGATATTCATGAGCATAGTACCGGAATCGCTATATCTCAACAAGTTGCATGATTTTCCACTTGAGAAATCAAAGATAGAGCTGCGAGGCTACTCAGGAGAGCCAATCCCTGTTGTAGGACGTATCACCGTACCGGTGAATACAAGGCTCAGTTTCCAAGCTTGTCTCTCATAGTAGTGGCAGGAGATAAGCCTGCCTTAATAAATAGAAATTGATTGGGATCGCTGAAACTGGATTGGAATGAGATTTTTCATCGAAAGATGAAATCATCAAGCAGTATCAAAGATCTTCTGCAAAACAGGCAGTCCGATCCAAGACTTCAAGTATCAGTGTGCAGAAGAACGCAAGACCAATTTACTGCAAGCCACGTCCTGTACCCTATGCACTCAAGGAGAAAATTCAGCAAGAACTCAAAAGACTAGAAACTGAGAACATTATCTCTAAGGTAGATCTAAGTAATTGGGCTACACCCATTGTTATACTTATTCAGATGGTAATGCTGATGCTATATCCAAGTTGTCATCCCCATCACAAGTTACACCCAATAGGGAAGAAGTGTTCTATTTCTCATACATTGATGAACTGCCAGTCACAGCTGAAGAGATTGGTAGAACAACCAAATGTAACCCAGTTATGTCAAAGGTGCATGATTCATCATAGGCAGTCCTTCGGAGTTGAGGAAGACTTGCTTCCACTCCTAAGTGAGTCCTTTGGTGGCTGAACAGTCCAACATGAGAGCTACAGACCCTGTCACAGGTGGGACAGATATTCGTCGGGGGAAGGGGGGTGGGACTGATTTACCACACGCTCCATCCGCTGCCTGCGCCTGACCTCTTCACGCTCGCAGCTTTGAGTATAATTACATAGCAAATGGCTGACCAAACCAGATATCAGAGAAAGATATTTATCCATACTTCGTTTGTAGGAATGAATTATCAGTGGATAAAAATTGTATCAGGTGGGGTGCAAGAGTAGTTATCCCAAATAAGTTCAGGTCCAAATTGTTAGGAGATCTTCATAACCAGCACCTGGGAATGTGCTTGACCAAGAGTTTTGCACGTAGTTACTTATGGTGGCCTGGTCATAGGTAAAGATATAGAGTACATCATTAGTCAGTGTACAACATGTCAATCGGTAAGCAAGAAACCACCATCAATACCATTACAATGGCCTCCCAGGGTATGGCAAGTGTTACATGTAGATTTTGCTGAGCTAGAAGGACAGCAATTGTTCATTGTGATTGATAGTCATTCGAAGTGGGCAGAGATGTTTCTGATGTGGAAAATAACAACACGTAAAACACTATAGACAATTTGTGAAGATTGTTTTCTTCATATGACGTCCCAGGAGAAATTGTGTCTGATAATGGGGTGCCATTTTGTTCAGAAGAATTTGCACAGTTCATGAGCAGAGCGCACAGTACAAGTTGTAAAACGTGCCCTCATCAAGCAAATATTGGATCCAAATCCAAAGAAACGGCAGTTGTTGTTGGACCACAAATTAGCAAATTTTCTAATTACTTATCGTAATACTCCTCATACAACTAATGGTAGAACACCAGCAGAGTTTCTCAAACAATAGCCAAGAACAAGGTTCTCGTTGTTAAAGCCAAACTTGGCACAATCAGTATAAGAGAAACAATTAAGACAGAAAGAGAATCATGGCAGAGGTAGAGTAAGAGAGAGTATTGAACATATGTGGCCTCGTAAATATTTGGTCAAGATGTTTGATCATGGAAAGGTTAGTTTTGTTTACATTGATCATATTTTGTCTATAGACGTGGAAGGAGTTGAAGTTTGAATGATTCGATTATTTCTGATGCATCAGATAGTCTTGTTACAAGTAAGAGTACCAGTAGCAAATCCTACATCTGATGTACTAGAATTAAGTCCATGAGAAAGCCAAAATTAATGTCTGAGTCCGAGTCAGGCAAACGAACAATCTGAAGTTGTAGAGAGTCTGAATGTAGATCAAGGGTTGCCCTTGGAGAAAAATTCTCCTCAGGCTCAGCTTAGAATGAGTAAGTTTGGCACCAAGTTTGGAAAGTTCTGTTCGAGAGTGAAGGTATCCCCTTCCAAGCAGAAAACCAGTGGTTAAGTTTGATTTTAAATATGGAAAAATATGTCCTTATCTTTTGTTGTGCATACCATGCAAGTTATGTATGATGATTATTTTGTTATGATTACTTCTTCATTAAGGAGGGAGAAATGTATTAGAGCTCCCCCTTGTGGACTACCGCTCCACCAAGTGGACTACTGTGATAATGTAACTACTGATGTAAATAATAAAAGGGTTATGTGGCAAAGTCACATGATGGCAGTTTTTTCTTTTAAGAGACATCTTGTGTAGTGTGTTTGTTAGTGATGAAGTAAGAATATATCACAGGCACCTCCAACAGTGCAGCACTCCCCTTAGTTCTGCACTGAAGTGGCAGCATAGATTCTGTGCTGAAGTTTCTGAAGTAGGCCTTGAACCCACAACCTTCTTTCTCAGAGGCGAGACTATAACCGACTGAGCCAAGGCTGATGCCACTTTGGGGGAAGATGGTAGTCTACCCTTCAGCGCCCCCCAGGTGGTTTGCTCTAATGCTGAGGCTACTTCCCCCCCCCCCCCCCCACTGGAAAACAATTCCCGGGTTTTGACATCCAGCAGGGACCTACAGCACTTTAAGACTCTGTGTCGGGGATTCCCAAACCAGGAGTCCCCTAGCAATCCTCAGCCGCATTCGGCCAGCCCAAGTCTGCCCTCCCGCCTCCCCAGTTCATTCTGTCATGGGATGGCTCCTTAGCTACAGCGCCCACATGGAATGCACCTGGTTCGTTGGCACCAAGCTACTGCAGCTACTCTGCTACCTGCCTATTACCCCCACAGTGGGATCGGGGGCCAGGGTAACTTCTTGGAACAACTTCTTCGGTAACTAAAAGATGAGCAAAAAATATCAGCTTCTCTACGATTCAGTTCCTTTGAAGGTCCATCCATTTACAGTCAGCCTTTCATAGCATCATAGAATGATACACCACAGAAGAAGGCCATTCAGCCCATCTTGCCTCTTTGAAAGAGCTATCTAATTAGTCCCACCCCCCCAGCTCTTTCCCCTTCTAGTATTTATCCAATTCCCCTTTAAATGTTATTATTGAATCAGCTTCCACCATCCTTGCAGGCAGCGCGTTCCAGATCCACACAACTTGTTTGAAATTAGATCAAATCTATTTAAAAATTGGCCCATTTGAAAAGATTACCAATGAACATAATTCTTTGGCTGCAAGTTCTGGGCCATGTGTGTGGAGATCCAGCTGCTGACTTCTTACATGGCCTAGAATCATCTGTTCCCTTGTTCAAGTGCATTCTGGGTAAGCTAACATCATTGTGCACTAACAGATTCCAATATGTCCATTCCTTGGTCGAACTAGTTTTTAAATAGTTATGCAGCTTCTAATACTATTTATTATAGTTGTGTAATACAACAAGTCAGCCTCCCATGCCATTGCTCACAAGTTAGAAAATGGGCTACTTCATGACCCACTAAACCTCAGCAGGAAGTGTCCCTTCTGATTTCAGCAGAACTAGATCTCCCATGCCCCGCACTACCCCATAACATGTGCAAATTCATACTGGCGTACTGCCGTGTGATACCATTGCTTCAAATGGGAACGTAGATTCAAACTTGCACCAAGTCCCGCTCAGCCATCACCCCTGTGCTCGCTGACCTACGTTAGCTCCCGTTCCCCAAATGCCTCGATTTAAAAATTCTCGTCCTCATGTTCAATTCCCTCCATGGCCTCACCTCTCTCTATCCCTGTAACCTCCTCCAACCCTTCAACCCTCCGAGATCTCTGCACTCCTCTAATTCTGACCTCTTGTGCATCTCCGATTTCCTTCTCCCCAGCATTGCCAGCTGTGCCTTCAGCCGGCTTGGCCCCAAGCTCTGGCGTTCCCTCCCTAAACCTCTCTACCTCTCTCCACCTTTAAGAGGCTCCTTAAAACCTACCTTTTTGACCAAGCTTTTGGTCACCTGTCCTAATGTCTCCTTCTTTGGCTGATGTCAATTTTTGTCTGGTTAATCTCCTGTGAAGTGCCTTGGGATGTTTTTCTATATTAAAGGCGCTATATAAATGCAAGTTGGTATTGTTGGTGCAGGCTCTTTGTATCCATGCCTGATTCTGTTCTGATCCAATGGCACAAACAGGAGTCTTTGGAGAGCGATCAGAAGCTGGTTTTCCTTTCCCTTCTCTCTGTGTCTCTCGCTGGAGGCCAACCATAGCTCAGCTAAATGGGCAGAGACTGCAGATCAGACCCGGGGATCCCTCCCACTCTGTCTGGCTCACTTCCAAACAAAGGATAAGTGTGCTTTCATCTACTGATCCTCCGGGGGAGCAGAGAAATGGATTTGTTCTGTTGTTTGGTGTGGTGTTTACAGGCTGTGTAGGGACCACCTTTTTCCAGCAAAATGTTTAGCCAGTTGTACACGTGTTTAAAATCACCCAGTTGGAAACCTCTGCACCCTGGTTCGGGCCTTGTCGGGGAGATTGCCACTTTGGTGAGCGTGTGAAATGTGACATGAAAGCCGTTTGACAATAAGAGTGCAGCAAACTAAGTTCAACATTCACTTGCGAGCTTAACGCTGTTGTACACATCTCCGATTGTTATTTATAAATTCCCGCTCGAGTACCTGCCGCCGTTGTGACGAGCTCCATGGCTCATCAGTGCGGGGCCAGCTCCCAGCAGAATCCTCTTGCTGAGGATGAGCAAGAATCAGTATGTTTGGTTGCTTGGTGCAGTGTTGCATACAACAACAGCAACTTGTATTTATATAGCACCTTTAATGCAGTAAAACGTCCCAAGGTGCTTCACAGCAGTGTTATAAGACAAAACAGATACATTTGACACTGAGCCACATAAGAAGAAATTACGCAGATGGCCAAAAGCTTGGTCAAAGAGGCGGGTTTTAAGGAGCGCCTTAAAGGAGGAAAGAGAGGTAGAGAGGCGGAGAGCTTTAGGGAGGGGGTTCCAGAGCTTAGGGTCTCGGCAGCTGAAGACACGGCCACCGATATATTATATTATATAGTATTCAAGAAGGATGCATCGTTAATTTTCTTGTCTCTTCCTATCCTAGGGATGCTCATAATAGTTGTAGCATCCGCTTGTGCCACCCTGGTCCAAACAAAAAATGGTCTTTTTGCCATCTGTTATTACACACTTGGTATCAGCCATGGCACGGTGGGTAGCACTCTCATCTCTGGGTCAGAAGACTGTGGGTTCGAGTCCCACTCCAGAGACTTGAGCACAAATTCCCATCTGGCACCCCATAAGGGTGTTACAGAACGTTAACACTAAGTTTCTGCTCAGTGTTATGCCGAAGTATTATCCTGTCCTTTCCTCTTTGGATCCTGATCAGCCTTCTGTGTGTTTCAGAAGGTTTTATGTTCTTAAAACCGGTTAACACACAAGGTTAGAAATGACTGTTGTTGATCTATTTATAGAATAATGGATACCCGGGAGTGAGTTACAGGCTGGAATCTAATCGAGGGGCTCGTGAGGTTTATATATAGAATAATGGATACCCGGGAGTGAGTTACAGGCTGGAATCTAATCGAGTGGCTCGTGAGGTTTATATATAGAATAATGGATACCCGGCAGTGAGTTACAGGCTGGAATCTAATCGAGGGGTTTGGGGGGTTTATACATAGAATAATGGATACCCGGGGGTGAGTTACAGGCTGGAATCTAATCGTGGAGTCTGGGTGGTTTATATATAGAATGATGGATACCCAGGAGTGAGTTACAGACTGGAATCTAATCGAGGGGTTCGGGGGGTTTATACATAGAATAATGGATACCCGGGGGTGAGTTACAGGCTGGAATCTAATCGTGGAGTCTGGATGGTTTATATATAGAATAATGTATAACTGGGAGTGAATTACAGGCTAGAATCTAATCGAGGGGTTCGGGTAGTTTATATATAGAACCACAGATACCCAGGAGTGAGTTACAGGCTGGTATATAATCGAGGAGTTTGAGGGGTTTATATTTAGAGTAATGTATAAGCGGGAGTGAGTTACAGGCTGGAATCTAACCGAGGGTTTCGGTGGTTTATATATAGAATCACGGATACCCTGGATGAGTTACAGGCTGGTATCTAATCAAGGGGTTCGAGGGGTTTATGTATAGAATAATGGATACCCGGGAGTGAGTTACAGGCTGGAATCTAACCGAGGGTTTCGGTGGTTTATATATAGAATCACGGATACCCTGGATGAGTTACAGGCTGGTATCTAATCAAGGGGTTCGAGGGGTTTATGTATAGAATAATGGATACCCGGGAGTGAGTTACAGGCTGGAATCTAATCGAGGGGCTCAGATGATGTCGGGGACTATGAAAACAAGGCTTGAATGAGTTAATAATGTTTTAGTCTGTGAGATGGTGTCACAGCTTTGAGATGATCCCATCGACAGTCTGCAACACTCTCATATGCAGCACGCAGTTAATGTGGTAGTTTGATTTGTTTTGAGTTCACTGCTGTCACTTTTAGTTTATCAGTTGCAGCTCTCAATGTGAGCACTGGCAGCCAGTGGGCTCAGTGTTGCTGATGTACAATTATATTCAAACTGAACCACTGACGATTACAATATCATTCTGCCTCAACAGAAACAATGCAGGGCCCCTCCCCAACCCTCTCTCTCTGTAAAAATATAACAGGCGCGGACCCTCTGTGGGCCTCACCCTATGGAAATACTGACGTTGTTACTAATTCATGGATGAAGAATTTAAATCAAGCCTTATCTCAAGGAATGCAGAATGCAAGTATGTATTTTCCCTCAGTCAGTTCCAAACATCAGACTGCAGTAACTGGCTGTTCCCCCATCTAATCCTTCTCCCATTTTTCAGCTAGTTCATAGAATCATAGAAATTTACAGCACAGAAGGAGGCCATTCAGCCCATTGTGTCCATGCCAGCTGACCAAGAGTTATCCAGCCTTTTCCCACTTTTCAGCTCCTGGTCTATAGCCTTGTAGGTTACGGCACTTTAAGTGCACATTCAAGTACTTTTTAAATGCTATGAAGGTTTCTGCCTCTACCACCCTTTCAGGCAGTGAGTTCCAGACCCCCACTACCCTCTGGGTGAAAAGATTTCTCCTGAAATCCCCGCTGAACCTCCTACCAATTACTTTAAATCAATGCCCTCTGGTTATTGACCCCTCTGCTTAGGGGAATAGGCCCTTCCTATCCATTATATCCAGGCCCCTCATAATTTTATACACCTCAATCAGGTCTCCCCTCAGCCTCCTCTGTTCCAAAAAAAATAATCCCAGCCTATCCAATCTGTTCTCACAGCTAGCATTCTCCAGTCCGGGCAACATCTTCCTAAATCTCCTTTGTACCATTTTTGTGCAATCACATCTTTCCTGTAATGCGGTGACCAGAACTGCACACAGTACTCCAGCTGTGGCCTAACCAGTGTTTTATACAGTTCAAGCATAACCTCCTTGCTCTTGTAGTCTGTGCCTCAGCAAATAAAGGTAAGTATCCCGTATGCCTTCTTAACCAGCTTATCTATCTGGTCTGCTACCTTCAGGGATCTGTGGACATGCACTCCAAGGTCCCTTTGTTCCTCTACACTTCTCAGTGTCCTACCATTTATTGTGTATTCCTTTTCCTTGTTAGCCCTCCCCAAATGCATTACCTCACACTTCTCCGGATTGAATTATATTTGCCACTGTTCTGCCTACCTGACCAGTTCACTGATATCTTCATGCAGTCTACAGCTTTCTTCTCCATTATCAGCCACACGGTCAATTTTTGTATCATCTGCAAACTTCTTAATCATACCCCTTATATTCAAGTCTAAATCACTGATATATTCCACAAAAAGAACTGAGCCCTGCGGAACGCCACTGGAAACAGCCTTCCAGTCACAAAAACACCCATCAACCATTACCTTTTGTTTCCTGCCTCTGAGCCAATTTTCGATCCAACTTGCCACTTTGCCCTGGATCCCATGGGCTTTTACAGTCGTGACCAGTCAGCCATGTGTGACCTTATCAAAAGCCTTGCTAAAATTCATATAAACTAAGACTAGTTAATGCTGCATATTATTCCACTCGGCCTAACAGCCCTCCAGTACCTTACCCAGTTGGCCATTGCAGCCTTTCCTCTTTCTTGATTGAACCTGGTCAGCAAGTGATGGTGGGTTATTTGACTGCTCGGGCATCAGAGCCGAGCCTGGTTGTGTCCTTGGCCAGCGTGTCCAGTCAGGGTCATCGGATAGCGCCCAATGAACAGGCCCCGCCATGTACCAATGTCAGTCTCATTGGTTGCGGATTTGGCTGTTTGAAAACGATACAGGGTTGCGGGTCACTGGCGTGATGCACGGTTGGGGGTCACTGGCGGGGTGCACGGTTTGGGGTCACTGGCGGGGTGCATGGTTTGGGGTCACTGATGGGGTGCACGGTTTGGGGTCACTGGCGGGGGGCACAGTTTGGGGTCACTGGCAGGGGTACGGTTCGGGGTCACTGGCGGGTGCATGGTTTGGGGTCACTGGCGGGGGGCACGATTTGGGGTCACTGATGGGGTGCACCATTTGGGGTCACTGGCGGGGTGCACGGTTTGGGGTCACTAGCAAGGGCACGGTTGGGGGTTACTGGTGGGGTCACTGGCGGGTGCATGGTTTGGGGTCACCGGCACGGGGCACGATTTGGGGTCACTGGTGGGGTGCGCGGTTTGGGGTCACTGAGGGGATACACGGTTGGGGGTCACTGGTGGGGTGCACGGTTTGGGGTCACTGGCGGGTGGCACGGTTGGGGGTCACTGGTGAGGTGCACGGTTCGGGGTCACTGGGGGTGCACGGTTTGGGGTCACTGGCGGGGTGCACGGTTGGGGGTCACTGGTGGGGTGCACGGTTTGGGGTCACTGGTGAGGTGCACAGTTTGGGGTCACTGATGGGGTGCACCGTTTGGGTTCACTGGCGGGGTGCACGGTTTGGGGTCACTGGCAAGGGCACGGTTGGGGGTTACTGGCGGGGTCACTGGCGGGTGCATGGTTTGGGGTCACCGGCAGGGGGCACGGTTGGGGGTCACTGGTGGGGTGCACAGTTTGGGGTCACTGGTGGGTGGCACGGTTGGGGGTCACTGGTGAGGTGCACGGTTCGGGGTCACTGGTGGGGTGCGCGGTTGGGGGTCACTGGTGGGGTGCACGGTTTGGGGTCACTGGTGAGGTGCACGGTTTGGGGTCACTGGCAGGGGACACGATTTGGGGTCACTGGTGGGGTGCGCGGTTTGGGGTCACAAGTGGGGTGCACGGTTTGGGGTCACTGGCGGGGGCACGGTTTGGGGTCACTGGTGAGGTGCACGGTTTGGGGTCACTGGCGGGGTCACGGTTTGGGGTCACTGGTGAGGTGCACGGTTTGGGGTCACTGGCGGGGGCACGGTTTGGGGTCACTGGTGAGGTGCGCGGTTTGGGGTCACTGGTGGAGGCATGGTTTGGGGTCACAGGTGAGGTGCATGGTTTGGGGTCACTGGCGGGGGCACGGTTTGGGGTCACTGGTGAGGTGCACGGTTTGGAGGTGTGATGGAACCTTTTCAGAATAAGAGGTTGCCCATTTAAAACTGAGACGAGGAGTAATTTCATTTCTCAGAGGTCGTGAATCTGTGCAATTCTCTGCCCCAGAGAGCTGTGGAGGCTGGGTCATTGAACATATTTAAGGTGGAGATAGACAGTGTTAAGTCCTGACTCTAATGTACTAACTTACACGAGACACATGCTGAAGTCAAGGTCACTCAGGACCTGCACCTTTAATTCCAGCTCTCCAGTGCTGCACTTGTCTGAGACCTCCCTTTATATACCACAGTGGGACAGGTATGGAGTGTCTCCTGCAAGTGCACCTCTGGTGGTAAGGTATGCTTATTGTTACGGGTCATATCCAGTTACAGTCATGTATAGCATGGTAAGATACAGTTATATACAGTAATGTGAGATACATGACATCACCCTCCCCCAAGGTCTTATTGCCTTTATAGATTCAGTCTCTCAGGTGGTCTGCGCTCTCGCGTGGAGCGTCTTAGTTGTGGTTCAGTTGTTTGCCTTGGTGCCTGTTTTTTGTTCGGTGTGATTGCTGGTATCTCGCCTGGGCTGTCTGTTTCGTTCGGTGTGATTGCTGGTATCTCGCCTGGGCTGTCTGTTGAGACTGCCCTTTCCTCAGGTTGTTCTACTTGTCTGTCCACCAGGTGTGGTGTGAGTTCCACATTGTCGACTGCATCTGGTTATCAGTGTTATCAGTGAATCTACTTTTTATTTGGTCTACATGCCTCCGGCAGGATTGGCCATTGTCCATTTGTACAACCAGTAGCCTGTTTCCCTCTTTGTCTGTTACTGTCCCTGCAAGCCATTTGGGACCCCGGCCATAGTTTAACACAAACACTTTGTTCCCTATCTCATTCCACCTCCCCCTCGAATTTCGGTCATGGTACTCAGTTAGCCTTTGACGCTTAGCCTCAACAATTTCATGCATGTCTGGGAGAATTAACGAGAGCCTGGTCTTTAAGGTTCGTTTCATCAATAGTTGCGTGGGGGGAACCCCAGTCAACGAATGCGGATGAGATCTGTATGCCAGCAGCAGTCGCGACAGGCGGCTCTGCAGTGTGGGACCTTGGATTCTGAGCATGCCTTGTTTAATGATCTGCACTGCTCGCTCCGCCTGGCCATTGGAGGCTGGCTTGAAAGGTGCCGTCTTAACGTGATTTATACCGTGGTCAACTATAAAATCGTGAAATTCTGTGCTGGTGAAGCTCGGACCATTATCACTGACCAATATGTCAGGAATGCCGTGCGTTGCAAACATGGTTCTAAGGCTCTCCACAGTGGTGGAGGTGGTGCTCGAGTTTAAAATGGTGCACACGATCCATTTTGAAAATGCATCAACGACTATGAGGAACATTTTGCCCATGAATGGGCACGCATAGCCGACATGCACCCGCGACCACTGTTTGGTGGGCCAGGGTCAGGGGCTTAGGGGGGCCTCCCTGGGTGCATTACTGAGTTGGGCACAAATGGTGCACCGACGGACGCAGAGCTCCAAGTCCGCGTCAATGCCAGGCCACCATACATGAGATCTAGCTATGGCCTTCATAAGGACGATTCCCGGGTGCTCGCGATGGAGCTCCCAGACAAACGCCTCCCTGCCTCGTAAGGGCATAACTACTTGGCTGCCCCACATCAGGCAGTCTGCCTGTAGTGATAGTTCATGCATGCGCCTATGGAAGGATTTGACTTCCTCGGGGCAGGCATCGCGAACCTCTGCCCAGTCACTGGTTAAAACGCATCTTTTAACTCGAGATAACATGGGGTCGCTGGTTGTCCAGGTTCTGATTTGGCAAGCCGTCATGGGCGAACCTGTGGATTCAAAGGCATTGATTGCTATGACCATCTCACAGTCCTGTTCGTCGAACCTTTCTGTGGTCGCCAGGGGTAGCCTGCTAAGCGCGTCAGTTGTCTGTGCCTGGTCTGTGCTTTATCGTGTAGTCATAAGCCGGCAGCATGAGTGCCCACGACTGAAGGGACGTGAGGGGTTTGTGGTCTGTTTCTAACGCAAACTTGGCCCCGAAAAGGTATTGATGCATCTTTTTGACACCGTACATGCACGCGAGCGCCTCCTTCTCAACTATACTGTACCCGCGCTCCGCCCGCGAAAGTGCCCTGGAGGCATAAGCAACGGGCTGCAATTTACCCACATCATTTATGTGCTGAAAAACGCACCTGACCCCGTACGCTAACGCATCACACGTAAGGACTAACTTTTTACCTGGGTCAAAAAAGGCTAAAACACTCTTGGAACATAGAAGGTTGCGTGCCTTATTGAGGGCGCGTTCTTGGGCGTCCCCCCAAAACCAATCGTACCCCTTTCTGAGTAGCATGTGGAGAGGCTCCAGCAGCGTGCTCAAGTTCTGCATAAAGTTCCCAAAGTAATTGAGTAGCCCGAGAAAGGCGCGCAGTTCTGATACATTCCGGGGCCTGGGTGCCAGGCGAATCGCTTCAATTTTGGATTCGTTTGGGCGGATTCCACCAGCGGCAATCCTTCTGCCCAAAAATTCAACCTCAGGCGCGAGAAACAGACACTTGGATTTCTTAACTCTTAGGCCTACCCGATTCAATCGACTTAGTACTTCCTCAAGATTGCGGAGATGAGAGTCGGTGTCCCTGCCCGTGATGAGTATATCATCTTGAAACACAACCGTCCCAGGGATGGACTTGAGCAGACTCTCCATGTTGCGCTGGAATATAGCAGCTGCCGACCTGATGCTGAATGGGCATGCATCGATTGTACACAAAAAGGCCTCGATGTGTGTTGATGGTGGTGAGTAGCTTAGACTCTTTGGTCAGTTCTTGCGTCATATACGCAGATGTGAGGTCAAGTTTTGAGAAAAGTTTTCCTCCAGCCAATGTGGCAAATAGGTCCTCCGCTCTGGGCAGCGGGTATTGGTCCTGTAGGGACACTCTGTTTATGGTAGACTTGTAATCCCCACAGATTCGCACGGATCCATCAGGCTTCATGACTGGGACAATGGGGCTTGCCCAGTTGCTGAATTCCACGGGAGAAATTATGCCTTCCCGCAGAAGCCGGTCCAGTTCGTTTTCAATCTTTTCCCTCATCACATAAGGCACAGCTCTAGCCTTGTGATGGACTGGTCTGGCATCCTGTGTGATGTAGATTCTAACTTTAGCCCCTTTGACGGTGCCCACACCTGGCTGAAAGAGGTGTTCAAAACGGCTTAGAACTGTTGAGCAGGAGGTCCGTTCCTCTGACGACATGGCGTGAACATCATCCCATTTCCAATTAAGTTCTGCTAGCCAGCTTCTCCCCAACAGGGCTGGGAGATCCCCGGGGACAATCCACAGGGAAAGTTGGTGCACCATCCCTTTGTGTGTGACTGAGAGCATGGCGCTGCCAAGGACTGGGACGATTTCTTTAGTATAGGTCCTTAGTTTGGTGTCGATCTTTGTGAGTTTTGATCTATTGCTTTTGTGCGGCCACAGCTGTTCAAATTGTTGGACGCTCATGAGGGATTGACTGGTACCCGTGTCCAGTTCCATGTTGACGGGTATCCCGTTGAGTAGAACCCTCATCATAATTGGAGGCGTCTTGGTGTAAGAACAGTGGACATTGATCGTGTTAACCCGCTGTACCTCGGCGTCCCGTGCACTGTTCCAACTGTCTTCTGGTCCGCTTTCCGACCCTTCTGATTCATGTACCAGCCGAGCTGCTGTTTTTCTGCACATGCGAGCCAGATGCCCTGTGTAGTTGCAGTTTCTGCAAATGGCGTGCTGAAATCGACACACCCTGGTTGAGTGCCTTCCCCCACATCTCCAACACAGACGTTTCCATTGTTTCCGAAGGATGAGCTGCGTCTGGCTGATCTCCCTTGAGCTTCTCTCAATCTGTTATTGATTGCTCGCATTGTGGGTTGATGAGGTGTGATCGGCCGTTCATGTGGCCCTTGATTTTGATGGCTTCTGGCGCCACTGTCTGCTGTTGAAGGCCTGCTCTCCTGCCTTTGTCTGTGTATGGGGGTAGCGGTTTGTTTCACAATGTGAACCCCTTGTTCCGATGCCTCATTGGTTGTCATTCCCAAAGTATAGATCAGCCTCGTTTCTTCTTCGCCTGCCAAGAACGTCTGTGCGACCAGTGCTGCTGGCTCTAGATTTAAGTTCTTAGTCTCTATAAGCTTTCAGAATATGCCTGCGTGGTCTATTCCTTCAATAAAAAAGTCTCTCAGTACTTTTCTCCTTAGTTCATCGGGGAACACATGAACTAGCCAGCTTCCGAAGTTCCGCCACAAAGTCGGGTATGCTTTGGCCTACACAGCGTCTGTAGTTGTCGAACCTGTGTCTGGCCATGTGTAGGCTGCTCGCTGGCTTCAGGTGGTCTCTCACCAGTGTGCTCAACTCCTCAAACGACTTGCTTGCTTGTTTCTCGGGTGCCAGCAGGTCTTTCATTAAAGCGTATGATTTCGAGCCACAGCTGGTCAAGAGATGGGCTCTTCTCTTGTCTGCCTTATCATCGTCCAGCCAGTCTTTGGTCACAAAGCTTTGCTGGAGCCTTTCTTTAAAGTCATCCCAATTGTCTCCAGCATTGTATTTCTCATCTGAGCTGTTGGTAGCCATTCTGTGGATTCTGTGATCCCGTAACTCGTTGCCACTGTTACGTCCTGACTCTAATGTACTGACTTACACGAGACACATGCTGAAGTCAAGGTCACTCAGGACCTGCACCTTTAATTCCAGCTCTCCAGTGCTGCACTTGCCTGAGAGCTCCCTTTATATACCTCAGTGGGACAGGTATGGAGTGTCTCCTGCAAGTGCACCCCTGGTGGTAAGGTATGCTTATTGTTACAGGTCATATCCAGTTACAGTCATGTATCGCATGGGAAGATATACAGTAACGTGAGATACATGACAGACAGACTTTTGAATGATAAGGGAGTCAAGGGTTATGGGGAGCGGGCAGGAGTTGAGGCCAAGATCAGATCAGCCATGATCTTATTAAATGGCGGAGCAGACTCTAGGGGACAAATGACCTACTCCTGCTCCTATTTCTTATGTTCTATTGTTCTTAACCTGCAGATGGCAGAGTTTAAAGAAAAAACTTGCATTTCTATAGAGCCTTTCATTATCTCAGGACGTCCGAAAGCGATTTACAGACAATGAAGTACTTTTTTGAAGTCACTGTTGTAACGCAGCAGCCAATTTGGACACAGCAAGCTCCCACGAACATTAATGAGATAATGACCAGATAATCGGTTTATTGATGTTGGTTGAGGAAAAATCGACAATAGGATTAGTTTAATGTCTCATCCAAAAGACAGCACCTCTGACAGTGCAGCACTCCCTCAGAGGGAGAGCTTAAGGGGAGAGGGTAAGGATCGAGAGGGTGAGGCGGGGTAGAGGGTGAGGTGAGGTGGACGAGAGGAGAGGGTGAGGTGGGTGAAGGTGAGTTGGGCAAGAGGAGAGGAGCGAGGAGGAGAGGGTGAGTTGGGCATGAAGAGTGAGAGGGAGAGGGTGAGGTCGGCGAGAGGAGAGGGTGAGGATGAGTGGAGAGGAGCGAGGGGAAGGTGGAGAGGGTGAGGAGGGCGAGGGTAAAGGGTGAGGGGAGAGGGTGAGGTGGGAGAGGGTGAGGAGGGCGAGAGGAGAGGGTGAGGAGGGCGAGAGGAGAGGGTGAGGAGGGTCAATGTAATGGGAACTTTGTAAATCATGTATAATATCACATGTATTCAAACCACGTTCTCCAGGATGAGTTAAACCTGCAGTAAAGACTGGCCTGATTCTAATAAAAAAACAAAGCAGATAACTTACCACGAACATCTGAGATGCGGCGCTTGCCCAAACTCCGGCAGCACCAAAGATAAATGTGCCAAATTTAGTAGGCCACTGGCTCGGAAGTCCTTGTTTTCGATTGGTTCTCCCTGGACACCAGCTCGGGTTGCCAACTCTGGCTGAATGTATTCCTGGAGGTATCACATTACCTGCCCCCAGGCCCCTGCCATTGGTTGCCCGACACATCCATCCTCACGGTGCCCCTATTTGCCACACTCAATTTTTATTTCCCTATCTCCAACTGAATAATAACTATTAAACAGCAATGTTCAAAGAAAATGAAAAACACCCAGTCTGGTTAATGCTCTGGCGATGTTTCCCCAGGGTTTGCTCGCAGCAGTGTCCTGGAGACTAATCTTCAATTTCTGGTGGCACCAGGTCATTCCTGGAGAGTTGGCAACCCGACCACAAGCTATGGTCAATCTGGCAAGTTTATCTATTGCGTTGCCACTGGTTGTGTGAGGCTTTTGCGAGCATTCTGGCACAGTGGATAAGCGGCTTTCATCTTCATTTTCATTAAATTTCCAGCATGTGGAGACTCATGGGGCCAGAAGCTGTGTCCTTTATTTAATTCAGAGTGCTAACTTGCTGTGTCTCTGCTCAAGAGTTAACAAGGCCGACTTTCCTCCCCCTCCCCTACACCTGCCGCAAGTCCGGAGCGCTCCACCTGACTTGATCCCACAAGTATTTCAGGCCATTTCAATAGGCCTGAGGTGTCCCTGGCCGCAGGTACGTCTGTTGCCAGGGGTTTGCACCGAGAAACGGGAAAAAGAAAGACTTGGATTTATATAGCGCCTTTCACGACCACGTCTCAAAGCACTTTACAGCCAATGAAGTAGTTTTGGAGTGTCGTCACTGTTCTAATGTAGGAAACTCAGCCGATTTGCGCAGCCGATTCCCTCAGCACTGCACTGAAGTGCCAGCCTAGATTTTTTGTGCTCAAGTCCCTGGAGTGGGACTTGAACCCACAACCTTCTGACTGAGAGGTGAGAGAGCCACAGCTGAAACTGTAGGGTGGGCGGGGGGCGGAGGTGGGATGGGAAGGTGAGGAAAGAAAGCAAACTGCTGCTGTAGGCCTCGTAACACAATTGCTGCTGGCTTTGTGGCCCACTGACTGTGGGAGGTCCTATGATTGGGCCCCTACCAAGCGGAGACCCGGAGAAATGAGACGGGATGTGTTGTGATGTTACTCCTACCTCCCTAGCATGTGATTACCGTGCTTGCACATGTCGTGTGATGCATGTAAGAGGGGCAGAGCCCGGCATTGCTAGTCTCTTCTCTTTTATCCTCTGCTTGTTGCCATTTATGGGAGCTTGCTGTGCGCAAGTTGGCTGCCACGTTCTCCACATTACAACAGTGACTACACTCCAAAAGTACTTCATTGGCTGTAAAGCGCTTTGAGACGTCCGGTAGTCGTGAAAGGCGCTATATAAATCCAATTCTTTCTTTTGTGCCTGGGAATTGAGCGTTCTGAGGGTTGCCAACTCTGATTTCACATATTCCTGGAGGTGTCACCACATGACCTGCCTCCAACAACCCGGCCCCATCTCTCCCGCCATTGGTCGCCCAATGTGTTCATCCTCACGGCGCCCCTGACTTACCGCACCAATTAGAAAGTGCATATACTCTTCATTACCTGACTGGATGATTCTTGACGGTCAGTCCATCAGACCTTCCCCTCCCCTCCCTTCTATGTGCAATATTTCTTGAACTACGAAATAAAAGTGTTCCAAGAAAGTTTACAAGAAACTTTTTTTAATGCCTGGATGATTTTTCTCCCGGGTCACTGGCAGCAGTGTCCGGGAGATTTGTCTTTAATTGTTGGAGGCTCAGGTGGGCAACCCCAAGAGTCCCTCAAGCGCCAGAGGAGAGGAAAATCGTTCCAGAATTTGGACTTCCTGGCCTGAATTCACGGATCACCAGCGGTAAAGAAATGAAACGAATTAACTTCAATACCCTGACTTTGGCAAGCGGAGCCCTGCTTGATGCAAAAAGAAAACGGAACACTTAATGAAAATGCTAATGTGATGTGGAGATTTTCTGGCAAAGTGCTAAAGAAACATCTATGCCGAACAGAGATCTCCAACAGCGATCAAGGTACTTTGAGTTAATGGTGGGTGCCTTCCATTGATAGATTGTGAAAGCATTGCAACGCAAAGCTCTCAATTTTTATTTGGAATTTTATACCACTGCTATCTGCAAGCAGCAGCTGTGAGTCAGAAAGCAGGATCTGTGACAAATTCCCTTTAAGGTAAAGATTTACATCCTACAGGAGAGGCTGTGTGTAATCGTTCATTCTGTGCACGCCTGAGGGCAGCTCTTGCTCAGGGTGCTGAAGATGAAGTCCTGTCACAAACTCCAGGCTTGTCTTCCAGCCAGTTCTTCTCTCGCCTCACCTTTGACCTGCCGCTTGTATCAAAGCTGCAACAGTTCTGCTTGAATGTACAAATGGAGCACGCTCAGCCAGCCAAACCAAATAGGTGTTTTAGTGGGGATTAGGTGCTTTAGTGGTTTACCTTTTTTTACTCTTGTATCTATATAGAGGGACTGATTAAAATGAGTTTAAGGTAGTCCCTCTAGTGGATACAAACCACTGGTCCGATTAGTAGTGGCACGCGTAGAAGATACAAGGATGTTGGTGTGGAAATTTGGAATCTCATACTGTCGGATAGGGGGCGCTACTGAGATTGAAAATTAATGTACATTGTGGGGACAGAGTGAAGAGAACATTACTCTGCATCTAATCCGTGCTGTACATGCAACAACACAAAAGCAAAATACTGCAATGCTGGAATCTGGAATAAAAACAGAAAATGCTGGAAATCTCAGCGGGTCAGGCAGCATCTGTGCAGAGGAAGCAGAGTTAAGGTTTCGGGTCGATGACCCTTCGTCAGAAGTGGAGTGTTCGAAAAGAACAGATTCTTAAGAAGCACTGAGAGGGGGAGGGGAAAAAAGAACAAAAGGGAAGGTCTGTGATAGGGTGGAAGGCAGGAGAGATTAGAGTGACAAAAGGGATGATGGCCCAAATTCAAATGGTAATGCCAGGAGTTAGAAAAACATTAGTCAAGATAGGGTGTGAATGGTGGGATAATGACCAACTGCCATTAGAGACAAGGAGGTGGTTGGTGGGGTGGGGCGGGGGGAGGGGGTGGAGGGGGCAGGGAGCCAAAGATTGGCAACGGTTATGCTCCAAAATTTTTGAACTCGAGTCCAGAAGGCTGTACGGTGCCTAAACGAAAGATGAGGTGCTGTTCCTCGAGCTTGCATTGAGCTTCGTTGAAACAGTGTAGGAGACCGAGGATGGAGAGGTCAGATTGGGAATGGAGCGGAGAATTAAAGTGACAGGCGATCGGAAGCTCAGGGTCACACTTGGGACTGAACGGAGGTGCTCTGCAAAGCGGTTACCCAATCTACGCTTGGTCTCCCCAATGTAGAGGCGACCATATCGTGAGCAGTGAATACAGTATACTAAATTGAAAGAAGTACAAGTAAATCGCTGTTTCACATGGAAGGAGTATTTGGGGCCCTGGACAGTGGGAAGGGAGGAGGTAAAAGGGAAAGTGTTGCATCTCCTGCCGTGGGATGGGGAGTGGATGCTGGAGGTGATTGCAGAGTGGACAGGGTGTCGCGGAGGGAGTGGTCCCTTCGGTATGCTGAGAGGGGAGAGGAAGGGAAGATGTGATTGGTGATGGGATCATGCTGGAGGTGGCAGAAATGGCGGAGGATGATCCATGGAACGTGGAGGCTGGTGGGGTGAAAGGTGAGGACAAGGGGAATCCTGTCATGGTTCTGAGAGGGAGGGGAAGGGGTGAGAGCAGAGGTGCGGGAAATAGAACAGATATGGTCGAGGGCCATGTTAACTATGGCGGAGGGGAATTCTCTGTTGAGGAAAAAGGAAGATATATCAGAGGCACTAGTTTGAAAGGTGGTGTCAGAGCAGATGTGACGGAGATGGAGAAACTGTGAGAATGGAATGGAGTCTTTACAGGATGCGGGGTGGGAGGAAGTGTAGTCCAGGTAGCTGTGGGAGTCAGTGGGCTTACAGTGGATACTGTTTGAAAGCCTATCCCCAGAGATGGAGACAGGGAAGTCGAGGAAGGGAAAGGAAGAGTCAGAGATGGACCATGTGAAGGTGAGGGAAGGGTGGAAATTGGATGCAAAGTGAATGAAATTTTCTAGTTCAGGGCGAGAGCAGGAAACGGCCCCGATACAGTCATCAATGTACCGGAAATAGAGGTGAGGGAGGGGAGCCGAGTAGGACTGGAACAAAG
Organism: Pristiophorus japonicus; assembly: GCF_044704955.1. NCBI lineage: Eukaryota > Metazoa > Chordata > Chondrichthyes > Pristiophoridae > Pristiophorus > Pristiophorus japonicus. The sequence continues at coordinate 93,340,645 of NC_091988.1, forward strand.
AATGTTCCACATATCCCACAAAAAGGCAGGCATAGCTAGGACGTATGCGGGTTCCCATAGCAACACCTTTAATTTGGAGAAGGTGAGTGGAGTTAAAGGAGAAGTTGTTCAATGTGAGAACAAGTTCAGCCAGGCGGAGGAGAGTGGTGGTGGATGGGGACTGGTTGGGCCTCTGCTCGAGGAAGAAGCGGAGCGCCCTCAGGCCATCCTGGTGGGGGATGGAAGTGTAGAGGGATTGGACGTCCATGGTGAAAAGGAGATGATTGGGCCCGGGAAACTGGAAACTGTTAAAGTGACGGAGGGCATCGGAGGAGTCGCGGATGTAGATGGGAAGTGAGTAGACAAGGGGAGAAAAATAGAGTTGAGATAGGAAGAATTCAGTTTTGTGGGGCAAGAACAGGCTGAAACGATGGGCCTACCGGGGCAGTCCTGTTTGTGGATCTTGGAAAGAGATAGAAGTGAGCTGTGCGGGGTTGGGGAACTATGAGGTTGGTGGCTCCAGAGGAGATGAGGTCACTGACGGTCTGGGAAATGATGGCTTGATGTTCAGTAGTGGGGTCATGGTCCAGGGGGAGGTAGGAGGAGGTGTCAGAGAGTTGGCGATCAGCCTCTCTGCAACAACAACAGCGCCACCCTTGACAGCAGGTTTGATGACAAAGTTATGGTTGAATCTGAGCGAACGGAGTGCTGCACGTTCAGAGGGAGGTAGGTTCGAGTGAGTGAGGGGAGCAGCAACATTGAGACAGCCGATGTCCTGTCGGCAGTTTGCAAATAATTTACCTGCTGTACCTACCCTGAGAGTGTTTGATGGGACAGTGTAGAGGGAGCTTTACTCTGTATCTAACCCGTGCTGTACCTGCCCTGGGAGTGTTTGATGGGACAGTGTAGAGGAAGCTTTACTCTGTATCTAACCCCGTGCTGTACCTGCCCTGGGAGTGTTTGATGGGACAATGTAGAGGGAGCTTCACTCTGTATCTAACCTGTGCTGTACCTGCCCTGGAGTGTTTGATGGGACAGTGTAGAGGGAGCTTTACTCTGTATCTAACCTGTGCTGTACCTGCCCTGGGAGTGTTTGATGGGACAGTGTAGAGGGAGCTTCACTCTGTATCTAACCTGTGCTGTACCTGCCCTGGAGTGTTTGATGGGACAGTGTAGAGGGAGCTTTACTCTGCATCTAACCTGTGCTGTACCTGCCCTGGAGTGTTTGATGGGACAGTGTAGAGGGAGCTTTACTCTGTATCTAACCTGTGCTGTACCTGCCCTGGGAATCTTTGATGGGACAATGTAGAGGGAGCTTTACTCTGTATCTAACCCATGCTGTACCTGCCCTTGGAGTGTTTGATGGGACAGTGTAGAGGGAGCTTTACTATGTATCTAACCCATGTTTTACCTGCTCTGGGTGTTAAGTCCTGACTCTAATGTATTGACTGACAAGAGACACATGCTGAAGTCAAGGTCACTCAGGACCTGCACCTTTAATTCCAGCTCTCCAGTGCTGCACTTGCCTGAGACCTCTCTTTAAATACCACTTTGGGACAGGTATGGGGTGTCTCCTGCAAGTGCACCCCTGGTGTTAAGGTATGCTTATTGTTACAGGTCATATCTAGTTACAGTCATGTATAGCATGGTAAGATATATACAGTAATGTGAGATACATGACATCACCCTCCCCCAAGGTCTTATTGCCTTTATAGATTCAGTCTCTCAGGTGGTCTGCGCTCTCGCATGAAGCGTCTTAGTTGTGGTTCAGTTATTTGCCTTGGTGCCTGTTTTTCGTTCGGTGTGATTGCTGGTATCTCGCCTGGGCTGTCTGTTGAGACTGCCCTTTCCTCAGGTTGTTCCACCTGTCTGTCCACCAGGTGTGGTGTGAGTTCCACACTGTAGCCTGCCTCTGGTTCTTCAGTGTTATCAGTGAATCTACTTTTCACTTGGTCTACATGCCTCTGGCAGGTTTGGCCATTGTCCATTTGTACAACCAGTAGCCTGTTTCCCTCTTTGTCTGTTACTGTCCCTGCAAGCCATTTGGGAGCCCGGCCATAGTTTAGCACAAACACTTTGTCCCCTATCTCATTCCACCTCCCCCTCGAATTTCGGTCATGGTACTCAGTTAGGTTTTGACTCTTAGCCTCAACAATTTCATGCATGTCTGGGAGGATTAACGAGAGCCTGGTCTTTAAGGTTCGTTTCATCAATAGTTGCGCGGGGGGAACCCCAGTTAACAAATGCGGACGAGATCTGTATGCCAGCAGCAGTCGCGACAGGCGGCTCTGCAGCGTGGGACCTTGGATTCTGAGCATATCTTGTTTAATGATCTGCACTGCTCGCTCCGCCTGGCCATTCGAGGCCGGCTTGAAAGGTGCCGTCTTAAAGTGATTTATACCGTGGTCAACTATAAAATCGTGAAATTCTGTGCTGGTGAAGCACGGACCATTATCACTGACCAATATGTCAGAAATGCCGTGCGTTGCAAACATGGTTCTAAAGCTCTCCACAGTGGTGGAGGTGGTGCTCGAGTTTAAAATGGTGCACTCGATCCATTTTGAAAATGCATCAACAACTACGAGGAACATTTTGCCCATGAATGGGCACGCATAGTCCACATGCACCCGCGGCCAGGGTTTGGTGGGCCAGGGCCAGGGGCTTAGGGGAGCCTCCCTGGAGGCATTACTGAGTTGGGCACAAATGGTGCACCGACGGACGCAGAGCTCCAAGTCCGCGTCAATGTCAGGCCACCAGACGTGGGATCTGGTTATGACCTTCATAAGGACAATCCCCGGGTGCTCGTGATGGAGCTCCCGGACAAATGCCTCCCTGCCTCATAAGGGCATAACTACTCGGCTGCCCCACATCAGGCAGTCTGCCTATAGTGAGAGTTCATGCATGCGCCTATGGAAGGGTTTGACCTTCTCAGGGCAGGCATCGCGAGCCTCTGCCCAGTCATCAGTTAAAACGCATCTTTTAACTAGAGATAACGTGGGGTCGCTGGCCGTCCAGGCTCTGATTTGGTGAGACGTCATGGGCGAACCTATGGATTCAAAGGCATTGATTGCCATGACCATCTCACAGTCCTGTTCGTCGGACCCTTCTGTGGTCGCCAGGGGTAGCCTGCTAAGCGCGTCGGCACAGTTGTCTGTGGCTGGTCTGTGCCTTATCGTGTAGTCGTAAGCCGCCAGCATGAGTGCCCACCGCTGAATGCGCGCCGAGGCTTTGGCGTTGATTGCCTTGCACTCGGATAGTAGGGACGTGAGGGGTTTGTGATCTGTTTCTTATGCAAACTTGGGCCCGAAAAGGTATTGGTGCATCTTTTTGACACCGTACACGCACGCTAGCACCTCCTTCTCAACCATACCGTACCCACGCTCCGCCCACGAAAGTGACCTGGAGGCATAAGCAACGGGCTGCAATTTACCTGCATCATTGACGTGCTGTAAAACGCACCCGACCCTGTACACTGATGCATCACACGTAAGGACTAATTTTTTACCTGGGTCAAAAAAGGCTAAAACATTCTTGGAACATAGAAGGTTGCGTGCCTTATTGAAGGCGCGTTCTTGGGAGTCTTCCCAAAACCAATCGCACTCCTTTCTGAGTAGCACGTGGAGAGGCTCCAGCAGCGTGCTCAAGTTCTGCATAAAGTTCCCAAAGTAATTGAGTAGCCCGAGAAAGGCGCGCAGTTCCGAGACATTCCGGGGCCTGGGTGCCAGGCGAATCGCTTCGGTTTTGGATTCGGTTGGGCGGATTCCATCAGCGGCAATCCATCTGCCCAAAAATTCAACCTCAGGCGCGAGAAACAGACACTTGGATTTCTTAACTCTCCGACCTACCCGATCCAATTGATTTAGTACTTCCTCAAGACTGCGGAGATGAGAGTCGGTGTCCCTGCCCGTGATGAGTATGTCATCTTGAAACACAACCATCCCCGGGATGGACTTGAGCAGACTCACCATGTTGTGCTGGAATATAGCAGCTGCCGACCTGATGCCGAATGGCCATCGATTGTACACAAAAAGGCCTCGATGTGTGTTGATGATGGTGAGTAGCTTAGACTCTTCGGTCAGTTCTTGCGTCATATATGCAGATGTGAGGTCAAGTTTCGAGAAAAGTTTTCCTCCAGCCAACGTGGCAAATAGGTCCTCCGCTCTGGGCAGCGGGTATTGGTCCTGTAGGGACACTCTGTTTATGGTAGACTTGTAATCTCCACAGATTCGCACGGATCCATCAGGCTTCGTGACGGGGACGATGGGGCTTGCCAGTTGCTGAATTCCACGGGAGAAATTAGGCCCTCCCTCAGAAGCCGGTCCAGTTTGTTTTCAATCTTTTCCCTCATCACATAAGGCACAGCTCTAGCCTTGTGATGGACCGGTCTGGCATCCTGTGTGATATAGATTCTAATTTTAGCCCCTTTGAAGGTGCCCACAGCTGGCTGAAAGAGATGTTCAAAACGGCTTAGAACTGTTGAGCAGGAGGTCCGTTCCTCTGACGACATGGCGTGAACATCATCCCATTTCCAATTAAGTTCTGCTAGCCAGCTTCTCCCCAACAGGGCTGGTAGATCCCCGGGGACAATCCACAGGGAAAGTTGGTGCACCATCCCTTTGTGTGTGACTGAGAGCATGGCGCTGCCAAGGACCGGGACGATTTCTTTAGTATAGGTCCTTGGTTTGGTGTCGACCTTTGTGAGTTTTGGTCTGTTGCTTTTGTGCGGCCACAGCTGTTCAAATTGTTGAACGCTCATGAGGGATTGACTGGCTCCTGTGTCCAGTTCCATGTTGACGAGAACCCTCATCATAATTGGAGGCATCTTGGTGTAAAAACAGTGGACATTGATCGTGTTAACCCGCTGTACCTCGGCGTCACGTGCACTGTTCCAACTGTCTTCTGGTCCGCTTTCCGACCCTTCCGATTCGTATACCAGCCGAGCTGCTGTTTTTCTGCACATGTGAGCCAGATGCCCTGTGTAGTTGCAGTTTCTGCAAATGGCGTGCTGAAATCGACACACCCTGGTTGAGTGCCTTCCCCCACATCTCCAACACAGTTGTTTCTATTGTTTCCGAAGGATGAGCTGCGTCTGGCTGATCTCCCTTGAGCTTCTCTCAATCTGTTATTGATTGCTCGCATTGTGGGTTGATGAGGTGTGATCGGCCGTTCATGTGGCCCTTGATTTTGATGGCTTCTGGCGCCACTGTCTGCTGTTGAAGGCCTGCTCTCCTGCCTTTGTCTGTGTGTGGGGGTCGCGGTTAGTTTCACAATGTGAACCCCTTGTTCCGATGCCTCGTTGGTTGTCATTCCCAAAGTATAGATCAGCCTCGTTTCTTCTTCGCCTGCCAAGAACGTCTGTGCGACCAGTGCTGCTGCCTGTAGAGTCAAGTTCTTAGTCTCTATAAGCTTTCGGAATATGCTTACGTGGCCTATTCCTTCAATAAAAAAGTCTCTCAGTACTTCTCCCATTAGATCGTCGGGGAACTCACATGAACTAGCCAGCTTCCGAAGTTCCGCCACGATGTCGGGTATGCTTTGGCCCACACAGCGTCTTTAGTTGTAGAACCTGTGTCTGGCCATGTGTAGGCTGCTCGCTGGCTTCAGGTGGTCTTTCGCCAGTGTGCTCAACTCCTCAAACGACTTGCTTGTTGGTTTCTCAGGTGCCAGCAGGTCTTTCATTAAAGCGTATGTTTTCAAGCCACAGCTGATCAAGAGATGGGCTCTTCTCTTGTCTGCCTTATCATCGCCCAGCCAGTCTTTGGTCACAAAGCTTTGCTGGAGCCTTTCTATAAAGTCATCCCAATTGTCTCCAGCATTGTATTTCTCATCTGAGCTGTTGGTAGCCATTCTGTGGATTCTGTGATCCTGTAACTCATCGCCACTGTTAAGTCCTGACTCTAATGTACTGACTTACACAAGACACATGCTGAAGTCAAGGTCACTCAGGACCTGCACCTTTAATTCCAGCTCTCCAGTGCTGCACTTGCCTGAGACCTCTCTTTATATACCACAGTGAGACAGGTATGGAATGTCTCCTGCAAGTGCACCCCTGTGGTAAGGTATGCTTATTGTTACAGGTCATATCCAGTTACAGTCATGTATAGCATGGTAAGATACAGTTATATACAGTAATGTGAGATACATGACACTGGGAGTGTTTGATTGGACAATGTAGAGGGAGCTTCACTCTGTATCGAACCTGTGCTGTACCTGCCCTGGGGGTGTTTGATGGGACAGTGTAGAGGGAGCTTTACTCTGTATCTAACCCGTGCTGTACCTGCCCTGGGAGTGTTTGATGGGACAGTGTAGAGGGAGCTTTACTCTATATCTAACCCATGCTGTACCAGCCCTGGGAGTGTTTGATGGGACAATGTAGAGGGAGCTTTACTCTGTATCTAACCCATGCTGTACCTGCCCTGGGAGTGTTTGATGGGACAGTGTCGAGGGAGCTTTACTCTGTATTCACATGCATACTGACGACACCCAGCTCCAACTCACCACCATTTCTCTTGACCCCTCCATGGTCTCCAAATTGTCAGACTGCTTGTCCGACATCCATTTCCAGATGAGCAGAAATTTTCTCCAATTGAATATTGGGAAGACCGAAGCCATTGTTTTTGGTCCCTGACACAAACTCCATTTCCTAGCCACTGACTCCATCCCTCTCCCCAACTTCTGTCTGAGGCTAAACCACACTGTTCACAACCTTGGTGTCATATTTGACCCTGAAATGAGCTTTCAACCACATATCCGCAGCATAACTAAGACCGCTTATTTGCACCTCCGTAACATCGCCCATCTCCGCCCTTGCCTCAGCTCATCCGCTGCTGAAGCCCTCGTCCATGTCTTTGTTACTTCGAGACTTGATTATTCCAATGCACTCCTGGCTGGCCTCCCACATTCTACACTATGCCCTCTTAAGCATCCCTTATTATAATCGCTCAACCATTGGTGGTGTACCTTCTGTTGCCTAGGCCCTAAGGTCTGGAACTCTCTGCCTCTCTACCTCTCTTTCCTACTTCAAGACGCTCCTTAAAACCTACCTCTTTGACCAAGCTTTTGGTCAGCTTTCCTAATATCCCCTTATGCGGCTCGGGTGTCAAGTTTCTTAATCTCCTAATGCTCCTGTGAAGTGCCTTGAGACTTCTCATTACGTTAAAGGCACTATATAAATACAAGTTGTTGTTGTATCTAATCCATGCTGTCCCTGCCCTGGGAGTGTTTGATGGGACAGTGTAGAGGGAGCTTTACTCTGTATCTAACCCGTGCTGTACCTGCCATGTGAGTATTTGATGGGACAGTGTAGGGGGAACTTTACTCTGTACCTAACCCGGGCTGTTCCTGCCCTGGGAGCGTGTGATGGGACAGTGTAGAGGGAGCTTTACTCTGTACCTAACCTGGGCTGTACTTGCCCTTAGACTGTTTGATTGGACAATGTGGAGAAAGCTTCACTGTGCCTCAAGCCTGTTCTTTGTGACTTAGTTCTTGATGTGTTACTACCGAAAGGTTCTGCGTTAAGGTTGTGCTATGCCTGATCAGAGGGTCTTTGATGCCCACACAGCGGGCTCGGTAATGAGACGAGCACGATGACAGGGCGCGGACGATAACACTGATTGCTGTCACATTACTAAGTGCATAAAAAATCACCAGGCAAGGAGAATAAAATATTACAATATGTATAAACCAGCAGAGACAGCAAACTGGAGATGCTTCCTTCAGACAGGTCCATCTTGCGTTAATAAGCACCCTGAGAGTCGGCATGCTGGGCACTGCCAGGGCACGTCAACATCACTGTGTGCTCAGTCACAACCCTGCTGATTGGCAGGCAAAGTCAGGGTAAAAGGCAGGTGCCTGTGAATTGCCTGAGTGCAGGAACATGCTAAAGTCGACCACAAGCAGAATTGTCCAGTGATTTGTAATCATTTGTTTGACATTTTCTGCTGAATCATCCAGCTCCCTCTCGTGGTTTCTGAGAAAGCTGAGTATCCGAAGGGCCCTGTGAGACTCGGGCTCTGCATCAGCAAGATTAGTGAAGTCACTTCTGGTCAGAAATATTCTGCATTTGAAAGCGGCATAAAAAGAAAGAACTTGCAACTATACAGCGCCTTTCATGACATCCCAAAGCATTTTGCAGCCAATGAAGTCGTTTCTGAAGTGTAGACACTTATAATGTTGGAGATGCGGCAACCGATTTGTGCACAGCAAGATCCCACAAACAACAATGTGCTAAATGACCAAATAATCTTTTTTTGGTGATGTTGATTGAGGGATAAATATTGGCCTAGATACCAGGAGGCACTGTACCTGCCCTGGGAGTATATAATGGGGCAGTGTAGAGGGAGCTTTACTCTGTATGTAGCCCTGTGCTGTACCTGCCCTGGGCATGTTTGATAGACAGTGTAGAGGGAGCTTTACTCTGTATCTAATCCGTGCTGTACCTGCCCTGGGAGTGTTTGATGGGACAGTGTAGAGGGAGCTTTACTCTGTATCTAACCCGTGCTGTACCTGCCCTGGGTGTATTGGGGGCAGTGTGGAGGGGAGCTTTACTCTGTATCTAACCCATGCTGTACCTGCTCTGGGAGTGTTTGATGGGACAGTGTCGAGGGAGCTTTACTCTGTAAGTAAGCTGTGCTGTACCTGCCCTAGGAATCTTTGATGGGGTATTGTGCAACGAACTCTACAGCAGATCGTTGCTGGACAGTAATGTTTTATGCTGACATTGGATACCAACTCCTCAGCATTGACATCCAATACCTATTAAACAACGTGAACTTACAACTCGGGTGAGGTGAAGTGCTGCAATATTTAAGACTATATTGTGCAATGACCAACGTGTTCAACAGGGGGAGCCATGTCATGTTGGAAAGGGCCTGGCTGGGGGGGCGTACAGGGACCAACAATGCAATGTGTTTGCAGAGTGAAGGCACACTGACCTCAGCTTCCTTGAAACTCAGTTCCACGCAAATAATGTGAGCACCGAGTATTGACAAAAAGCAGCTAGAATCGGGTGAGAGATCTGTGCCGCACAACTGGAGAACAGGCGACCACCACATCAAGTAAAGATCCAAGAACTGTGCCGCTGATTGAAGGTGCTGGAGTGATAATTTTACCTGACAGCTGACAATGCAGGCTGCTCCCCATGTGGTTCTGATGTAGTGACATACCTCTGTTGCTGCTCAGTTAGATCTTTACAACAACAAAGGCAGAAAGAAAAACCTGCTCCTGAAATAGATGGTGTGAAGGGAGGGAAGTGATGGATCGCTCCAAGCCCACTGACAGTCCGAGAGCTGACGTTGTTGGGTGTAAGTGATAAGAGTCAATAAAGTGCAAGAAAGCAGCATTGCTGATGAAAAAGAAAAAAGGAAATGACTTGCATTTATATAGCGCCTTTCACGAGCTCAGGTCATCCCAAATTGCTCTACAGCCAATGAAGTATGTTTGTAGTGTAGTCACTGTTGTAATGTCGGAAACGCGGCAGCCAATCTGCGCACAGCAAGCTCCCACAAACAGATCATCTGTTTTAGGTGTTGGTTGAGGGATAAATATTGGCCAGGACACTGGGGAAAAATCCTCTGCTCTTCTCTGAATAGTGCTGTGTGACCTTCTTAAAAAATTAATTTATGGGTTGTGGACGTCGCTGGCAAGGCCAGCATTTTATGGTCACCAGTACTGATGCTAGCTTTTTATTCCAGATTTATTTAATTAACTGAATTTAAATTCCCCAGCTGCCGTGGTGGGATTTGAACTCTTTGACTCGGATCATTAGTCCAGGCCTCTGGATTACCAGACCAGTAACATGACCACTATACTACTGTTTTATGGCCACCTGAGAGGGCAGACGGGGCCTTGGTTTAACGGCACCTCTGACAGTGCAGCACTCTCTCAGCACTCCCTCAGTGCTGCACTGGAGCGTCAGCCTAGATTTTATGCTCAAGTCTCTGGAGTGGGGATTGAAACCACAACCTTCTGACTCAGAAGCAAGAGTGCTCCCACTGGGCCATTGGCTTGCAAACGCCTGCAAAGGTACATTAAGCTAAGGAGTGTAGAAATGAACCTAGACGTAGGTGAATCTAGCTCACGGTGACGGGAAGTCCCTCTATTGGGACAGAAAGGAAATTGCGAAGGAGCTGAACGAGCTGGTGAGAAGTGATCTAACGCACAATGCCGATTTGTTCAATCTGTTGAGCACCAGCAATAGTGGCTGCAGCAAACCGATAGGTCCCATTGTGTGTGTACCTGCATGCTCCAAACAGTGCAGTCAGACAAGAGTGGCCACGCTGAGTAGAGTTATTGCTGAGCGAACTGGATTGTACGTAGCTTCCAAGCTTGATGTAATCAGGCCAGAGAGCTGCTGCTTACGTTGAACAAAGAAAGAATTCTCATTTAAATAGCGTCTTTCACAACCTTAGACTGTCCCAGAATGCTTTACAGCCAGTGAAGTACTTTTAAAGTGTGGCCACTGTTGTAACACCTGTATAGGGAAACACGACAGCCAATTTGCACACAGCAAGATCCCACCAACACCAAATGAAATGGAATGAAACGTGTTTGGCTTCTGTAACAGGCAGATGATCGATTTCGCCAGATTCCTGCCCAGACCGTGAAGTGGAAAATCTGCCCAGTGTTACCACTGCCCTGACTTGAAAGTTCTGAAGGCAGCAGCCGAGGAGATCATTGAACTCCCCCTCCTGCAATTCCAGGGTGACTGGAGTATAATCGTTGTGAGGATAATGATAACATACACAGAGTCTGGAGCTCAGCTTAGTGTTACATGCTTCCTGCTGATTCACATAATCAACACGAGCTTGTTATCTGGGTCTTTATAGCATTGTAGAAATTTATTCTCAGATGGTTTGCCAAAAAACTGGACTCCTTTGCCTTTTGCAAAGCAAAGTTTCAAATTTGTAGGAACGAGAATGGTCTGGGGTGAAAGACCATCCACCCAACTGGTTCTCAAACTTCTTTAGTTGAAGGACCCCTTTTGAAATTCATTAGTAATCACGGACACCTCCTCCCCCCTCCCCCATCTATATTATACTATTATAATACACACAATATCAAAGTTCTTCATGTAAAGAATATTTTAATAATGCTTTTAGGAAAGCAGGTATTTAGTTACCTATACACCGGTGAGATGGATTGTCTGCTTCTCACTAATTCTGGGTACTCCACATATGGCTACTATTAGCCACTTAGTGCTGGACAATTTCTAAAGCGGTCAGCAGGCTGGTCACGGTGAGTGAGGGCACAGTCCTTATACACGCTGGGATACTGCTGGAATTCTGACTCACCGCCACTGGCCCATACTGTCCCACAGACATGCTCTGTCACAGCTGCACTGTGGGATTGTACCTGTTTGTGTGAACACATTCAGGCCAGTGTTTGAAGGGCTCCGCGGGCGCTCTGATCACGTGTCGGGAGGATGACGCAGTGTCACGACGCCAGGGAGAGGGATCATCTCAACCGACAGGGAGCGTTCGTTGCAAATTCAGCAAGAGCTGTGGGCCTCTGTGAGGAGGCGGACCCAACCGTTGAGAATAATTTGCAAGATTTAAATTTGGTTTTATAAAGAGGAGCAGGCTTGAAATTGCTTCTGGCTGCCTCCAGTCACGGACTGTAATGTGAGCATGCTCACAGCTTTGTGGAGCTGTTGCATTGTGAGTGGCTTAGCCTGTCATGTGATGTTCACAAGACTCAATAAAACCCCAGTCAGTTGGGTCTAGGTCATCCACGATGAGGCAGGTTGTGAGCCTAGTGGATGAACTGGTAATGTATAGTGTGATTGTTAAACCTTTGCTAATAAACCATTTATTTCTTAATAATAACGTGTTGCTTGGAATGCTTAAGCAAAGAACCCATGAAGCAAATACATTACAACGGACCCCCTGGAAAGTCTCCACAGAGCCCAAGGGGTCCGCGGACCCCAGTTTGAGAAACATTGCTCTACACCACCCCTCCATGGTGACAGTTGTGGCCCATTCACTGTAGCACTTTTGAGTCAGAAAATCGTGGGTTCAAGTCCCGCTCCAGCGACTTGTACATTGCTGAGGGAGCGCTGTATTGTTGAAGATGCTGGTCTGTCGGATGAGACATTAAAACAAGGCTCCATCTGCCCTCTCAGGTGAACATGGCATTATTCAAAGAAGAGCAGGGAGTTCTCCCCAGTTTCCTGGGTCAATATTTATCTCTCAACTAACATCACTAAAAACAAATGGGCTGGTCATTATCACATTGCTGTTCATGGGACCTTGATGTGCGCAAATTAGCTGCCGCGTTTCCTACATTAAACAGTAACTGCACTTCAAAAGTATTTCATTGGCTTTGGGACGTCATGAAGTTGTGAAAGGCACAATATAAATGCAAGTCTTACATTTCATTTTTCTTATTTTCTCTTCCATTTCCTCCTCTAATAATCTCGATTTCCCTGGCAGTTACTGAGGAAAACTGCTCAGCTGGGTGACAGGTTTTGAAGGTCACCAGGACCAATGGAAACCTGGGCCTGGCCACAGGTGCAGTCTCTGTACAGCCCAATGCACAATAGCTGCCGTGATCATTCTGGGCTGCTGATGATTTAAAGCTTTCTGTCTGAGCCTGGAAGATAAACAAGGGCATTTTCTACTCTCATATGTCGTGTCAAATAATAATTAAAATAAGACCTAATTCCGAATGTGACAGGAAGGCACAGGTAGAGATGAGGCAATGTTGTGTGGGGGCATGATGGGTTGCTGAGGGCAACTGATCAATAGTGAATTATGTCGGACAATAGATGAGCTAGATCGTTGCTTCCCATCGGAGACTTTGCGGAAACCATGATCCCTGAGGAGGTTGGTTAGATTCTTTGATGGAAAGGGTTCTCATCTGTTCCATGTTCTCTGATGTTCTTGCATAATAGTGTGAGAAACGTGGAGCCTTGACACTACTTATACAGGTGTAACTGAAGGGAATAGAAGTTAGGTGAAATCATGCTGTGCAGTATTCGAGATCACATCATACAGAAGGCTTTATAGTTAACACATGGTTCTTGTGAGTTCCTGGACTGACATCGGTCGCGTGAGGCCGTCGGAGAATAATTCTCCAGAGTATTTTTTCCCTTATTGTCCCTGGATTTTTCTCTTCTTTTTTGGTGTCTCCCAGGAGATTACACGAGTTGGGGATGGTGGGCTGGGGGGGCGGGGGAGGGGTGGTGGGGGTGCAGGGAGAGGTAGGGAAATGTATACTCATGATGCTTTAGCCATCACAAGTGTGGTGCTGAATGGATCAGCTAGTCATTTTCCTGACCATCAATTTTGTATGATCGTATTAGTGTCCTATTGGTTAATGTATTTGAAATTCTTTTATCTGCTAATTTAGTTGACGCGCTGAAATAACAGGTTAGCACCACCATTAAAACCAGCAATTTATTTGGATGCTAATAATGCAAAGTGCGATTTCATCCCCATAGTCTTTCTGTTCTGCTGGTTTTAATGTGTAAGAAAGTGCTTTGTGTCATTACATAGTACTGGGTATTACAAAGTATTTATAGCACAGAAACAGGCCATTCGGACCAACAGTTCCATACAAGCCTCCGCATAAGCCTCCTCCCACTCTTCTTCATCTAACCCCATCAATATATCCTTCTATTCCTTTCTTGCTCGTTTATCTACCTTCCCCTTAAATGCATCTATGCTGTTCACCTCAACCACTCCCTGTAGCAGCGAGTTCCACATTCTCACCACTCTCTGGGTAAAGAAGTTTCTCCTGAAATCCCTGTTGGATTTGTTAGTGACTATCTTATATTTATGACCCTTAGTTCTGGTCTAGTCCGCAAGTGGAAATATCGGGGCTGAAATTCACCGTCCCCGAAGGGACACCTACCGCGGAGTTTGGGCAGTCGTCCGATAAAATCGATCGACCGCCGCGGTCGGGTACTCTCCCCGCCCCGAGCCATATTCAGCTCGGTGTGCACTTCGGCTGGAAACTTTACAGTGAAGCCGCTGTAAAGGAGACTTTCCAGTGGAGAGCTCTGCAGCGTGGGGGCCGCTGGGAAGCGACAAGGACCGGGCTTTTCAGCTGCAAAAAGCTAAGCCTTTTCCCAGCGGTGCCCCCGCGAGGTATTCGAGTCGGTGCTCGAACGGGACACCGCTGGAGTGTTGCCGCAACCGGGGCCCTTTGGTTGGGAAATAATTATATTCATTTTAGTATTTTTATCTAAGATTACAGCATCCACTGTATTTATCTTTTAATAGTTTTATTAATTATTAGTGATTTTATTTAAGATTACAGTATCCACTATATTATTCTTTTAATAGTTTTATAAATTGTTTTTGGCTCCATTAAACCTGCTGAGTGCTGCTCAGAGGTTTGCACATATCCTGTACTTTTGTACAACTTTCAGGTCTGACTCTTTAGTGGAGGCCTGTGGGCTGCAGGGACCTGCTTGGCAGGGTTCACCCTGAGGATGGGAGGAGTGTTGGGAGATGACACCTGGTACACCTGCTCAGAAGCAGGGCAGCACGCAGGAGAAGGCGTCACCGTCAGCACAGGCAGCGGGCAAGGGAGGCAGCAACCGTGGTTCGTTCATTCTGCGCCAGACCAGTGTGCCCGCCCTCTTCACCGGCCCGAATCAGGATTGTGGTTGGCTACTTGAGGACAAGGGATATCCCCTGTCCACTTGGCTGCTCACTTCACTACGGAACCCCAGGACAGCGCCAGAGCATGCATATAATGACACTCATTGTGCCACCAGGTTCCAGTACCTGGACCGCTCTGGTGGCACCTTTCAGTACTCTCCTCAACGGGTGTCCATAATCGTCGAGGTCTGCTACATGCTGCACAACCTGGCCATCATGAGGAGATAGCAGCTGGAGGTCAAGCCAGCAGTACCACCTGAGGAGGAGGAGGAGGAGACGCAGCAGGAGGAGGAGGATCCCCGTTGCCCCAGAGCTAGGAGACGTCGACCCATCGCCACCCTGGAAGGGCTGGGTGCAGACTGGCCAGCACCCTCCTGGGAGGCTGCGCCCTCACATATATGGAGGTGTCTGACACCTCCCCTGCAATCTCCCTCCATGCATTATGTACTGACAGTCTGCCAGGTCTCCCCACGTCAGGAAACAGTATTCTTTTTCTGTCCTCCACACCGTCCATCAGTGTCTCCAGCTCCATATCAGTGAACCTGTTGGCTCTCCTTGCACCTCTTACACCAGCCATCCTTCCAATCTCCTTCCCCCCCTCAGGGTCTTGCTGCAAACTCTGGTCTTTAAAAAGGCCAGAGAGCAACTGGCTCATTAGAAACCCTTACCTGCATGCTGAATTTCTCAGTGGTGATAACGCTCAAATTAAGACAGCCACACCGCTAAAAAATCCACTTTGGAAGAGTTCATTAGCGCGGAACCCATTTGTTCACTTTTGGAGCTGAAGATGGGGTGGCCCAGCCACGAAAACATTTTGGCGCTAATGGCCGCAAAAAGTTGGGGGAAACATCAGCTTTCCAGCGGTACTGAATTTCAGGCCCATCTTCTCTACATCTACCCCATCAAACATTTTCAGAATCTTAAAGACCTCTATTATACGCCTATTCTGCAAATTTATTGATGTTTCCCTGTGTTTTGTCACAGTTCTCCTCTGTATTGACTATAACCTCCAATTTGTTGTAATCTGCAAATTTTGAAATTGTATTTCTGAGTCCAGGGTCCATAACTTTTGTACAAATGGTGAACAACAGTAGTCCCATCATCGATCCTTGAAGAACACTACTTCCTACCTTTTGCCAGTCTAACCCTGCACTCTGTTTTCTGTTGTGTAGCCAGCTTACTATCCATTCTGCTATCTGTCCCCGATTGCACATACTCTGACCTCAATCGTCAGTCTATTATGCAATACCTTATCGAAGGCCTTTTAGAACTCCAAGTATATTACATCTGCTGCATTACACTTATCTATTCTTATCACATTAGCTGTCCGTCAGTCTTCTGGAACTATTCCCTTTTCTAATTAATTTTTATATATATGTAAAAATGCCTCTGCTATCTCTTGCCGAACTTCTTTTCATATGTGTGAATGCAATCCATCCGGACCAGGGGTTTTATCCTTTCTAGGTTTGATTGGTTTATCAATTATCTCCCCCCTGGCTATCTTTGAATATCTTTTTGATATCTTCTTCTAATGTCATGTCCACCATATCAGTCTCCCTGGTAAAAGGTTTGTCTCCATGCTAAATGCTAAGATAAAGTAACTATATAATATTTCTGCCATTTCATGTCATTACCTGTGAGTTTATCCTATAGTGCCCTATCCCCGTCCTGCTTTTTATTTTGTTATTTGTCTGTAGAATACTTTACTTTTTCTTTTTATATTCCTTGATCATTTAATTTTCTAGTTTCTCTTTGCATTTCTAATGTTTTTTTTTACTTCTTTCCTAACCTATTCATATTCCCTTTTGTCTTTCGGATGAGACGTTAAACCGAGGCCCTATTCAGTATGGTTCAGTATTCTGAATTCATGATCTCCTAGAAATGTGTGTTCTACAATTTGGTTGCTCCCGGGCTGAATCTGGCCAAACATAGGATAGCACAGGAGTAAAAGGGTCATCTGAAGTGTGCAGATATATCTCTATATATAGATATGTGTGAGTCAGAAGATTGTGGGTTCAAGTCCCACTCCAGGAACTTGAGCACATAAATCTATGCTGACACTCCAGTGCAGTGCTGAGGGAGAGCTGCACTGTCGAAGGTGCCATCTTTTGGATGAGACTTTAAACCGAGGCCCTATTTGCCCTCTCAGAACTATGCTCTGTACTGCAGTCTAACCAATGTAACTTTTCTTCTATTGAAATGAACTTTTTTACACTTTATATGTCTTTCGTAACCTGCATTGTTACTTTTACAGATTTGTGTATTTATACCCCAAGATACCTTTGCACCTCTACCCATTTAGACTCCTCCATACCCATTCCTATGCCCCATACCCATTCCTATGCCCCATACCCATTCCTATGCCCCATACCCATTCCTATCCTCCATACCCATTCCTATCCTCCATACCCATTCCTATCCTCCATACCCATTCCTATCCTCCATACCCATTCCTATCATGAAATGATATATCTGTGCTAAACAGAAGGAAGGAGGAGACAGAAAAAAATCAAGTGATAGAGAAGCAGAGAATTACAGATACACAATTACTTTTATTCAGGAGCAACACTGCGGGAGATCAACTAGTTCTGTACATATATTGATTCCCATCCTGTAACTCTCCCAGAAATCCATATTCTATATCTGAGAAAGAAAATAATTTCCATTCAGTTGTCTTTAATCACCTTTAATCACCTTGTGTGACAGGCTTTGTTCTGCAGCACTTCTCAGATCTACTTACTCTGGCATTATCCTGATTGAATCGCCAGGTGATGAGAGCTATTGATGAAAACAAAGATTTTTTTTTGAAGCTCGTCTACTGATGGCAAGATGCAGCTTGAATTACATTAAAAAAAAAACCCTGAAAGAGTGAGTTGTGCACATACGGAACATAAAGACGACAAGTAGTTGGTGAGTCGGAGAGGCGCGGCCTGTGCAGCTGCAGCAGGGGCAGAAGGCAAAACAGAAGTAGAAAGAAATTGAAAGATGACGTCACAGCCAAGGGGGTAAGTGATTGGCTGGTGATTGGTAAGTAGTTTTTCGATTTCTTTCTTTATCAGTAACCTTTTAACATTGTTGTTGCCCACTTAACTTAATCCAAGGGTTAAGTCATGGCAGGAGAGCTCTGACATGTGTTATGCTCCTCCTGTACTATGTGGGAACTCAGGGACGCTTCCGGTGTCCCTGACGACTACGTGTGCGGGAAGTACATCCACCTGCAGATCCTGACCGACCGAATTGCGGCACTGGAGCTGTGGGTGGATTCACTCTGGAGCATGCATGATGCTGAGAATGACGTGAATAGCATGTTTAGCGAGTTGGTCTTACCGCAGGTAAACAGTACACAGCCAGATAGGGAATGGATGACCAACAGGAAGAACAGTGCAAGGAAGGTAGTGCAGGGGTCCCCTGTGGTCATCCCCCTGCAAAACAGATACACCGCTTTGGGTACTGTTGGGGGGGATGACTCTTCAGGGGAAGACAGCAGCGGCCAAGTTCATGGCACTATGGGTGGCTCTGCTGCACAGGAGGGCAGGAAAAAGAGTGGGAGAGCGATAGTGATAGGGGATTCAATTGTAAGGGGGCATAGATAGACGTTTCTGCGGCCGCAACTGAGACTCCAGGATGATATGTTGCCTCCCTGGTGCAAGGGTCAAGGATGTTTCGGAGCGGGTGCAGGACATTTTGAAAAGGGAGGGTGAACAGCCAGTTGTCGTGGTGCACATTGATACCAACGATATAGGTAAAAAACGGGATGAGGTCCTACGAGACGAATTTAGGAAGCTAGGAGCTAAATTAAAAAGTAGGACCTCAAAAGTAGTAATCTCAGGATTGCTACCAGTGTCACATGCTAGTCAGAGTAGGAATCGCAGGATAGCTCAGATGAATGCATGGCTTGAGGAGTGGTGCAGAAGGGAGGGATTCAAATTCCTGGGACATTGGAACCGGTTCTGGGGGAGGTAGTGTCGAAATCTCGACCTCCGAAAAAAAATGACTCCGACACTTTCAGCTCCGGCAGAAGTTTCTTTAATTTACTTGCTAGCAAGGGGCAGGTCACACTCACTCAATGGCTAAGTGAACACCTCCGAAATTGTACAGTTTCACGAGATATTTATACAGTAAAACCCAAGTTATGGCCTCTCCCTGTGTATTGGCTCTGTCTTGCAGTCAGTGAAGAAAGATAAAGAGTTAATTACTACATCCTTGTCCTGACATGGTTTCCAGATATTTCCTTTTGTCAGTGTTATTAGTTGGCCAGCCGGCCATCACTCGATGAGAGTGGTAATGAACTATTACCTGCATTGCATTGTGTCAGGATTGTCCAGTTTCCTAGTCAGTTATCTTTTTGCATCAAATGGATGAGGTCTCTACAAGAGGTAATGGCTGGTGGTTTGAGTACTTCGAAAAGGCTGGGATGGAGTGGAACTGGTGTTGTATGGACAATAGGAGAGCACCATGGGGGGTACCTGTCTCAGCAGGACTTGTCTCCTAGCTGCCTGGTGGCTATCAGCCATTTCAAGCCAGGTTTAGCTGTTTATGCAAACCGACTGCTTTATGCAGAAATTTCTGGAAGGACCAGGACTCCATTTTGTTATATATTAAAAAGGGTTCAAAAATACTGTGTGGTATCAGCTTAGATAAAAATACATTTCCACAGTAGGACCAGTACAAACCGGATGGTCTGCACCTGGGCAGGACCGGAACCAATGTCCTAGGAGGAGTGTTTGCTAGTGCTGTTGGGGAGGAATTAAACTAATATGGCAGGGGGATGGGAACCTATGCAGGATGGCAGAGGGAAATAAAAGGGAGACAGAGGCAAAAGATAGAAAGGAGAATAGTAAAAGTGGAGGGCAGAGAAACCCAAGGCAAAAAATAAAAAGGGCCACATTACAGCAAAATTCTAAAGGGGCAAAGTGTGTTAAAATGACAAGCCTGAATGCTCTGTGCCTCAATGCAAGGAGTATTCGGAAAAAGGTGGACTAATTAACTGCGCAGATAGCAGTTAATGGATATGATGTAATTGGTATCGCAGAGACATGGCTCCAGGGTGACTAAGGCTGGGAACTCAACATCTAGGGGTATTCAACATTTAGGAAGGACGGACAGAAAAGAAAAGGAGGTGGGGTGGTGTTGCTGGTTAAAGAGGAAATTAATGCAATAGTAAGGAAGGACATTGGCTTGGATGATGTGGAATCGGTATGGGTGGAGCTGCGGAATATCAAAGGGCAGAAAACACTGGTGGGAGTTGTGTACAGACCACCAAACAGTAGTAGTGAGGTGGGGACAGCATCAAACAAGAAATAAGGGATGTGTGCAATAAAGGTACAGCAGTTATCATGGGAGACTTTAATTTACATATAGATTGGGCTAACCAAACTGGTAGCAATGCAGTGGAGGAGGATTTCCTGGAATGTATTAGGGATGGTTTTCTTGACCAATATGTAGAGGAACCAACAAGAGAACTGGCCATCTTAGACTGGGTGATGTGTAATGAGGAGGGACTAATTAGCAATTTTGTTGTGCGAGGCCCCTTGGGGAAGAGTGACCATAATATGGTAGAATTCTTTATTAAGACGGAGAGTGACACAGTTAATTCAGAAACTAGGATCCTGAACCTAAGGAAAGCTAACTTCGACGGCATGAGGCGTGAATTGGCTAGGATAGACTGGCAAATGATACATAGAAACATAGAAATTTACAGCGCAGAAGGAGGCCATTCCGGCCCATCATGTCCACGCCGGTCGACAAAGAGCCGCACGGCCCTTGGTCAGCAGCCCTGAAGGGTACATATAAACCTATGAACAATGACGGAAAGGCAAAGAACACCCAGCCCAACCAGTCCACCTCACACAACTGCGACACCCCTTGCACTGAAACATTCTACACTCTACCTCAACCGGAGTCATGTGATCTCTTGGGAGAGGCAAAAACCAGATGAAAACCCAGGGCAATTTAGGGAGAAAAAATTTGGGAAAATTTTGAATTCAGCAGAGGAGGACAAAGGGTTTAATTAGGAGAGGGAAAATAGAATACGAGAGGAAGCTTGCCGGGAACATAAAAACTGACTGCAAAAGCTTCTATAGATATGTGAAGAGAAAAAGATTAGTGAAGACAAACGTAGTCGGACTCAGGTGAATTTATAATGCAGTCGGACTCAGGTGAATTTATAATGGGGAACAAATAAATGGCAGACCAATTGAACAAATACTTTGGTTCTGTCTTCACGAAGGAAGAGACAAATAACCTTTTGGATGTACTAGGGGACTGAGGGTCTAGTGAGAAGGAGGAACTGAAAGATATCCTTATTAGGCAGGAAATTGTGTTCGGGAAATTGATGGGATTGAAGGCTGATAAATCCCCAAGGCCTGATTGTCTGTATCCCAGAGTACATCAGGAAGTGGCCTTAGAAATAGTGGATGCATTGGTGATCATTTTCCAACAGTCTATCAACTCGGGATCAGTTCCTATGGACTGGTGGGTAGCTAATATAACACCACTTTTTTAAAAAGGAGAGAGAGAGAAAACGGGGAATTATAGACCAGTTAGCCTGATATCAGTAGTGGTGAAAATGTTGGAATCAATTATTAAGGATGAAATAGCAGCGCATTTGGAAAGCAGTGACAGGATTGGTCCTAGTCAGCATGGATTTATGAAGGGGAAATCATGCTTGACAAATCTTCTGGAATTTTTTGAGGATGTAACTAGTAGAGTGGACAAGGGAGAACCAGTGCACGTGGTGTATTTGGACTTTCAAAGGCTGTTGACAAGGTCCCACATAAGGGATTGGTGTGCAAAATCAAAGCACATGGTATTGGGGGTAATGTACTGGCGTGGATAGAAAATTGGTTGGCAGACAGGAAGCAGAGAGTTAGGATAAACGGGTCCTTTTCGGAATGGGAGGCAGTGACTAGTGGAGTGCCGCAGGGCTCAGCTCTTTACAATATACATTAATGATATGGATGAAGGAATTGAATGTAATATCTCCAAGTTTGCAGATAACACTAAACTGGGTGGCGGTGTGAGCTGTGAGGAGGATGTTAAGAAGCTCAAGGGTGATTTGGACAGGTTAGGTGAGTGGGCAAATGCATGGCAGATGCAGTATAATGTGGATAAATGTGAGGTTATCCACTTTGGAGGCAATAACACGAAGGCAGAATATTATTTGAATGGTGGCAGAATATTATCTGAATGGTGGCAGATTAGGAAAAGGGGAGGTGCAACGAGACCTGGATGTCATGGTTCATTAGTCATTGAAAGTTGACATGTAGGTACAGCAGGCGGTGAAGAAGGCAAATGGCATGTTGGCCTTCATAGCTAGGGGATTTGAGTACAGGAGCAGGAAGGTCTTACTGCAATTGTACAGGGCCTTGGTGAGGCCTCACCTGGAATATTGTGTTCCGTTTTGGTCTCCTAATCTGAGGAAGGACGTTCTTGCTATTGAGGGAGTGTAGCGAAGGTTCACCAGACTGATTCCAGGGATGGCTGGACTGATGTATGAGGAGAGATTGGATCAACTGGGCCTTTATACACTGGAGTTTAGAAGGATGAGAGGGGATCTCATAGAAACGTATAAGATTCTGACAGGACGGGACAGGTTAGATGCGGGTAGAATGTTCCTGATGTTGGGGAAGTCCAGAACCAGGGGACATAGTCTAAGGATAAGGTGTAAGCCATTTAGGACTAAGATGAGGAGAAACTTCTTCACTCAGAGAATTGTTAACCTGTGGAATTCCCTGCCGCAGAGAGTTTTTGATGCCAGTTCATTAGAAATATTCAAGAGGGAGTTAGATATGGCCCTTATGGCTAAGGGGATCAAGGGGTATGGAGAGAAAGCAGGAAAGGGGTACTGAGGTGAATGATCAGCCATGATCTTATTGAATGGTGGTGCAGGCTCAAAGGGCCAAATGGCCTACTCCTGCACCTGTTTTCTATGTTTCTAAGTGAAAGACACTAAAAGTTAGAATTTGTGAATTCACCATGCGAGGAATAAAGTTGAGTAAAGTTGTATCCTGATTCTCCGAGGTATAGTTAATACATCTGCTTCTGCTCCATTGAGCTGTGGTGTACCTGTAATTACTGATGAATATACTTGGCAAACAACCACACTCTAATAAGATCATTCACAAAAAATAGAATGGGTGAATGGTTAGAAACTATGGAGACGGGCTGTCTTGCCGACTGACAGACATTTTTTAGAGTTATTCTCCCTCTACCTGGCTTCATTCAGCTGCATAAGAATACATCATCGAACCCCAGGCTTCGGCCTAATGGGAACGTACTGAGATTATATTTGAAACTAGCTGGGCTGTGACATGTTTTGAGGATGTAACTAGTAGAGTGGACAAGGGAGAACCAGTGGATGTGGTATATTTGGACTTTCAAAAAGCTTTTGACAAGGTCCCACACAAGAGATTAGTGTGCAAAATTATTGGGGGTAATGTATTCACATGGATAGAGAACTGGTTGGCAGACAGGAAGCAGAGAGTCGGAATAAATGGGTCCTTTTCAGAATGACAGGCAGTGACTAGTGGGGTGCCGCAGGGTTCAGTGCTGGGACCCCAGCAGTTTACAATATACATTAATGATTTAGATGAAGGAATTGAATGTAATATCTCCAAATTTGCAGATGACACTAAGCTGGGTGGCGATGTGAGCTGTGAGGAGGATGCTAAGAGGCTGCAGGGTGACTTGGACAGGTTAGGTGAGTGGGCAAATGCATGGCAGATGCAGTATAATGTGGATAAATGTGAGGTTATCCACTTTGGTGGCAAAAACAGGAAGGCAGAATATTATCTGAATGGTGACAGATTAGGAAAAGGAGAGGTGCAACGAGACCTGGATGTCATAGTACATCAGTCATTGAAGGTTGGCAAGCAGGTACAGCAGGCGGTGAAGAAGGCAAATGGCATGTTGGCCTTCATAGCTAGAGGTTTTGAGTATAGGAGCAGGAAGGTCTTACTACAGTTGTATAGGGCCTTGGTAAGGCCACACCTGGAATATTGTGTAAAGTTTTGGTCTCCTAATCTGAGGAAGGACATTCTTGCTATTGAAGGAGTGCAGCGAAGGTTCACCAGACTGATTCCCAGGATGGCAGGACTGACATATGAAGAGAGACTGGATCAACTGGACTTGTATTCACTGGAGTTTAGAAGAATGAGAGGGGACCTCATAGAAACATATAAAATTCTGAAGGGATTGGACAGATTAGAGGCAGGAAGAATGTTCCCGATGTTGGGGAAGTCCAGAACCAGGGGTCACAGTCTTAGGATAAGGGGTAAGCCATTTAGGACCGAGATGAGGAGAAACTTCTTCACTGAGAGAGTTGTTAACCTGTGGAATTCTGTATCGCAGTAAGTTGTTGAGGCCAGTTCAATAGATATATTCAAAAGGGAGTTTGATATGGCCCTCATGGCTAAAGTGATCAAGGGGTATGGCGAAAAAGCAGGAATAGGATACTGAGGTTGAATAATCAGCCATGATCTTATTAAATGGTGGTGCAGGCTCGAAGGGCCGAATGGCTTACTCCTGCACCTAATTTCTGTGTTTCTATGTTTACATGATAGTGGGTTATGTGAAAGACTTTGTCACATTTATTCCCAGAGATAACCAAATAAATGTATTTCGAAATGTAGATTTAAAAATATATTCTTCCACATCCCTTTCCAAATCATGAAATGCCTGTCCTTCTAGATTTATATTCTTGAGGCCTGCACTCACCCAAAGTGGCACCTTTGATTGCTGGATAATGAGCCACTTTGTCACCAATAGGACTGACACTATCATTCTGCACAGAAAATAATCCCAATAAATATATTTTAGGGTCGTTATCAATGGCTGCCCCATCTCTCTTGTCATGTGCGTGCCAACTGCTACTTCCCAAAGGGGTTCAGAACAAAGCCATTGTAAGTGAAGGGAGGTATTGTAAGTCACAGTGCTAACCTCTAACTTTCAGTCAGTGCCCATTTATGGGAAGAGTATAATAGGATCTTCAAATGAATGAACCTCACCTGCTCAGGGCTAACTATACACTTGACTAAATTGTCGACCTATTGGAGTGCAAGGTTCACGTCTTTCTCAACATCTTTTCCTCATACAAATGGCTTGAAGGCAATTTCTGTAAGCAGAACACATCTCCTGTGTATTTTACTGTCAGCTGTACTGCATTGGCATAGCTCGGGTGTAACAGTGAACTCAGATCAATGCTCACAGGAGAAATGCTCACTGCATCACTGTCAATCCAGATGGTGTGAATAATATTATACTGCTAGAAAGAACTTACATTTATGTAGTGCCTTATTACAATCAGAAGATGTCTATGGCTACAAAATGCTTAATGTGTTACCTTTGAAGTGCACTCACTGCTGTTCTGTAGCTAAGCAATGTGTGCACAGCAAGATCCCATAATTCAAAATAAATCAATAACCAGGTAATCTGTTTGATGATGATAGTTGAAGGGATAAATAGTGGCCCAGACACCGGGACACCTCCCTGGTCTTCTTTGGATAGTCCACGTGAGTAGGCAGACAGGCCATGGCTTAACATCGTAGCTGAAAGGCAACACCTCTGACCATGTTGCACTCCCACAGTACCACACTGAAGTGTCAACTGAGATTTTGTGCTCGAGTCTGTAATAGGGCTTGAACCCACAATCTGCCGATTTAGAGAGGCAAAAACCTTAGCATATGCTATAGACTGCTTTGTACAGGCTAACTTACTGACCAGACTTATGTACACATAATTACTTTTTAACACGTACTTACATTTACAGCAGCAGGTACATAGACAAGATATTAGATAGCACAATAATTGTACGCAAGATCTGTAAGCAATCCGCGATGGGTTAATTTACCCGTTTCAAGTGTCAGGCTCTCTGTGGTTACAGACAAAATTGGTTTGAGCTTTTTCTTGGAATGGAACAGTTTGTTCAGATGAAACGGCTGAGTCCTCCCTTGTTTCTGGTAAACGATGGACTGGTAAAATGGGATTTTTGGAATACACGAGCCCCCAGGTGCTCATGGCGCTCGATGCACCTCAACAGGTGCCAGACTATAACAGAGACTTGAGCCCGAGACATTTATTCATGCACATAGGCACAGGAGGAGGCCATTCAGCCCCTCGAGCCTGTTCCACCATTTCATTCGGTCATTGTTGATTTGTACCTCAATTCCATTTCACTTCCTTTGTTCCGTGCACCTTGACCAACAAAATCTATCTTTAAAAGTCTTGAAAATTTCAATTGACCCAGCATCCACAGCCTTTTGGGGAGTGAGTTTCACATTTCCTCTAACCTTTGTGTGAAGAACTGCTTCCTGATTTGAATGCTAAATGACCCAGCTCTAATTTTAAGATAGCACCCTTCTGAATTCTCCCACGAGGAAATAGTTTTGCCGTATTCACCCTAGCAAATTCCTTAATCATTTTAAATATCACAATTAGTTCACCCCTCAACCTTCTGAACTTCAGAGAATACAGCCCAAGTCTATGCAATCTTTCCTCATAATTTAATTCTTTTACCCCCGGTATTATTCTGGTGAATCTGTGCTGTACCCACTCTTAATAAATCTTTCCTGAGGCTCAGTGCCAAAAGCTGAATGCATTATACCGGGACATTCGGTAGCGGTTTTGCAGGGGGTGTGGAGCAGTACCGCCTGGGAGAGTCGAGCAGGTATGCAGTGCCTCCTCCGGTTGCGACACCGTGTTGAAATTTGGCTGCAGCGGGACCCGTAGTGCCCCCTAGTGGGACCGCCTGGAAAAGTGAGCGGTCCGAGCTGCTCCAGCCAGGGTGAGAGAAGGAATGAATACCTGATGTAAGTGTGATTGCTTTTTTATTTTTATTTTTTTGCGATTTTTGTTGACGTTATGTCATTAAGGTATCGGGAATGTTTTTTGTGTTTTTTCACTGATTTTTTCCCCACAGGGCACCCTCTCTTAGGGCGCTCCAAGGCCAGCTCATTAGCTCGGGATTTTCAGTTGCTCAGCCGGCCTAGCGCCCTAAAAGAGGTGTGGAACGCCTCCCTTACCGTCCGCTCCAAACTCAGGGCCCAACTGATAAATTTTGTGGCTGCAGACACAAACTATTTCCTGGCGCACAATTTACGGTCCTGCTGCCATTAATGCCATAAGTAACCTCCAACCGAATTTCCACCCCACTGTCTTCTACCTCACAACTAATTATCAACCAGTGTCATAAGATTACTTCCAATTCCAGATGCCCTCATTTTTGTTAATCTCTTGTGCCGAGCCTCATCAAATGCCTTCTGGAAGTTCATATTAGAAAACATTCTCTTCCACCATGCTAGTGACATATCCAAAAATGTAACTAGATTAGTCGGACATGATCTATCCACTACAGATCCATGCCGACTCACTTTGATCAACTGATACCTGCTCCAGTGCTCAGTCACTCTGGCTCTGGTGATAGCTTCCAGGAAGTTCCCCACAATTTATGTTAAACTGACAGACCTATAATTACCTGTGTTTTTTTCTACCATCCTTCTTAAAAAAAAAACATGCAATTTTCTAATCCAAAGGTAGAGTTCTTAAGTCTAGAGAGTTTGGGGAAATCGAGACGAACACATCTGCAATTTCCTGGCCTATTTATCTGAATTCCTTGGGGTGGAAACCATTATGCCCTGGAGAGTTTTCTCTCTTAAGTCCCATTATTTTCTCCATTTTAAAACTTTTAAAACTTTTAACCATTTTTAAAACTTTTATTAAATCCACTAAGTTCCTGCCCTTGACTTATCTTTAGGTTTCCTTGTACCACTGGTATTTTTCCTTTGTGAAAATGGATACAAGGTACATGTTAAACAAGTCTGCCATTTTCATATTATCCATCATACTCTCATCTGCATCCATCTTTAATTGGCCCACATTCCTCTTACCACTCTTTTTTTTCTTAATATATTGATGAAAACTTTTGCTATTAGTATTGATATCCCTTGCAGGTTTTTTTTAAATTCTCTTTTTTCACCTCTTGTTACTTTGTTTTTTATACCTCTCCGAGTCGGCTGGACTACTTTTCCTTATATTTGCACAAGTTTTTTTTAGCTTGATACTATCTCTTACTCATTTGTTAACCATGGTTGCTTAACTATACAAGTGGCGCCCTTGCCTGTTTTTTATTGTACCAGATAATTATTTTAATATTTCCCACTGTATGTAGGTTTGCCCATTAACAGCTCAGCCCAGTTTACTGATCTCCTTTTATGTGAAACAAAACTTTTTTGAAGAAATCACAAGAGCAGAGTGTTCAGAATCCGAACACCTTGGTGAAAGTTTGGATAATGACCTATTAACGATTGTATTCCCCCAGTTTTGGCTTCCTCACATAACAGCTTGTTCATCTAAACACGTGCTGCTCTTCTTCAAAATAGTGCAATGGGATCTTCCGTTTTCACCTGAGAGGGCAGACGGGGCCTCAGTTTAATGTCTCATCTTAAAGACGGCACCTCCGACAGAGTAGCACTTCAATACTGCACTGCTGTGTCAGCCTAGAATTTGTACTCAAGTCTCTGGAGTAAGGCTTGAAACCACAATTATCTGGCTCAGAGGCAAGAGAATTACCACTGAGCTACAGCTGACACCTAAATACTGTCAAATGTTTCTTTACTCATTTCATCATCCTTTTGTCATTTAATCACTTCTGCCCTTCACCCTATCACAGACCCCTCCCCCTATCACAGACCCCTCCCCCTATCACAGACCTCTCCCCCTATCACAGACCCCTCCCCCTATCACAGACCGCTCCCCCTATCACAGACCTCTCCCCCTATCACAGACCTCTCCCCTATCACAGACCTCTCCCCCTATCACAGACCTCTTCCCCTATCACAGACCTCTGCCCCTATCAAGACCTCTCCCCCTATCACAGACCACTCCCCCATCACAGACCACTCCCCCTATCACAGACCACTCCCTCTATCACAGACCTCTCCCCCTATCACAGACCGCTCCCCCATCACAGAACTCGCCCCCGATCATAGACCTCTCCCCCTATCACAGACCTCTCACCCCACTCCCATTTCCCCAGGCTCTGCACTTGCTTAAAAACTGTTAAATCTCTCTTTCCCAGCATTTGCTTTTTTTATTTCAGATTTCCAGCATCCAAAGTATTTTGCTTTTACTTAAATAAACTATTGGCCCTAGCTTATCGGGCTGAACAATGTACCAATTAATTCAGAAACTCAATTTTGAATCTGTGAAATGTCTCTGGGCATCATCTTCTGAAGGAGCAACATTCATTTCAAACTTAATTATCCTTGCTAATGAAAATGATGTAAAATCAAAGGTTAAACAATTCCTATTTGTCACAATGAGTTGAACCCCAAGATCCTTCTCCCAGAGCTCTTGTGCTTTGTTTGTTAGTGCTGTCTCCCATCTTGTTGAATAGCTTGCTGGCTTTGGCCATGAAATCAGGTTTGTTGGTTTCTTGCCAGACATAGGTCTCCAGTCTCCAAGTCAGAGCAGTCTTGCCTCATAGGTTTAAGGTGGTTGGTGGAAGATTTAGAGGGGCTTTGAGGGGAAGCTTCTTTACGCAGAGGATTGTGGGGGTCTGGAACTCACTGCCTGGAAGGGTGGTGGTTGCAGAAACCCTCACCACATTTAAAAGGTGCTTGGATGGGCACTTGAAGTGCCGTAATCTGCAGGGTTACGGACCTAGAACTGGTAAGTGGGATTAGACTGGATAACCTCTTGTTGGCTGGCGCAGATACGATGGTAAGTACTTCAGGGAATCGAATACGGCCAGAGTGGTCTCCTGGATTAGTTTCGATCGCCTGGTTGGGTTGGAGAGGAATTTACCCAGATTTTTTTCCCCAATTGGCCTGGGTTTTTATCTGTTTTTTTGCCTCTCCCAGGAGATGGCATGTCTCCGGGTGGGGTGAGTGTTGAATGTTTCGGTACAAGGGGTATCGCGGTTGTGTGGGGTGGACTGGTTGGGCCGGATGCTGTTTTTCTTTCTGCCATTGTTCATTGTTCATAGGTTTATATGTAACCTTCAGGGCTGCTGACCGAGGGCCGTGTGGCTCTTTGTCGGCCGGCACAGACAAGATGGGCTGAAATGGCCTCCTTCTGCGCTGTAAATTTCTATGTTTCTATGTTTCTATATTCTAAAGTCAACATCACTGCTTCTTAATGCAAACAGAATGAATAATGAAATGATGTTCATGATTACAGTGCAGGTTGTCTGCTGCTGGTTGACAGTCCAGCGCTGATCAACCATCTTTGACCTGATTAGAACTGCTGAATGTAATTATCAATTAATTAACAGTTAGTGGGTTTTAGTGAGCAATTTTGTTTTGATTGTGTTAGCCAGATTTAGACAGAAGCCATAAATTAGATAACACATCAGCGATTCCAGGCTGCGATTAGAGTGATAAAGTCACTGTTTGAAAAGCAAACTGCTGTACCATTGGAAGTAAAATCAACTAGAGCTGGAATTACACAATGGGTTCATCAGCTTCAGTAAGATAGCCTGACATCAGAAGTAAGGAAAATGCACTAATTTATTCTTAGGGACCTGGTAACAGGGCACTTAGAAAATCGTAATATGATTGGGCAGAGTTAATGCAGATTTATGAAAGGGAAATCGTGTTTGACAAATCTGTTAAAGTTTTTTGAGATTGTAATTAGCAGGGTAGATACGGGGGAACCAGTGGATGTAGTGTATTTGGATTTTCAAAAAGCATTCGATAAGGTGCCACACAAGAGCTTATTACACAAAATTAGGGCTCATGGGATTGGGGGTAATATATTAGCATGGATTGAGGATTGGTTAATGGATAGAAAACAGAGAGTAGGAGTAAATGGGTCATTTTCCGGTTGGCAGGCAAGGATCAGTGATTGGGCTTCAGCTCTTTACAATCTATATCAATGATTAGATAAGGGGACTGAGTGCAATGAATCCAAGTTTGTTGATGATACAAAGCTTGCTGGGAAAGTAAATTGTGAGAAGAATGCAAAGAGGCTGCAAAGGGATATAGACAGACTAAGTGAGTGGGCAAGAACATGACAGATGGAATATAATGTGGAGAAATGTGGTTATCCTCTTCGGTAGGGAAAATAGAAAAGCAAAATTGTTTTAAAATAGAGACTGGGAAATATTGGTGTTCAGAGAGACCTGGGTGTCCTGGTACATGAATCACAGAAAGTTAACATGCAGGTACAGTAAGCAATTAGGAAAGCAAATGGTATGTTAGCTTTTGAAACAAAGGGATTGCAGTATAAGAGTGAAGATGTCTTATTGCAATTATCTAGGGCCTTGGTGAGACTATACCTGGAGTAATATGTACTATTTTGGTCTCCTTACCTAAGGAAGGACATACTTGCCTTGGAGAGAGTGCAACAAAGGATCAATAGACTGATCTGGGATGAGGGATTGTCCTATGAAGAGAGATTAAGTAGACTAGACTTATATTCCCTAGAGTTTAGAAGAATGAGAGGTGATCTCATTAAAACATATATACTATTCTTAAAGAGCTTGACAGGATAGATGCTGGAAGGATGTTTCTCTTTGCTGGGGAGTCTAGAACCAGGGGTCACAATCTCAAAATAAGGAGTCCATCATTTAGGACTGAGATTATGAGAAATTTCTTCTCTAAGAGGGTGGTGAATCATTAGAATTCTCTCCCCCAGAGAGCTGTGGGTGATCAGTCATTGAGTATATTCAAGATAGAGATCGATTGATTTTTGGATACTAAAGGAATCGAGGGATATGGGAAAGTGGAGTTACATAAGAACATAAGAAATAGCAACAGGAGTAGGCCATAGGGCCCCTCGAGCCTGCTCCACCATTCAATAAGATCATGGCTGATCTGATCATGAACTCAGTTCCACTTCCCCGCCCGCTCCTCATAACCCCTTATCTCCTTATCGCTCAAGAAACTGTCTATTTCTGTCTTAAATTTATTCAATGTCCCAGCTTCCAAGCTCTCCGAGGCAGCAAACTCCACAGATTTACAACCCTCTGAGAGAAGAAATTCCTCCTCATCTCTGTTTTAAGTGGGCGGCCCCTTATTCTAAGATCATGCCCTCTAGTTCCAGTCTCCCCAATCAGTGGAAACATCCTCTCTGCATCCAGCTTGTCAAGCCCCCTCATAATCTTATACGTTTCGATAAGATCATCTCTCATTCTTCTGAATTCCAATGAGTAGAGGACCAACCTACTCAACCTTTCCTCATAAGTCAACCCCCTCATCTCCGGAATCAACCTAGTGAACCTTCTCTGAACTGCCTCCAAAGCAAGTATATCCTTTCGTAAATATGGAAACCAAAACTGCACGCTGTATTCCAGGTGTGGCCTCACCAATACCTTGTATAGCTGCAGCAAGACTTCCCTGCTTTTATACCCTTTGCAATAAAGCCCAAGATACAATTGGCCTTCTTGATCACTTGCTGTACCTGCATACTATTCTTTTGTGTTTCATGCACAAGTACCCCCAGGTCCCGCTGTACTGCAGTACTTTGCAATCTTTCTCCATTTAAATAATAACTTGCTCTTTGGTTTTTTTTCTGCCAAAGTGCATGACCTCACACTTTCTAACATTATACTCCATCTGCCAAATTTTTGCCCACTCACTTAGCCTGTCTATGTCCTTTTGCAGATTTTTTGTATCCTCCTCACCCATTGCTTTTCCTCCCATCTTTGTACCGTCAGCAAACTTGGCTACGTTACACTCAGTCCCTCCTTCCAAGTCGTTATATAGATTGTAAATAGTTGGGGTCCTAGCACTGATCCCTGCGGCACCCCACTAGTTACTGGTTGCCAACCAGAGAATGAACCATTTATCCCGACTCTCTATTTTCTGTTAGTTAGCCAATCCTCTATCCATGCTAATATATTACCCCCAACCCCGTGAACTTTTATCTTGTGCAGTAACCTTTTACGTGGCACCTTGTCAAATGGCTTCTGGAAGTCCAAATACACCACATCCACTGGATCCCCTTTATCCACCCTGTTCGTTACATCCTTAAAGAACTCCAGATAATTTGTCAAACATGACTTCCGTTGTGTATCTGTAAAGCATGGACTCCCATGTTCCGCCACCAGGAAGCGCATCCCCTGAAGTCCCAAGGGATCCCAGCATCCCTTGGGAACACTGTATATAAGCCGGCCCCTAAGGCCTGTTCCTCACTCTGGAGTGTCTTAATAAAGACTGAGGTCACTGTTACTTTAACCTCCCTGTGTGCAGTCTCATCTGTGTTAGGAGCACAATAAATGGCGACGAGTATACGAATCCAACGCAAAGATGCAGCAAACTGTGGGCATCCTGGAGAAGTTCTCAGAGGCTGAGGACTGGGAAGCCTATGTCGAACGGCTAGAACAGTACTTTGTAGCCAACGAGCTGGACGGAGAAAGAAGCGCTGCAAAAAAGAGAGCGGTTCTCCTCACAGTCTGCGGGGCACCGACCTACAGCCTCATGAAGAATCTTCTGGCTCCGGTGAAACCCACAGATAAGTCGTATGAGGAGCTGTGTACACTGGTTCGGGAGCACCTTAACCTGAGGGAGAGCTTGCTGATGGTGAGGTATCGGTTCTACATGTGCCAGCGATCTGAAGGTCAGGAAGTGGCGAGCTACGTTGCCGAGCTAAGGCGACTTACAGGACAATGTGAGTTTGATGGCTACCAGTGATAACACCAAACAAATCTCCCAGCACACAATTGCTAGCAATGTTCATAAATTAACTGGAACTGTGTTTGCAAGCAGAAATGTACAGGGCAAAAACCATGAGTCTGCAACTGCCAGCAGGCCTCAGGTGACCCAGATGACCCAGAGTCTGCAACAAAGGATGAATGCAAGGCAATTCACACCTTGTTGGCGTTGTGGAGATTCCATTCAGCCTATTCATGCCGCTTCAAGAGCTGTGGAACAATGGGGCACCTCCAACGAGCTTGCAGACGAGCTGCAAGATCTGCAAAACCTGCTAACCACCATGTGGCAGAGGAAGATCGGTCCATGGTGGATCAAAGCAATTTCGAGCCTCAGAGAGAGGAGGCAGATGCTGAAGAACACGGGGTGTACACATTTTCGACGAAATGACCACCTATAATGCTAAATGTAAAATTGAATGGCTTACCCGTAGCCGTGGAACTGGACACTGGCTCTAGCCAATCCATCATGAATAAAAAGATGTTTGAGAGACTGTGGTGCAACAAGGCACTCAGACCAGCCCTGAGCCCCATCCACACGAAACTGAGAATGTACACCAAAGAGCTTATCACTGTCCTGGGCAGCACCATGGTCAAAGTCACCTACGAGGGCCATTCACCACAAGGCGCGAGCCGTATCTCACATGATGAGGGAGAGAGTGGAAATCGAGCTGGACAGGCTACAACACGAGGGCATCATCTCCCCAGTAGAATTCAGCGAGTGGGCCAGCCCGATTGTTCCAGTACTCAAAAGTGATGGCACGGTCAGGATTTGCGGCGATTATAAAGAAACTATTAATCGTTTCTCGCTACAGGACCAATACCCACTACCTAAGGCAGATGATCTATTTGCGATGCTGGCAGGAGGCAAGACATTCACCAAGCTCGACCTTACTTCAGCCTACATGATGCAGGAGCTGGAGGAGTCTTTGAAGGGCCTCACCTGCATCAACACACACAATGGACTGTTCATCTACAACAGATGCCCGTTTGGAATTTGGTCGGCTGCAGCGATCTTCCAGAGAAACATGGAGAGCCTACTCAAGTCGGTACCACGCACGGTGGTTTTTCAGGACGACTTATTGGTCACGGGTCAGGACACCGTCGAGCAACTACAAAACCTGGAGGAGGTCCTCCAGCGACTGGATCGCGTAGGGCTGTGGCTGAAGAACGCCTTCATGGCAACAGAAGTGGAGTTTTAGGGGGGAAAGATCGCGGCGGACGGTATTCGGCCCACAGACGCCAAGACAGAGGCTATCAGGAACGCGCCCAGGCCACAGAATGTTACAGATCTGCGGTCGTTACTGGGACCACTCAACTATTTTGGTAACTTCCTACCGGGGTTAAGCACCCACTTAGAGCCCCTACATGTGTTATTGCGTAAAAGTGAGAACTGGGTATGGGGAAAAAAACAAGTAATTGCTTTTGAGAAAGCCAGAAACATTTTATGTTCCAACAGGCTGCTTGTATTGTATAACCTGTGTAAAAGACTTGTGCTAGCATGTGATGTGTCGTCGTACGGAGTCGGGTGTGTATTACAACAAGCTAATGTTGCGGGGAAGTTGCAGCCTGTTGCCTATGCCTCCAGGAGCTTGTCTAAGACCGAGAGGGCCTACACCATGATTGAGAAAGAGGCATTAGCATGTGTGTTCGGGGTAAAGAAAATGCATCAGTACCTGTTTGGCCTCAAATTTGAGCTGGAAACCGATCACAAGCCCCTCGTATCCCTGTTCGCTGAAAACAAGGGGATAAATACTGATGCCTCAGCCCGCATACAAAGGTGGGCATTCGCTCTATCAGCATATAACTATACCATCCGCCACAGGCCAGGCACCAAGAACTGTGCGTATGCTCTCAGTCGGCTCCCATTGCCCACCACGGGGGTGGAAATGGCGCAGCCTGCAAACTTGTTGATGATGGCGCAGCCTGCAGACTTGTTGATGGTCATGGAAGCGTTTGAAAATGATAAATCACCTGTCACGGCCTGCCAGATTAGGACTTGGACCAGCCAAGATCCTCTGCTGTCCCTAGTAAAAAACTGTGTAATGCATGGGAGCTGGGCCAGCATCCCCATTGAAATGTAAGAGCCAATCAAGCCGTTCCAGCAACGAAAGGACGAGCTGTCTATTCAGGCAGACTGCCTGTTGTGGGGTAACTGCGTAGTGCTGCCCAAAAAAGGCAGGAAGACGTTCATCTCGGATCTCCACAACACACACCCGGGTATAGTAATGATGAAAGTGATCGCCAGATCCCACGTGTGGTGGCCCGGTATCGACTCTGACTTAGAGTCCTGTGTACGGCAATGCCGCGTGTGTGCTCAGTTGAGCAAAGCGCCCAGAGAGGCACCACTAAGTTTGTGGTCCTGGCCCTCCAGACCATAGTCGAGGATCCATGTCGACTATGCGGGCCCGTTTCTCAGTAAAATGTTCCTGGTGGCGGTGGATGCTTTTTCAAAATGGATTGAATGTGAAATAATGTCGGGAAGCACCGCCACCATCACCATTGAAAGTCTGAGGGCCATGTTTGCCACCCACAGCCTGCCTGACATACTGGTCAGTGACAACGGGCCATGTTTCACCAGTGCCGAATTTAAAGAATTCATGACCCGCAATGGGATCAAACATGTCACCTCGGCCCCGTTTAAACCAGCCTCCAATGGGCAGGCAGAGCGGGCAGTAGAAACAATCAAACAGAGTCTTAAATGAGTCACAGAAGGCTCACTCCAAACCCGCCTGTCCCGAGTACTGCTCAGCTACCGCAAGAGACCCCACTCACTCACAGGGGTGCCCCCGGCTGAGCTACTCATGAAAAGGACACTTAAAACCAGACCCTCGCTGGTTCACCCCAACCTGCATGATCAGATAGAGAGCAGGTGGCAGCAACAAAATGTAAACGATGGTCGCGCCACTGTGTCATGGAAAATTGATTTGATTGACCCTGTGTATATGCTAAACTATGGACATGGTCCCAAGTGGATCGCGGGCACAGTGATAGCTAAAGAAGGGAGTAGGGTGTTTGTAGTCAAACTAGACAATGGACAAATTTGCAGAAAGCACCTGGCCCAAACGAGGCTGCGGTTCACAGACTGCCCTGAACAACCCACAGCAGACATCACCTTTTTCGAACCCACAACACACACCCAAAGCATCAACGACACCACCCCGGACCAGGAAATCAAACCCATCACGCCCAACAGCCCAGCAAGGCCAGGTTCACCCAGCAGCCCTGCAGGCCAACAGAACGCCAGCCCAACGAGGGCACAGCCAACACACCAGAACAGACATTTGTATCGAGGCGGTCTACCCTGGAAAGAATGGCTCCCGACCGCCTCACCTTGTAAATAGTTTTCACTTTGACTTTGGGGGGGGGAGTAATGTTATGTATCTGTAAAGCATGCACTCCCATATTCTGCCACCAGGGAGCGCATCCCCTGAAGTCCCAAGGGATCCCAGCATCCCTTGGGAGCACTGTATATAAGCCGGCCCCTAAGGCCTGTTCCTCACTCTGGAGTGTCTTAATAAAGACTGAGGTCACTGTTATTTTAACCTCCCTGTCTGCAGTCTCATCTGTGTTAGGAACACAATAACTTCCCCTTCATAAATCCATGCTGACTCTGCCTGACCGAATTTTGCTTATCCAAATGTCCTGCTATTGCTTCTGTAATAATGGACTCCTCATTTTTCCAACCACAGATGTTAGGCTAACTGGTCTATAGTTTCCTGCTTTTTGTCTGCCTCATTTTTTAAATAGGGGCTTTACATTTGCAGTTTTCCAATCTGCTGGGACCTCCCCAGAATCCAGGGAATTTTGGTAAATTATAACCAATGTATCCACAATCCCTGCTGCTACTTCTCTTAAGACCCTAGAATGCAAGCCATCAGGTCCAGGGGGTTTATCTGCCTTTAGTCCCTTTATCTTACTGAATACCACCTGCTTAATGATTGTGATGTGTTAAGTTCCTCCCCCACGATAGCCGCTTGACTATCCACTGTTGGAATATTGTTAGTGTCCTCTACCGTAAAGACTGATACAAAATATTTCTTCAGAGGTTCTGCCATCTCCATGTTCCCATTACTAATTCCCTGGTCTTGTCCTCTAAGGGACCAACATTTACTTTAGCCGCTCTTTTCCTTTTTATATACCTATAGAAACTCTTGCTATCTGTTTTTATATTTTGTGCTAGTTTACTTTCATAGCCTATCTTCCCTTTCTTAATCATTTTTTTGAGGTAGATGATCAACCATGATTTTACTGAAATGCGGAGCAGGCTCGATGGGGTGAATGGCCTACTCCTGCTCCTAATTCTTATGTTCTTATGTAAAGAGAGAAGACAGGTTAACATTTTGGGTGTAGACCCTTCATCAGAACTGGAAACTGGAAGATAACTAGATCAATATCAAACACGTGCATTTGTATCATTACTTTACTGTAGTAAAACATCCTAAGGTGCTTCACGGGAGTGTATTAAACAAAACTTAACACCGATCCAGGTAAAATGAAATTGGGACAGATTGGTCAAAGAGGCAGATTTTAAGGAGCGTCTTGTAGGAGGAGGGAGAGGTCGAGAGGTTTATGGACAGAATTCCAGAGCTTTGGGCCTAGGCAGCTGAAGGCATGGCCTCCAACGGCGGAGGGAGGAAAATCGCGGATGCGCAAGAGGCCAGAATTAGTTCCGCTAAAAGGACAGAAGAAACGAGGAGGAATGGGAAGGAGAGCAATAGGTAGAAGTCCAGCATCCTGTCACAGAAAGGAGTTAATGGGTTGACTGCCCAGCAAACTGGATATCTGAAAAGCTGGAGAAGTTAAAACTAGTGGACGAAATACAAAGATATCTCCGTGATATGATAAAAAGGCTTTGAAGGAGCAAAATTACTTGAAAATAGACAGGTAGCGTGGTGAAAAGGCATGTGGGCATGCAAGCTCATAGATTCTGCACACATTGAGAACCTTTATCACCCAGCACTGTGGGGCTACGTTGAGGCAGCGAGAGAAGTTTGAGTCCCACGCTGATTTTTGACAGTTGATACTGGCAAGTGGACAATGAAGATGCAGACTGTCAGTGTCAATCCCGGATGGTTTGTTGTGTCTGCATCAACTCACTGTTCAGGCGATGGTCTCAGAGCAAGCAGCAGCCAAAGCGAGAATTTGTAGTTGGGATCCCAAGTGACATGTCTTACTTGTGCCAGCAAGCTAGTTCGTATAAGCATGAGCCTTTGTACCTAGTTAGACTCACTGACCCAAAAGGTTGTGGTTGCTGGGTCAATTGAAATTTTCGAGACCGAGACCGAAAAGTTTTGTTGGATAAGTGTATAAAGGGATATGGAGCAAAGGCAATCAAATGGAGTTGAGGTACTGATCATCCATGATCTAATTAATTAAAAAAAAATCATTCCCAGGATGTGGGCATTGCTGACGAGGCTAGAATTTATTACCCATCCATCAAGGGCATTTGAGAATCAACCACATTGGTGTGAGACTGGAGTCAGATATAGGCCAGACTGGGCAGAAACATAGAAACATAGAAAATAGGTGCAGGAGTAGGCCATTCAGCCCTTCTAGCCTGCACCGCCATTCAATGAGTTCATGGCTGAACATGCAACTTCAGTACCCCCTTCCTGCTTTCTCACAATACCCCTTGATCCCCCGAGTAGTAAGGACTTCATCTAACTCCCTTTTGAATATATTTAGTGAATTGGCCTCAACTACTTTCTGTGGTAGAGAATTCTACAGGTTCACCACTCTCTGGGTGAAGAAGTTTCTCCTCATCTCGGTCCTAAATGGCTTACCCCTTATCCTTAGACTGTGACCCCTGGTTCTGGAC
Organism: Pristiophorus japonicus; assembly: GCF_044704955.1. Classification (NCBI taxonomy): domain Eukaryota; kingdom Metazoa; phylum Chordata; class Chondrichthyes; family Pristiophoridae; genus Pristiophorus; species Pristiophorus japonicus. The sequence continues at coordinate 93,379,703 of NC_091988.1, forward strand.
TTCCCCAACATTGGGAACATTCTTCCTGCATCTAACCTGTCTAAACCCGTCAGAATTTTAAACTTTTCTATGAGGTCCCCTCTCATTCTTCTGAACTCCAGTGAATACAAGCCCAGTTGATCCAGTCTTTCTTGATAGGTCAGTCCCACCATCCCGGGAATCAGTCTGGTGAATCTTCGCTGCACTCCCTCAATAGCAAGAATGTCCTTCCTCAAGTTAGGAGACCAAAACTGTACACAATACTCCAGGTGTGGCCTCACCAAGGCCCTGTACAACTGTAGCAACACCTCCCTGCCCCTGTACTCAAATCCCCTCGCTATGAAGGCCAACATGCCATTTGCTTTCTTAACCGCCTGCTGTACCTGCATGCCAACCTTCAATGACTGATGTACCATGACACCCAGGTCTCGTTGCACCTCCCCTTTTCCTAATCTGTCACCATTCAGATAATAGTCTGTCTCTCTGTTTTTACCACCAAAGTGGATAACCTCACATTTATCCACATTATACTTCATCTGCCATGCATTTGCCCACTCACCTAACCTATCCAAGTCACTCTGCAGCCTCATAGCATCCTCCTCGCAGCTCACACTGCCACCCAACTTAGTGTCATCTGCAAATTTGGAGATACTACATTTAATCCCCTCGTCTAAATCATTAATGTACAATGTAAACAGCTGGGGCCCCAGCACAGAACCTTGCGGTACCCAACTAGTCACTGCCTGCCATTCTGAAAAGTACCCATTTACTCCTACTCTTTGCTTCCTGTCTGACAACCAGTTCTCAATCCACTTCAGCACACTACCCCCAATCCCATGTGCTTTAACTTTGCACATTAATCTCTTGTGTGGGACCTTGTCGAAAGCCTTCTGAAAGTCCAAATATACCACATCAACTGGTTCTCCCTTGTCCACTTTACTGGAAACATCCTCAAAAAATTCCAGAAGGTTTGACAAGCATGATTTCCCTTTCACAAATCCATGCTGACTTGGACCTATCATGTCACCATTTTTCAAATGCACTGCTATGACATCCTTAATAATTGATTCCATCATTTTACCCACTACTGAGGTCAGGCTGACCGGTCTATAATTCCCTGTTTTCTCTCCCTCCTTTTTTAAAAAGTGGGGTTACATTGGCTACCCTCCACTCGATAGGAACAGATCCAGAGTCAATGGAATGTTGGAAAATGACTGTCAATGCATCCACTATTTCCAAGGCCACCTCCTTAAGTACTCTGGGATGCAGTCCATCAGGCCCTGGGGATTTATCGGCCTTCAATCCCATCAATTTCCCCAACACAATTTCCTGACTAATAAAGATTTCCCTCAGTTCCTCCTCCTTACTAGACCCTCTGACCCCTTTTATATCCAGAAGGTTGTTGGTGTCCTCCTTAGTGAATACCTGTTCAATTGGTCTGCCATTTCTTTGTTCCCAGTTATGACTTCCCCTGATTCTGACTGCAGGGGACCTACGTTTGTCTTTACTAACCTTTTTCTCTTTACATACCTATAGAAACTTTTGCAATCCGCCTTAATGTTCCCTGCAAGCTTCTTCTCGTACTCCATTTTCCCTGCCCTAATCAAACCCTTTGTCCTCCTCTGCTGAGTTCTAAATTTCTCCCAGTCCCCGGGTTCACTGCTATTTCTGGCCAATTTGTATGCCACTTCCTTGGCTTTAATATTATCCCTGATTTCCCTTGATAGCCACGGTTGAGCCACCTTCCCTTTTTTATTTTTACGCCAGACAGGAATGTACAATTGTTGTAGTTCATCCATGCGGTCTCTAAATGACTGCCATTGCCCATCCACAGTCAACCCCTTAAGTATCATTCGCCAATCTATCCTAGCCAATTCACGCCTCTTACCTTCAAAGTTACCCTTCTTTAAGTTCTGGACCATGGTCTCTGAATTAACTGTTTCATTCTCCATCCTAATGCAGAATTCCACCATATTATGGTCACTCTTCCCCAAGGGGCCTCGCACAATGAGATTGCTAATTAATCCTCTTTCATTACACAACACCCAGTCTAAGATGGCCTCCCCCCTAGTTGGTTCCTCGACATATTGGTCTAGAAAACCATCCCTTATGTACTCCAGGAAATCCTCCTCCACCGTATTGCTTCCAGTTTGGCTCACCCAATCTATGTGCATATTAAAGTCACCCATTATAACTGCTGCACCTTTATTGCATGCATCCCTAATTTCCTGTTTGATACTCTCCCCAACATCACTACTACTGTTTGGAGGTCTGTACACAACTCCCACTAACGTTTTTTGCCCTTTGGTGTTCTGCAGCTCTATCCATATAGATTCCACATCATCCAAGCTAATGTCCTTCCTAACTATTGCATTAATCTCCTCTTTAACCAGCAATGCTAACCCACCTCCTTTTCTTTTTATTCTATCCTTCCTGAATGTTGAATACCCCTGGATGTTGAGTTCCCAGCCCTGATCATCCTGGAGCCACGTCTCCGTAATCCCAATCACATCATATTTGTTAACATCTATTTGCACAGTTAATTCATTCACCTTATTGCGGATACTCCTTGCATTAAGACACAAAGCCTTCAGGCTTGTTTTTTTAACACCCTTTGTCCTTTTAGAATTTTGCTGTACAGTGGCCCTTTTTGTTCTTTGCCTTGGGTTTCTCTGCCCTCCACTTTTCCTCATCTCCTTTCTGTCTTTTGCTTTTGCCTCCTTTTTGTCTCCCTCTGTTTCTCTGCATTGGTTCCCATCCCCCTGCCATATTAGTTTAACTCCTCCCCAACAGCACTAGCAAACACTCCCCCTAGGACATTGGTTCCGGTCCTGCCCAGGTGCAGACCGTCCGTTTGTACTGGTCCCACCTCCCCCAGAACCGGTTCCAATGCCCCAGGAATTTGAATCCCTCCCTGCTGCACCACTGCTCAAGCCACGTATTCATCTGCACTATCCTGCGATTCCTACTCTGACTAGCACGTGGCACTGGTAGCAATCCCGAGATTACTACTTTTGAGGTCCTACTTTTTAATTTAGCTCCTAGCTCCTTAAATTAGTTTCGTAGGACCTCATCCCTTTTTTTACCAATGTCGTTGGTACCAATGTGCACCACGACAACTGGCTGTTCTCCCTCCCTTTTCAGAATGTCCTGCACCCGCTCTGAGATATCCTTGACCCTTGCACCAGGGAGGCAACATACCATCCTGGAGTCTCGGTTGCGGCCGCAGAAACGCCTATCTATTCCCCTAACCATTGAATCCCCTATCACTATCGCTCTCCCACTCTTTTTCCTGCCCTTCTGTGCAACAGAGCCAGCCACGGTGCCATGAACTTGGCTGCTGCTGCCCTCTCCTGATGAGTCATCCCCCCCAACAGTACTCAAAGCGGTGTATCTGTTTTGCAGGGGGATGACCACAGGGGACCCCTGCACTACCTTCCTTGCACTACTCTTCCTGCTGGTCTTCCATTCCCTATCTGGCTGTGGACCCTTCTCCTGCGGTAAGACCAACTCGCTACACGTGCTACTCACGTCATTCTCAGCATCGTGGATGCTCCAGAGTGAATCCACCCTCAGCTCCAACTCCGCAACGCGGACTGTCAGGAGCTCGAGGCAGACACACTTCCCGCACACGTAGTCGTCAGGGACACCGGAAGTGTCCCTGAGTTCCCACATGGTACAGGAGGAGCATAACACCCGACCGAGCTCTCCTGCCATGACTTAACACTTAGATACACTTAAATTGGCAACAACAATGTTAAAAGTTACTGACTAATATAAAAAGAAAAAGAAAAACTACTCACCAATCACCAGCCAATCACTTACCCCTCGGCTGTGACGTCACCTTTCTGTTTCTTTCTACTTTTTTGCCTTCTCCCTATAGCTGCACACGTACGCCTCACCAATGAACTCCCGACGCCTCTCGCGGCCTTTTATAGGCCTCCGACCCCGGACTCACGCCTCACCAATGAACTCCCGACGCCTCTCGTGGCCTTTTATAGGCCTCCGACCCCGGACTCACGCCTCACCAACGAACTCCCGACGCCTCTCGCGGCCTTTTATAGGCCTCCGACCCCGGACTCACGCCTCACCAACGAACTCCCGACGCCTCTCGCGGCCTTTTATAGGCCTCCGACCCCGGACTCACGCCTCACCAAGGGTAAGGACGGTTTCCTGCCATAAAGAACATCAATGAACTACTTGGGTTTTTACGACAATCCGGCAGTTTCATGGTCACTTTTCAGACACCAGTTCTTTATTCTAGATTTATTTAATTTAACTGAATTTAAATTCTCAACCTGCCGTGATGGGACTTGAATTCACTTTCTCTGGATTATTAATCCAGGCGGAACATGTGCGAAGGGCTGATTCGAGACAGGAGTAGGCCGTCTTCTTGTGTTCCTATGACATCTAACATAGCATGTCACTGAAAGAATTGATGCCACAGCTAGTGATTTGAAATGTGTGACAGAAGTCTATTCTCGAAGCTTCCAGTGACCCATTAGTTCATCATCCCAGCAGGAATGAAATTGAGCCAACATTGATCAAGCTGGCACTTACTCGGTGGCATATGTTCTCTATGGACTAAGGAATTAGCCACTCTACTTGTGAAGGAGACAGCAGCTGAGCTTTTTTGACCTAACTACAAGTTGGTATCAATGACTTGATCTGTTCAATACCAACGCTCCCAGGTGGCCATCACCCATCCCACAATTCTTTAGTTGGAGGGAGATCATAGCGGGAACTTTGTCAACTCAACGCCAGCAATTAAGACTTTTAGTCATTTGCTGACACCTGACCTGATTGCTGAGTGCGTGCACATTGCCCAGTCTTGGTATGTCGTCTTTTTGTCTGCTTCAAGTTGATGTTGCTTCATTCGCAACTCGCTTACATAGCTACAAGTTGAACGTTGGTGAGGTGCAGTTTTGACAGAATATCTTTGAAGTGGAGCGAGACTACCTCTGGTATGTGTTGGTAGTTGATAGTAAAACTGTCAACTGGAGATTGTTCTTTTCCCCTCTCTCCAATTCTCTGGCAGCAGTGTTGTCGAAGCAGTTGCTCTCCTCCTGTCCCCTGAAGTGTTGAAGCAGTAGGCCCCTTCCTCCTCTTCCTGGGGTCACAGGTTTGCAGGCTACAGGCAGGAGCAGTTGCAGCATCTCCTCACTCCACAGCTCCCAGCTCCCAAGTGAATAGGCCACGCCCCCAACAGCTCTACAACTATTTTGTAGGAAACAATTAAATCAAGTGCCCCCTGATTAAAGTGTGGGGGGGGGGGGGGAGACATGCCAAACACTTTCAAACAAGTGCCCCCTTGTTTTTTTTCTTTTTGTTTGTTTTTTTGAGGGCACTAAAACACAAATTATGCAAGTGCCCCCTGGCTAAAAGGGGGGGGGGCACTAAAACCGGCACAATAAACAAATTAAACTTTAGACAAAACATCAAATTAAAATTTGGTTGCTGGGGGTGATGAAGCACTCCAGTCCCTCTGGTGCCCACCTCTCACCAACTGGAGCTTGTGCCCCTGAATATACGCAACAGATATAAGTTTTTAGACCAATTTGCCATTTTTCAGAATGTTCTGTGCTCTTTTAATCTGACTATTCTAGGTTGCTCGCAATCTTGTGTAAATGACTAAGTGAGGACCATCACTTTCTGATCATGCATAAATATCACGTTAAAAAAGGCGGGGTTCACACAGAAAGTGCCAGTGACATCGCAGTCCTACAATTCTTTGCATAGAAAGGAGCTATGTAAGTGAGTACAGAGTTGTGACGGAAGGAGCCAGACACACGAATGACATTGAAAGAAGTGACTTTAACAATTCTCTTCATACCCCTTTCAGTTTCAACTGTTCCTCTGAATTTTGGGGAGGTTTTATACTCCCATGTGAATATCCTGGGGGTTCTAAAGTATGTCTGTGCTGGGCAACAGTAGAAGTCACTGCAAAATAAATGGTCTTGTCCACCTGAAGTTGCTGAATAAAGATAATAAAATCATTTAAATGGAAGATTGTGAGTGTTTGACCTATTTTTGACTTTATGTAATTGCGTTTCTGGAAATGAAATTTGTTTGGACTGGATACTGGTGAAATCATTTGCTCCTGTCATTCGTGACCTCAAGGCATGACGGTATAATTGATGTCTGGTTTAGGGCCACCTCTAGTGTAAAGACACCATTTCAGGACCAAAAAACAAACCAAAAGTTATAGACAGTTAAATTGAGTACACATGAATCAAAGACCACTGAATCAATAGAAAGAAAGACTTGAATTTCTCTGACACCTTTCTTGAACTCTGGACGTCCCAAAGCGCTTTACAGCCAATGATGTACTTTTGAAGTGTAATTACGATCGCAAGAAACACGATTTTGGAGTGAAATAAAGCATAACTGGATCACTCATGATGGAATGTCTAAATCTCATTTCTTTGGTGGGGAGGGAAACATACTGATTTGCACATGCACAAAGAAAGGATGCGTTTATTTGTACTACCAAAATGGTCAACTTGCTCCACCCTTTGTTTCTGATTGGTCCCCTTGGAGGATAAGCCACACCCTGAATGTGTCACTGGATCCGCCCATCCCAAGATCTCACTGTCTTTGCAAATTGTAACGCGATCCAATTTGACTTCCTGAAGCAACAGAGGACAGAGCTCCCCAGAAGATAACAAGGGCCTGCCGAAGTGCCTTACCCTTTCCCCCAACGCCCCTCCCAACCCACCCATTGTGTATGGATTGTTAACAGGTTTATTGGGTATAAAGTGAATAGTGACAGTGTCATGACTTCTGGATATCATCCACTCCAACGATGTCCCTTGTAGGGGGTTGGAAGAACATGAACCGTCTTCCCTGAGTTCCCTCTATCCCCTTCGACCCCCCCGCCCCTGCCGTGTCTCTCTCTCTCTCTCTCTCCCCAGTCTCTTCCCCCCCCAACAGTCTCTCTCTCTCTCCCCTCAGCCTCTCTCTCTCCCCAGCCTCTCCCTCTCCCCTCAGCCTCTCTCTCTCCCCAGCCTCTCCCTCTCCCCCCTGCCTCTCTCTCACCTCAGCCACTCTCTCTCCCCCCAGCCTCTCTCTCTCCCCCCAGCCTCTCCCTTTCCCCCCAGTCTCTCTCTCTCTCCCCCCAGCCACTCTCTCCCCCTAGCCTCTCTCTCTCCCTCAGCCTCTCTCTCTCCCAGCCTCTCTCCCTCCCAGCCTCTCTCTCTCCCACCAGCCTCTCTCTCTCTTTCTCTCCCCCCACAGTCTCTCTCCCAGTCTCTCTCTCCCCCCCAGCCTCTCTCTCTCCCCCAGCCTCTCTCTCTCCCAGCCCCTTTCTCTCTCTCTCTCTCTCCCCCAGCCTCTCTCTCTCCCAGCCCCTCTCTCTCTCTCTCTCCCAGCCTCTCTCTCTCTCCCCCAGCCTCTCTCTCTCCCCCCAGTCTCTCTCTCTCTTCCCCCCCCCCCCACCCGCCTCTCTCTCCCAGTCTCTCTCTCCCCCCCAGCCTCTCTCTCTCTCTTGCCCCCCAGGCTCTCTCTCTCTCTTGCCCCCCGCGCCTCTCTCTCTCCCCCAGCCTCTCTCTCTCCCAGCCCCTCTCTCTCTCCCAGCCTCTCTCTCTCTCCCAGCCCCTCTCTCTCTCCCAGCCTCTCTCTCCCCCCAACCTCTCTCTCTCTTACCGCCCCGCCAGCCTCTCCCTCTCACACCATCCTCTCTCTCTCTCCCCCCAGCCTCTCTCTCTCTCCCAGCCTCTCTCTCCCCCCAGCCTCTCTCTCTCTCTTACCGCCCTGCCAGCCTCTCCCTTTCACACCATCCTCTCTCTCTCTCTCCCCCCAGCCTCTCTCTCTTTCTCTCCCCCCACCTAGCCTCTCTCCCCCCCGCCCAGCCTCTCTCTCTCTCTCTCCCCCCCCAGCTTCTATCTCTTCCCCCCCCAGCCTCTCTCTCTCCCCCAGCCTCTCTCTTCCCCCCCACCCAGCCTCTCTCCGCATCCCCCCCAGCCTCTCTCTCTTTCCCCCCCAGCCTCTCTCTCTCTCTCTCTCCCCCCCACCCAGCCTCTCTCCGCATCCCTCCCAGCCTCTCTCTCTCTCCCCCCAGCCTCTCTCTCTCTCTCTCTCCCCCCCAGCCTCTCTCCCCCAGCCCCTCTCTCTCTCCCCCAGCCTCTCTCTCCCCCCAGCCTCTCTCTCTCTCTCTCTCTCCCCTCCCCGCCTCTCTTTCCCCCAGCCTCTCTCTCTCTCTCTCCCCCCCCGCCCAGCCTCCCTCTCTCTCTCTCTCTCTCCCCCCAGCCTCTCTCTCTCTCTCTCCTCCCAGCCTCTCTCTCTCCCCCAGTCTCTCTCTCTCTCTCTCGCCCCCAGCCTTTCTCTCTCTCTCTCCCTCTCCCTTCAGCTTCTATCCCTCCCCCCAGCCTCTCGCTCTCTCTCCCCAGCCTCTCTCTCTCTCTCTCCCTTCAGCTTCTATCTCTACCCCCCCAGCCTCTCTCTCTCCCCCCAGCCTCTCTCTCTCTCTCTCTCTCTCTCCACCCCCCACCCTCGCTATCTCTCCCCCCAGCCTCTCTCCCTCTCCTGGCTCCCGCTGCCACCATCAGGCCCAGGCCCACCGCTATAGGGAACCCCCCCACCGCCATCAGGCCCAGGCCAGCCGTGGGGGGAGAGAGTCAGGGCCTCAGGTCCTGCTTCTCGGCACCACATTCATGGAATGATTCGGCTGGGAGGGAGGGAGGGAGAGAGGGAGGAGGTGGCGGAGCTTGACAGTAGGCAGGGCTTGTCGCCTGTCAGTCAAAAAAGTGCAGTACAAATAGTTACATCGCAAAAAAAACATGCGATTTACGCATGCGCTAATAAATCATCGAAGCTGCTGTCCACTGAGGCTGTGGGGTGCAGCATTTAAGGATAGGTGGTTTCAGGGAAGAGAATAAAGCCACGAATTAAGTTTATAAACTGTCAATCTATATTGGTTTACGATTGAAAAAAATAGCAACACCATATTTCTGTACCAAATCTCATGCTTTTTAAGAGTTTGTCTCTAAATTTATGAGGCGGTGAGGATGGCAATACTGGAAACATGGCAGCCAATTTGCACACAGCAAGATCCCATAAACAGTAATGAAATAAATGCCCAGATCATCTGCTTTTCGGATGAGATGTTAAACCGGGGCCCTGCCTGTCCTCTCAGGTGGACGTAAAAGATCCCATGGCGCTATTTCAAAGAAGAGCAGGGGAGTTATCCCCAGTGTCCTGGACAATATTTATCCCCCAAGCAACATCACTAAGACAGATTATCTGGTTATTATCACATTGCTGTTTGTGGGACCTTGCTGTGCGCAAATTGGCTGCTGTGTTTCCTACAGTGCAACAGTGACTGGACTTCAGAAAAGCACTTTGGGACAACCCGAGGTCATGAAATGAGTTAGATAAATGCAAGTTTTTTTTCTTTTTTCCCTTGTAACTTAAGCTCATTAATGAGTCCTTTGGTAGAAAACGCAGTTACTTAGCTTTGCAATAAAATGTCAAAGTCTAAGAATGGTACGACTGTTTTCAGATCAATAGTAGCTTTAAGCAAAATGCTTATCGGGCATTTTTATCTATTGTGCCGTGTCAATTAGATTCCATTATTGGAGTGAGTAAATCGGCTGTTTATTTTCTTCACTGCACATGCTCTGAACTAGAACTGGAATGAGCTTGATGCTGTCCTTCATATAATCGAAATTCTTGGTCTCACTATCGCCTCTGACCTCAAATGGAACTCCCCTATGCCCATGGTTTGAAGCTGTTTCCTTAAAGTTCAGTTTTCTCTGTCATGACAAATAGTTTGATTCCCCTCAACAATTTTCCACCATTTATACAGAGTTATGGGGAAAGAACAGGGGAGTGGGACTTAATTGGATAGCTCTTTCAAAGAGCCGGGTGGCCATCTTGAGCGCTGTATGATTCAATGATAAAGCTCAATACATCCAACACTTTACTACTGCTCCCATATCTGGAGAAGCTAACACAGGGTTCGTATCCTTGGGCAGGAACAAGCAAAGAGTTTGCTGCCTGATGGGCAGTGCTGCTCTCAACTCTAGCCTCCAACCTCTCTCCATCACAATCATTCTTGTGTGAGTGTGCGTGTCTCTGTTTATCAGTTTTACTACAGTCAGTGTTTCTTGGAACTTCTCTCTTCTATTGTTCTAAACTCTAAATGCTGTTCTACCAACTCTTCCCCCACCCTCTATTCTCATGCCGTTGAAATGGAGACTTTTTGCACAGTATCCAGTTCTAACCCGTTCTTTCCCCAGGACCCTCGATTGTCGCATTCCTTGCCTCCTGTTCTTTTCCAATCTTCAGTCTTGAAACATGAGCTTGTTGTCTCCTAATCAAAAAAAGAACAAAAACTTGTATTTATATAGCGCCTTCAACATAGTAAAACATCCCAAGGTGCTTCACAGGAATGTTATAAGACAAAACAAATAAATTAAATTTTAATCTTGATGTATTATATCTTCTCTTGTGTGAAACCTTGTCATTGTTGATATATGTCTCTCATCAGCCAGGATCTTATTGAATGGCGGAGCAGGCTCAAGGGGTCATATGGTCTACGCCTGCTCCTATTTCTTGTGTTCTTATGTTCACCTGGAACAACATCGCAAATACTAAATGCTGAACATCCGGGCCTCCACTTGTTGGGGTTTAAATTCGACTTGGGTGGGGCGCAAAGCGGACGGTATCTTATCCGGCACCCGTTATATGTCCCGATAGTCAGGCCCATTGACGCCAATGGAACTGAACCTCAGATGGGGCGTATAACTCGCGGCTGGTGCAATACCGCCTGGTTTGTGTCCCTGCCCAAGTCGAGTGTCACCCCATTTGCCTTCTTCCAGTGCTATAGTCCAAGAAAAGAACATAAAGTTTGAAGTGAGTAAAGACGATTTGACTGATCACCACCCAACCTCCCCCCCCTCCCCCCCTCCATCCAGAGTTTTTGTATATTTATTTTATCATTGTTTTACCTTTAAAGGCATGGGAAATTGGGCCACTCCCCACCTGATTTTGCTCTATGGGCTGTGCTGGGACAATCCTTTACAGTTCTGGGCACCGTCCCTCAGGAGGTGCAGTCTAGATCCACCAGAATGATACCGGGTCTAAACATTTTAAATCATGAGGACAGGTTGCATAGACTATGGTTGTATTCCCTTGAGTAGAGAAGATTAAGGGGAGATCAAATTGAGGTGTTTAAAACTTAAAAGGATGTGACTGCATGGTGGAGGAGGGTGGGGTGGGGGTGAGGGTGGGGGTGTGGGGAAGAATATGTTTCCACTCTTTAGAAAGGCTGATGGCAGTTGTAAAATATTTGTCAACCTGTGTTGGGGTAGGAAAGTTGCAAGAGGTCATGAGGTCGTGAAAGGCGCTATATAAATGCAAGTTCTTTTTTCGATCTAAATGACGATTGGTGAGTTTTACACAGGCCCAGATGTGTAATCAGCTATGATCTGACTGAATGGCAGAACAGGGCTCCAGGGCTTGAATGGCCTACTCCAGCTCCTGTGTTCATCCCGGCACAAAGCACCACTGAATTTGCCTTCATCGAGCAAGATTCCTGCACAGTGTCTCCCCACCTTTCCCTATTCAAGTGTTTTACGTTTCTAAACCCCTGGCCAGGGTCGTCATGAATGGGCGTGCTACCCGCTCCCCCCCATCCACAATGTCATTGATGCCAACTGCAAGGCAGAGCTCTACACCAATATGGTGTTTCAGAATGAGCCTCCTAGCTGAACAATTGAGAAAGGGGTGACCTTTTGTGGTGTTATCCTTTTCACGCAAGATTTAGTCCGTGGGGGGGTCAATGGAACCTCCAGGAAAAGGTCAATTTTGTAGTTTTTTTTCTTCCGTAACCTTTAAAATGGAAATGTATTGGCCAGAGTTGCTGATTACATTGTCGTCCATGGAGCCCTGGAGTAAATCAAACATTCCAACGAGTCTGCAGTGGTATTTATTGAGTACAGCCCCAAGAAATAACACAGAAAATCAAATAATGTAGTTGACGGGTCGTCACTGGGCCTGCTTTTGGTCCTGCCAAAATCTATAACTTGATTCTATCAGAAGCTTTTGTGTCAGGCCACAGGAGATTGTCATTGTGGAGTAGGCCTGACCCCTCAGGATACAGTTTTCAGGAAATTCAGTGCTCTTTGCTTCATCACCATATAAAATTTACTTCAGGGTCTTTCCATGTGACAGACTTGTGTTCGTGCTTCGTTACAATGGTCTGCCCAGACATGTGAGGGTCATTTTTATGACTTGTTTGTCTACTGGGGTTTGTCAGGAAAGGCTTTACGCTGCAGTTTCTAAAAATCAGAACACGTGTAGTGGATGAAATAAAGAGGACATTTAAAGGGGCCATATTCAAACTTTGCTCTCCTTGCAGCTATCATGCGTCAATACCACAGAGTGGAGAAATTGTGGTTGCCGCTGGCACGTGTCGATGGCAGAACGCGTCCCGTGCGGGTGGAATATACACTCTGCACTTCTGATATTCAGGCTGAGTGTGTCCGAGGCGTTCGCCCAATCATTGTCCTTTCTCCTTCCATGCATGTTGGGAAGAAATTTCCCAGATTTTTTCCCCCAAAATTAGCGTGAGTTTTTATCTGGTTTGTCGCCTGTCCTAGGAGATTTTGGGTGGGGTGGGGTGGGGTGGGATGGGGAGTATATATATATTGTGATACACAAGGCATTGTAATTGGGTGGGACTGGCTGGATGAACCAGAGGATCTTTTCCTGACCCTCATTGTTCGTATATTCCTTTGTACAGGACATAGCCTAAAAATTAGAGCCAGACCTTTCAGGAGTGAAGTTAGGAAACACTCCTACACACAAAGGGTGGTAGAAGTTTGGAACTCTCTTCCACAAATGGCAGACTTGGAAATATATCGCCGTTCCTTCATTGTCGCTGGGTCAAAATCCTGGAACTCCCTTCCTAACAGCATTGTGGGAGTACCTTCACCACACGGAATGCAGCAGTTCAAGAAGGCGGCTCACCACCATCTTCTCAATGGCAACTAGGGATGGACAATAAACGCTGGCCTTGCCAACGACGCTCACATCCCGGAATGAATAAATTAAAAAATAAACATCAGCGCAGACCTGTTTGGTCGAATGGCCTCTTTCTCCGCTTTAAATTCGATGTAATTTTATGCAATACACCTTAACGGCCAAATTAATTTATTAAGCAACAGATGAACAGAGAATATATATAATATATACATATTTACTGTGAATATTAGTCACTGCTAACTCCTCGAATAGAAAAAAATTATATATGGATCATAATTTCTATCCTTAACTATAATTTTATAATTAACTTTTACACATATATCATTGTTTACAAACTATGGGAAGGAACTTCTCTGACCAGTTTCTTCAAAAGTCCCACATCGATTCTCTGATTTGCACGGTCCAAAGCAATTAAACACTCCTGAAACATTTACCGGGGCTTCTTCAATTTGAATAACTGTCGACTAAATTGAAAAGGAGCTGCCAGACATGCACATAACTAAACAAATCACTCTACTGTTTGTTTTTGAATTGTATGGCTTGGCTCCTCAAGCTACCTGCTGATCGACAAAACCAACAACAAATCTTGTATTATTGTGTTGAGTTAGCCTGGTAGATGAATTCTAAACACAGCTAGTCCTTTTGTACCGTGACTGAATTAGAGGAATCTGGCACAGGCACGATGGGCTGAATGGCCTCCTTCTGTGCTGTATCATTCTATATACAAATTAAATGGCATTTCTACCATACATATCTAAGGTTTAATGGATCCACCTCGAGCCAATTAACATGGAACCTCAGTACAACAGAGAGAAATAGGTCAATTCCGCTTGCCAGCGTCAGACATTGTAACTGGCCCATTATAATGTGCATCAACCTTAAACCACTAATGGTCTCATACAATAAAGCATTGATGTTACTACAGTGCTTGTTTAGGTCTTCCATTTATTAAAGGTGTTTTGTTTAGCGTTTAATTGCCAGCAGGTATTTGATTAGATGTGAGTTTATTGTCGGTATTGTTTTACTTGTTTATTTTACAGCTGCTAGAGGCATGAGGAATTTAAGTAGAGGTGATAAAATACACAAGATGAATTAGCACCAGCAGACTTTAATGCCTTGCCGCCATTTCAGATGTAGCTGAGAATGGTTCAGTTCGAGGTCAGTTCAGTCAGTTAATTTATCACTTGGGCCGTTGGATTGGCTGTTGATTTTCTGCTGGATGCTCCATGTCCATCCAGCAACACCTGCAGTGAGTGCTTCCTCCGTTTTACGCCTCTCTCATCTTCTTCCCACCCTGGCTTAGCTAACTTGAAGTGCTACAGTGTGAAGTGTCAGCTGTGGCTCAGTGGGTAGCACTCTCGCCTCTGAGTCAGAGGTTGCGGGTTCAAGTCCCACTCCAGAGACTTGAGCACAAAATCTAGGCGGACCCTTCAGTGCAATTACTGAGGGAGTACTGCACTGTTGGAGGCTCCGGATGAGATGTAAAACCGAGGCCCTGTCTGCTTTCTCAGGTGGATGTAAAAGAACCCGTGGTACTATTTTGAAGAAGAGATGGGAAGTTGTCTCTGGTGTTCTGGCCATCAACCAAGACCTAAATAAAACCAGATTATCTGGTCATCATCAAATTGCTATTTGTGGGATCTTACTTTGTGGAAATTGGCTGCTGCCTTTCCTATTTTACAACAGTGGCTGTAAAGCGCTTTGGGACTTCATGAAAGGCGCTATAGAAATGCACATCTTTCTTTCTTTCTTAGCCTCACAATGTGGTGGAAAACGTGACATGAAATACCATGGCTGTACACCTTACAAGTTTGCTTCTGTCGTTTTAACACAGAGCTGCTCTGGGTCAATTGCTGGACCTTTTGATCACTTGGCGCTGTTTCAGCTTGGTGTGGCCCTGCTCGCTCACTCTGGCCTGACTATGGGGAGGAGAGGCCCAAGTGATTTCCCCTATTGCCTTACAAACCAACTCCTGATGTGACTGCTCAATTGGCGACTGAATTGGAGACTCAGGGGTGGCTCTGTATTTCGCTGACAAACCCTTTACCGGATTCAAAACATCAGTGTCCAGTTAAGAAGGGTTAACTTGGTCAGGTGAGTCCCTTCCATTGTGCCAATCGATTTTGAGAAGATGTTTGACAGCAATTATGGACAGTCAAAAGTTTGCTTTTGATCAGAACGTCTTGGCCATATATATGCATGCAGCATGGATTGCTTTATTGTCTGAGGAATTACGAATGGAGCTGATCATTGTGCAATCAATCACAAGCAAACAGCCTCACTTCTGTTTCACAATATCTTCTTTTGCGCGGTGTGCCACAATTGGGATAAAACTATGTTACACTCAGGTCATGCTTAATGCTGAGAGGTGACCAAGCCGCAGGGTTGACACTGAGATACCAGGTGTGAGCGTTGAGTGGGAAATTGATTGGAATCATTCCCAGCTTGGCAGTCTGGCATTTTGTTTTACAGTCAGTGGACATCTGATATGTACTGACATTAAATAAGCCCAGTGTTGCGACCCCTTCGAGGATTATTGCAGAGTGAAGTATTCCTTCATGGACTCACTGAAATAATCAATTCAAATCTGGATCCAGCGCTGTTGTAATATAGCTCCACCTAGTGGACCACTGTGGTAATGCAACTCCTGATGTATAACAATAAAAGGGCCATGTGACAAGTCACATTATGTAATGAAGCCATCTTGTAACGTCTGTGTGTTGGTGATGTCCTAAAGAATATATCACAGCAGTGAACTGTGCCACTGCCTAATCATTTAGGGAAAGACCATTTTACAATGCCAAACAAATAACTGCATTAATATAGTGCCTCTACATCCCCAGGATGTCCCAAAGTGCCTCAGAGACAATTAAGTACATTTTGCAATGTATTCACTCTTTTTTAGGAGGCAAACGTGCCAGACAATTTGCACTCAGCAAATCAGATGAATGACCAGATAATCAATTTGGTCATGTTGGCTGAAGGATAATTGCTGCCCTTCGAATAGTGTCATGGGATCTTTCATGTATACTCAACCAGGTTTTAACATCTCTTCCAACAGATACCACTTCCGACAATGTAACACTCCTTTAATACTGTGCTGAAGTGTCTGTCTAGATTATCTACTTAAGGCCCGAAGTGAGACTTGGACCCACAACCTTCTGACTCTGAGGCAACTGGAGATGAGCTGAAGCTTTCTGTGAACTAGCACCGAAACAATGGCGTAAAAACGGTGTAATGCTGACTTTTGGCGCAAGCAATCGAGGAAATTGTGGCGTAAGTGACATTTTTACGCCATGCCCAAATTTCTTCAATCTTTTATGCCGGTTCTGCAAAACCTCCTCCGATACCCTGAGCCGCTCATTAAAGTGGCTCCGCCCCCTTGCAAAACTGCAGCTCATGCAAATTTACACCAGTTCTGAAGTGTGTAGGACCCAAAATCTTATTTCTGATGTTTTATGGCAGTTTTTACGTGGTTTATTTTTATTTGTGTGTATATATATATTTTTTTTTCCTCACTGAGATCTACAATATATATTCAGTATCAATGAATGCATCATTAAGGCATCAAAATGATTTACGTTAAAAATTGGAAAATCTTCCGTGATTGTATGCTGTGTATAAACGACGGTTTGATGCCTCAACACTTGTGGCACTTTTCTCGGGGCCTGAATTGTTTCAGCTCAATTCTGCTCCTTTTACCCCGGTGTTACATTCTGCCGTATGCGAATGACAATCTCATGCAATGTCGGTGTAGGTGACGGGACGGGAAGGTGAGTGGAAACTTCGGCATAACTTGCCGGTTACATCATTTCAGGAAATTCTGAGCCAATGGAGATTAATTTTCCGACTACATTCGCGGCAGGGAACTTTACCTTCCAGGAGTCGATATTCAGCGGAGAATCAATATGATACAATATGATTGCTGTCAAATAATTCATGTTTCTGTCTCTGAATTCCTGTTGTTCATATTATCAATTCACTGCAAGCATTCACACACTGGGCTCTGTGCAGGGAAGAGATCTCAGTTATAGAGGGTAGGTGGGTTGACAGGGTTGTGCTACCAGTCCCCATGGTTTTCTGGAACTTCCTTAGATGCCTGCAAAGTCCGGAGAGGAATTCCCCAGAGTGCTTTCTTCTGCGCCTAGGGTTTCTTTTCTCTGAATTTTGTGCCTCTCCGTTGAATTGCCTGGCTGTAGGGGTGGGATGGAATGGGTTCGATGGCGAATGGAGGAGATGGAATCGACGAGCTGGTCTTTTCCTTTCTATCTCTTTCGTTTGGTCGCATTTCTGAAAACAAAAAACCTTAATATCAAGAGGCCTTTAGTTTTCCACAGGCACACTACCGACTGTGCAACGAAATTCTATGGACAATTCATAACTGGAATCACAAAGCATTACACACACGTACTCCCTCAAAGACCATTAAAGATGGCTATTGACCCCTGGAGTCCATCAGCGATAGACACATAGAAACATCGAAAATAGGTGCAGGAGTAGGCCATTCGGCCCTTCGAGCATGCACCACCATTCAATAAGATCATGGCTGATCATTCACCTCAGTACCCCTTTCCTGCTTTTTCTCCATACCCCTTGATCCCTTTAGCTGTAAGGGCCATGTCCATCTACCTCTTGAATATATCTAACGAACTGGCATCAACAACTCTCTGCGGTAGAGAATTTCACAGGTTCACAATTCCCCGAGTGAAGAAATTTCTCCTCATCTCAGTCCTAAATGGCTTACCCCTTATCCTTTGACGGTGACCCGTGGTTCTGGATTTCCCCAACATCGGGAACATTCTCTCTGCATCCAACCTGTCTAATCCCGTCAGAATTTATGTGTTTCTATGAGATCCCCTCTCATTCATCTTAACGCCACTGAATACAGGCCCAGTCAATCCAGTCTCTCCTCATATGCAAGTCCTGCCATCCTGGGAATCAGTCTGGTGAACCTTCGCTGCACTCCCTCAATAGCAAGAACATCCTTCCTCAGATTAGGAGATCAAAACTGAACACAATATTCCAGGTGAGGCCTCACCAAGATCCTGTACAACTGCAGTAAGTTATACTCAAATCCCCTAGCTATAAAGGCCAACATGCCATTTGCTTCTTCACCGCCTGCTGTACCTGCATGCCAACTTTCAATGACTGACGTACCATGACAACCAGGTCTCGTTGCACCTCCACTTTTCCTAATCCGCCGCCATTCAGATAATATTCTGCCTTCATGTTTTTGCCACCAAAGTGGATAACCTCACATTTATCCACATTATACTGCATCAGACATGCATTTGCCTATGAGTTAACCCGTCCAAGTCACCCTGCAGCCTCTTAGCACTGACTCCTTTCACCTGAGATACTGACCCAGAGATGGTTTCTTAGGGGTCAGTAACATACTGAACCCTACAAACCATCTCTGAGGTACTCATCCACACAGTCCATCACCGAGATACTGACCCACAGTGTCCATCACCGAGATACTGACCCACAGTGTCCATCGCTGAGAAACAGACCAACAGTGTCCATCGCTGAGATACAGACCAACAGTGTCCATCGCTGAGATACTGACCCACACAGTCCATCGCTGAGATACTGACCCACACAGTCCATCGCTGAGATACTGACCCACACAGTCCATCACCTGAGATACTGACCCACAGTGTCCATCACCTGAGATACTGACCCAAGTGTTCATCACTGAGATACTGATCCACACAGTCCATCACCTGAGATACTGACCCACACAGTCCATCGCTGAGATACTGACCCACAGTGTTCATCGCTGAGATACTGACCCACACAGTCCATCGCTGAGAAACAGACCAACAGTGTCCATCGCTGAGATACTGACCCACACAGTCCATCGCTGAGATACTGACCCACACAGTCCATCGCTGAGATACTGACCCACACAGTCCATCGCTGAGATACTGACCCACACAGTCCATCGCCTGAGATACTGACCCACACAGTCCATCACCTGAGATACTGACCCACACAGTCCATCGCTGAGATACTGACCCACACAGTCCATCGCTGAGATACTGACCCACACAGTCCATCACCTGAGATACTGACCCACAGTGTCCATCACCTGAGATACTGACCCACAGTGTCCATCACCTGAGATACTGATCCACACAGTCCATCACTGAGATACTGACCCACACAGTCCATCACCTGAGATACTGACCCACACAGTCCATCACCTGAGATACTGACCCACACAGTCCATCACCTGAGATACTGACCCACAGTGTCCATCACCTGAGATACTGACCCACAGTGTTCATCACTGAGATACTGATCCACACAGTCCATCACTGAGATACTGACCCACACAGTCCATCACTGAGATACTGACCCACAGTGTTCATCGCTGAGATACTGACCCACAGTGTCGGTCACTGAGATACTGACTAGTATACTCTATCACTGATAACACCTTGAAAATCCAGGAAGCTTGTGAAATCGATTATAGAACAATCAATCACAGTAGCTCTGATATGAAAATTCTAAGGGCCCAAAATTCAGTACCGTTGGAAAGCCGGTGCTCCCCCCACCTTTTTATGGCCATTAGCTTCAAAATAGTTTCGTGGCTGCGCCATCCCATATTCAGCTCCAAAAGTGAACAAATGGGTTCCAGCACTAATGAACCCTTCCAAAGTGGATTTTTCAGTGGTGTGACTGTCTTCATTTGAGCATTTGAGAAATTCAGCATGTAGGTAAGGGTTTCTAATGAGCCATCTGCTCCCTGGCCTTTTTAAAGGATTTGCAGCAAGGCCCTGAGGTTGGAAGGATGGCTGGTGTAAGAGGTGCAAGGAGAGCCAACAGGTTCACTGATATGGAGCTGGAGACACTGATGGACGCTGTTAGGGACAGAAGAAGAATATTGTTTCCAAATGTCAGGAGACCTGGCAGACCGTCAGTACATAATGCATGGAGGGAGATTGCAGGGGAGGTGTCAGGCACCTCCATATATGTGAGGATGCACCTCCTAGGAGGGTGCTGGCCAGTCTACACCCGGCCCTTCTAGGTTGGCGATGGGTCGACGCCTCCTAGCTCTGGGGTGACGGGGATTCACCTCCTCCTCCTCCTCCTCCTCCTCCTCCTGTGCCTCCTCCTCCTGGTACTGCTGGCTCGACCTCCAGCAGCTGTCCCCTCATGATAGCCAGGTTGTGCAGTATGCAGCAGACCACGACGATTATGGAGACCTGTTGAGAGTACTGGAACGTGCCACCAGAGCTGTCCAGGCACCGGAACCTTTGCTTAAGGACGCCTTTGCACTGCTCGATGATGTAGCTGGTGGCACAATGAGCATCATTGTATGCTCTGGTGCTGTCCTGGCGTTCTGCAGTGGAGTGAGCAGCCAAGTGGACAGGGGCTATCCCTTGTCCCCAAGCAGCCAACCGCAATCCTGATTCGGGCCGGTGAAGACGGCAGGCACACTGGTCTGGCACACAATGAACGAACCATGGTTGATGCCTCCCTTGCCCGCTGCCTGTCTGCACGGTGCTGACGGTGATGCCTTCTCCTGCGTGCTGCCCTGCTTCTGAGCAGGTGTACCAGGTGTCACCTCCCAACACTCCTCCCATCCTCAGGGTGAACCCTGCCAAGCAGGTCCCTGCAGCCCACAGGCCTCCACTAAAGAGTCAGACACGAAAGTTGTACAAAAGTACAGGGGTATGTGCAAACCTCTGAGCAGCACTCAGCAGGTTGAATGGAGCCAAAACAATTAATAAAACTATTAAAAGATAAATACAGTGGATGCTGTAATCTTAAATAAAATCACTAATAATTAATAAAACTATTAAAGGATAAATACAGTGGATGCTGTAATCTTAAATATAAATACTAACATTAATAAAACGATTTCCCTACCAAAGGGCCCCGGTCGCGGCAACACTCCAGCGGTGTCCCGTTCGAGCACCGACTCGAATACCTCGCGGGGGCACCGCTGGGAAAAGGCTTAGCTTTTTGCAGCTGAAAATCCCGGTCCTTGTCGCTTCCCAGCGGCCCCCACGCTGCAGAGCTCTCCACTGGAAAGTCTCCTTTGCAGCGGCTTCACCGCGCAGTTTCCAGCCGAAGTGCACACCGCTCAAATCCTCCCCGAGCTGAATATGGCTCAGGGAGGGGAGAGTACCCGACCGCGGCGGTCGATCGATTTTATCGATCGCCCGCCCAAACTCTGCGGTAGGTGTCCCTTCGGGGACGGTGAATTTCGGCCCCTAAATGTGTAAAAAGTCACTGTCCCCATCACACTACCATTTCTGTCAGTCTCTCGGCATGGGCCACCAAAAATGACCATCTAATGACCATTCGTTCGGAAGGTCAATCAGGGTCGGGGGCACAGCTTTGAGACGGGCGACAATTTTGCTTGGCCAGAGAGGCGGACCAGTTCTACGACCCCAATTCCTCCCATTATAACTTACCCACTCGGTAACGTCCCACCCAACTTTGTCACATCACCGTCACCGAGCAGAATGCAGCGGCTGCTGTTTAAAACATCGGGACCTTTGAACTGTTTCCCTGGAAAGGAACTGTCTCTTCCTTCTTACTTAATTACTCAACCCTCATTAAAGCTCGCTCTTAACCAAAACAGCTGTGAGATAACAAGGTCTCTCCATTTTTTAGAAAGAAAATTCTCAAAAGGCGCTAAATGAGAGATGTTAATGAGCTGGCATCAATTGTGCGAACTATTTTTTCACAAGTACTCCGTGGAGCTTTGGCTTTGCTAACCGGGTTACTTTCTGATTGTTCAGCAGGGCCAAGAGTGCTTTATGAGTAAGAAGCTCTGTAGCTTCTAAATAATAGAGCTTGTTTAGGCACAAGCTTCTGTCAACGTTATAAAAACACCTTCATTGACCCCCTGTTATGCGCTATCAACCCAACCTATGAAGCTGACAAAAACTGACTGATGGCATCGAAGAGGTTGGCACTGCTCCCAAAGCAAGACAGATCAAAAGTGACCCTGAGTATGATGATACATTGAGACAAGGCATTAGCATTAAAGTGCAGAGGCGTGCGGGCTTGGCATAACTTAAGCTGTGGATATACCGATCATTGCATCGTTTTTTTCTGCATGAAGGGAAAAAAGCAAAGGACCCAAAACTGCAGTTTTCAGCAGTAATGGATTTAGATATCACTGCAGGGAGCTGTAAGTACTGATGGCATGAGATTTTACTTCCTAGGGAAACCTTATGTAATCCCTAGAAAATGTTGATTTTTTAAATACATTATCCTTCCCACTCACCCCTCCAACATTTGTCAGAATCCTGACCCAGTTTCCTGAGTTTGGTTTCATCTGGTCCCAGTGGGACAGATGGGCAATTAAGGGGGCGGACGTACCCCAGAGAGGGGATCTCCCTGGGGCTGATTGCCATCTTTCCACGGTAACCCTGGGAAGCGCTGGTAAGTTGGGTGCAAGGAGGGAAATCTTCCAGGGACCCAGGTGTCATGCACCCACAACAAAACAACTTGTATTTATATCGACCATTTAACACCTGGTTCAAAGTGCCTTCAAAGTAATTGATTTCTGATTAAAGGCAAACAGCCTTGTTCTCGTAGCCAAGACTCCACCAGCTGCCAGTTTGAAGCCTTGAGGAAATAGGAGGTGGGTGGGGTGGATTGACCCATCTACCTCCACGGAGGTGTGTGGGGGACCTGACCCATCCACCTCCATGGCACGAACCTGGTATTGCAGTACTTCCAGGAACGGTGCAGTGGCTCTAGGCCTTTTGGCTAAGAGCATTGGCGCAGAGTGATCCTTGGCATGTGCAGGGTGACCTCTGGCGTTTGTGATTTGACAAAGAATTGGAACGATTGGCTACGAATTAAAAAAAAAAAAAATCTGTGCTTCTCAGCCTGGAGGAGGTGGGTGGGGAGGGTTGACCCATCCACCTCCACGGAGGTGTGTGGGGGACCTGACCCATCCACCTCCATGGCACGAACCTGGTATTGCAGTACTTCCAGGAACGGTGCAGTGGCTCTCGGCCTTTTGGCTAAGAGCATTGGCGCAGAGTGATCCTTGGCATGTGCAAGGTGACCTCTGGCGTTTGTGATTTGACAAAGAATTGGAACGATTGGCTACGAATTTAAAAAAAAAAAATCTGTGCTTCTCAGCCTTTTGGCTAAGATCATGCGTAACTGACCTGACAGGGGAGTAACCACCATAACCCCAAGGTGGTTCTCCCTGGATCAGGAAGGTGGTTCTCCTATGCTTTTTGGAACTAGGAGGTGGGTGGGGTGGCTTGACCCATCCACCTCCACGGAGGTGTGTGGGGGGCCTGACCCATCCACCTCCATGGCACGAACCTGGTATTGTAGTACTTCCAGGAACGGTGCAGTGGCTCTAGGCCTTTTGGCTAAGAGCATTAGCGCAGGGTAATCCTTGATGTGTGCAAAGTGACCTCTGGCGTTTGTGATCTGACAAAGAATTGGAAAGATTGGCTACGATTATAAAAAAAAAAATCTGTACTTCCCATTATTCCCAGCTGCAATCCTGCCCGATTTTGGCTAGGAATGTGCTGGAGAATCCTGGTTCTTATTTGGTGTATTTTTTTTTAACATTTTGTATCCTCAGCATGCTGATCCAAAAATAATTTATCTGGGGAGGTGTAATGTATGCACCTGTAAGTATGCTCATAGGCCTGTAGAGCTTTGACCCAGCTAGTGACTTTCCGTCTTCAGGCCCTGCAGAGATACCTTTACGTTGAGCCCCCTCCTAGGTGGCGTGCGCTGGCGACGTATTTCTTCCGCCAGCAGCACGGCCTCAACTACGACACGCAGCTCCTATTTGTGAGCTTGTGGGACGTCAGGACCGCCGTCCAGGAGCAGCCTGTCTTTTACAAGGAACTCACCAGGGTCTGGAACAAAGTCTCCACCAAGCGCGCTCTCCACTGGCTGGAGTGGCGGCTGTCCTGCAGGAGCCGCTGCTCGGGAATCCGTACCTCCACGACCGAGGTTTTAGGTGGCAGTCGGACGAGAGGGCTGTGGCTGGTGAGGTGACCAGGGTCAGGGACCTGCTCGATGGCGGAGGAGCAGGCTGGATGGCGCTAGACACGCTGGCACGGCGCCTAAATTCGGCCGACGTCCGCCGCGCGGCCGATGCCATCAAGTTGCTAAAAACAGCTTTGGGCCCTGACTCCGTTAGGTGTATCGAGGAGGCTCAAGCACGTGGGGAGATCCTGTCCGAACTGACCCACGTCCGGACGGAATTCCTCATCGGCGCCAAACCCCGGAACCTCCCTCGGGAGCCGGCGTCTCACAACTTGAGCAATTCGGGAAAATCCCCTCCGTGCCTTTCAGTTCTGCGCGGAGGGGTTTCCTGTACGGGCTGCTCCTGCACACTCTCAACTTTGCCATCCTCGTCTGCCGTCCGGACACACCATGGCGTACCATCTTGCCGTCCGGAGGAGGCAGGGGTCCCCGATGGAGTGCTCTCTATGCGGGAGTCCTCCCATTATTTATCGGGGACTTGGCCTGGAGGGTGGTGCACGGAGCAGTCCCGTGCAATAAATTTTTAAGCTGGTTCACGGGCTCCCAGGCCGCCTGCAATTTCTGCGGTCTGGAAGAGTCCGTGTTCCATGTTTTTATGGAGTGTGCGAGGTTGCAGCCCCTGTTTCATTATTTAAATTGGGCTGCTCCTCAATTTCTGGTTGCACTTCAGTCCCACACTCCTGATCTTTGGGCACCCTGTGTGGAGGGGAGCGGGTAGGTCCGAGGGCCTCATCGTAGGACTGCTCCTGGGCACGGCCAAGGGTGCCATCAGCCGGTCCAGGCAGCGGGCGGTCGAGGGGGTCGTTCAGCCTGACTGCCTGCCTCTCTTCCGCGCGTACATCCGCGCCAGGGTGTCCTTGGAGATGGAGCACGCGGTGTCCACCAGTACGCTCGCGGCCTTCCGCGAGAGGTGGGCGCCGGAGGGACTGGAGTGCATCGTTACTCCCGGCAACCAAATTTTAATTTGATTTTATTTATTTTACAGTTTGATTTGTTTTAATTGCTGGTATTAGTGTCCCCCTCCCCTTTTATAGGGGGCATTTGTAAATTATGTTTTTATAGCCCCAAAAAAATCTACAAAAATATAAAAAAACCCAAAAAAAACAAAAAAAAGTGCCTTGCGAAATGTTTGGAGTTTCCCCCAGATCGGGGTCACTTGACCTAATGTTTATTTGTCTCCTTTAAAAGAGTTGTAGAGCTTTGACCCAGCTAGTGACTTTCCGTCTTCAGGCCCTGCAGAGATACTTTTACGTTGAGCCCCCTCCTAGGTGGCGTGCGCTGGCGACGTATTTCTTCCGCCAGCAGCACAGCCTCAACTACGACACGCAGCTCCTATTTGTGAGCTTGGGGGCATAAGGACCGCCGTCCAGGAGCTGCCTGTCTTTTACATGGAACTCACCAGGGTCTGGAACAGAGTCTCCACCAAGCGCAGCTCTCCACCGTCTGGAGTGGCGGCTGTCCTGCAGGAGCCGCTGCTCGGGAATCCGTACCTCCACGACCAAGGTTTTAGGTGGCAGTCGGACGAGAGGGCTGTGGCTGGTGAGGTGACCAGGGTCAGGGACCTGCTCGATGATGGAGGAGCGGGCTGGATGGCGCTAGACATGCTGACACGGCGCCTAAATTCGGCCGACGTCCGCCGCGCGGCCGATGCCATCGAGTTGCTAACAACAGCTTTGGGCCCTGACTCCGTTAGGTGTATCGAGGAGGCTCAAGCACGTGGGGAGATCCCGTCCAAACTGACCCCCGTCCGGACGGAATTCCTCATGGGCGCCAAACCCCGGAACCTCCCTCGGGAGCCGGCGTCTCACAACTTGAGCAACTCGGGGAAATCCCCTCCATGCCTTTCAGTTCCGCGCGGAGGGGTTTCCTATACAGGCTGCTCCTGCTCACTCTCAACTTTGCCATCCTCGTCTGCCGTCCGGACACACCATGGCGTACCATCTTGCCGTCCTGAGGAGGCGGGGGTCCCCGATGGAGTGCTCTCTATGCGGGAGTCCTCCCACTATTTATCGGGGACTTGGCCTGGAGGGTGGTGCATGGAGCAGTCCCGTGCAATAAATTTTTAAGCTGGTTCACGGGCTCCCAGGCCGCCTGCAATTTCTGCGGTCTGGAAGAGTCCGTGTTCCATGTTTTTACTGAATGTGCGAGGTTGCAGCCCCTGTTCCATTACTTAAAGGGGCTGCTTCTCAATTTCTGGTTGCACTTCAGTCCCACACTCCTGATCTTTGGGCACCCTGTATGGAGGGGAGCGAGTAGGTCCGAGGGCCTCCTCGTAGGACTGCTCCTGGGCATGGCCAAGGGTGCCATCAGCCGGTCCAGGCAGCGGGCGGTCAAGGGGGTCGTTCAGCCTGACTGCCTGCCTCTCTTCCGTGCTTACATCCGGGCCAGGGTGTCCCTAGAGATGGAGCACGCAGTGTCCACCGATACGCTCGCGGCCTTCCGCGAGAGGTGGGCACCAGAGGGACTGGAGTGCATTATCACCCCGGCAACCAAATTTTAATTTGATTTTATATGTTTTAAAGTTTAATTTGTTTTAATTGCCGGGTTTTTAGTGTCCCCCTCCCCTTTTATAGGGGGCACTTGTAAAATATATTATTTTAATGCCCAAAATAAATCACAAAAAAAAATTTAAAAAGTGGTAGTTGAAAAATGTTTGGAGTGTCCCCCAGATCTGGGGGCACTTGATCTAACTGTTAATTTTGTCCCCCAAAAGAGTTGTAGAGCTTTGAGTTGGGAGTGGCTTGGCCAGTCACATGGTGTTCACAAGACTCAATAAAACCCCAGCCAGTTGAGTTCAGAGGACCCACGAGGAGGCAGGTAGTTGTGAGCCTGGTGGATGAACTAGTAATGTGTATTGTGATTGTTAAATAATTTGCTCATAAACCAACTAGTTCTTAATAGCAATGTGTTGCTATTAATTCTTAAGTAAAGAACCCATGAAGCAAATATATTACAGAGGGTAACAGATATTGTAAATTTTAAAATAAAAATTAGTTTTTGGGATTTTGTAACTTCACAGGGTCCGGTTCCTTGCATTGTGAATCGAATCCCAGATACACTGCTGAACTGAAATCTATTGCTACACATAACCTAAGTAACAGCATGTTCTACATTTACAAAACAAATGTTGCTCACTATCACAACTGCCTTTCCCCAATCCCTGACAGTGCAGAGATATATGAAAAAATTACCTGGGTTGACCCAAAGATTAAGAAAAGAAAGAACTTGAATTTATATGGAGCTTTTCACATCGCAAAGCGCTTCACAGTCAGTGAAGTACTGTTGGAGTGTAGTCACTGCTGGTTTGTAGGAAATTTGCACACAACAAAGACCCACAAACAGCATTTGTTTTTGGTGGTGTTGGTTCAGGGATAAATATTGGCCAGGGCACCTGGAAATACTCTCTGCTTTTCTTCAAATAGTGCTGTGGGATCTTTTACGTTCATCCGAGAGGGTAGAATGGGCCTCGATGTAACATATCATCTGAAAGACGGCACCTCCGACAGTGCAGCACTCCCTCAGTACTGAAGGATTATGTGCTCAAGTCTCTGGAGTGTAGACTGCAGGAAGATATCAATGGACTGGTCAGGTGGACAGAACAGTGGCAAATAGAATTCAGACTGGAGAAGTATGAGGTAAAGCATTTGGGGAGGGCAAACAAGGCAAGGGAATACACATTAAATGGTAGGATACTGAGAAGTGTAAAGGAACAGAGGGACCTTGGAGTGCATGTCCACAAATTCATGAACGTAGGGGGCCAGGTAGATAAGGTGGTTAAAAAGGCATATGGGATAATTTCCTTTATTAGCCAAGGCATAGAATACAAGAGCAGGGAGGTTATGCTAGAACTGTATAAAACACGAGTTAGGCCACAGCTAGAGTACTGGCCATCACATTACAGGAAGGATGTGATCGCACTCGAGAGGGTACAGAGGAGATTTACTTGGATGTTGCCAGGACTGGAGGCTGAGGTTATTTTCTTTGGAATAGGGGAGGCGGAGGAGAGATTTAATTGAGATATATAAAACTATGAGATGCCTAAATAGAGTGGATAGGAAGCACCTATTTCCCTTAGCAAAGAGGTCAATAACCAGGAGGCGTAGATTGAAAGTAATTGGTAGAAGAATTAGAGGGGAGTTGAGGAGAACTTATTTCACCCAGAGGGTGGTGGGATCTGGAACTCACTGCCTGAAAGGGTGATAGAGACAGATACCCTTCCCACATTGAGAAAGTACTTGGATATGCACTTGAAATGCTGTAACCTACAGGGCAATGGACCAAGAGCAGGAAAATGGGATTAGGCTGGGTAGCTCCTTTTCAGCCGAAACGGACACGATGGGCTGAATGGCTTCCTTCTGTCCCGTAAATTTCCTTGATTCTACGATACTCTTTTGTAGAGATTATACCAGTCCCTGAGAATAGATGCTTGGCCTTTTATGGAAGTGCAGGAACTGACTATATAATCTCTGCAGATAGGACCCTGATGTCTGGCCACTGCTTACTGCCAAATGGGATCCCTCTCACTTCACCATTGTGTGAAGATTGTTGCTCTTCGGCATAGCTGAGGTAGGTACCTGTGAAGCAGAGGTGATGGGCGAGCAGAGCTTAATGATGGACAGGATGTGGTTGGCAGAGCTTTGGTCAAGTTGGAGTTAATGGCTGGTGGTGAATGGGATACCAGCAAGGATATCTTTAGAATAGTTAAGGCTGGAGGTGAAAAAGGCACCTGAGTGGATGCTGTATGGTTGTAGGCACCAGTCTGCCTGTTCCAGTGGTTCAAGCAGATGTTAAAGATCCCCGCTGGTATTGTGGGAATCAGAGAATTCACCCTCCAGTGTCCTAGATCATAGCCAAAATTGCTCCTATAATCAACACAATCGAAAATAACCAGCCTCGTGGTTGGAAGTACCAAGCCATATAGTTTGTTGGACAATGGCCTTGCATAAGAACATAAAATATAAGAACAGGAGTAGGCCATATGGACCCTCAAGCCTGCTTCACCATTCAATAAGATCATGACTGATCATCAACCTCAACTCCACTTTCCCGCCCGATCTCCATATTCCTTGATTCCCCTAGACTCCAAAAATCTATCTATCTCAGCCTTGAATATATGCAGAGACTCAGCATCCACAGCCCTCTGGGGCATGGAAATCTAAAGAATTAAAAAAAGTATTCTGCTTTTCTATTCTTCCGACTAAAGTGAATAACCTCACATTTCCCTACATTATACTCCACCTGCCACCTTACTCACTTAATCTATCTATATCTCTTTGCAGATGCTTTGTGTTCTCCTCACAGCTTACTGTCCCACCTAGCTTTGTATCGTCAGCAAACTTGGATACATTGCACTCGATCACTTCATCGAGGTCATTAAGATAGATTGTAAATAGCTGAGGTCCCAGCACTGATCCTTGTGGCACCCCACTAGTTACAGTCTGCCAACCTGAAAAAGACCCGTTTATCACTACCCTCTGTTTTCTGAACGTTAACCAATTCTCTATCCATGCTAATATAGTACTTGCAATCCTATGAGCCCTTATCTTCAGCAATAATCTTTTATGTGGTATCTTATCGAATGCCTTTTGGAAATCCAAATATACTACATCCACTGGTTCCCCTTTATCTACCCTGCTAGTTACATCCTCAAAAAACTTTAATAAATTTGTCAAACACGATTTCCCTTTCATAAAACTATGTTGGCTCTGCCTAATCATGTTATGATTTTCTAAGTGCCCTGATACCACTTCCTTAACAATGAATTCCAGCATTTCCCGACGGCTGATGTCAGACTAACTGGCCTGTAGTTCCCTATTTTCTCTCTCCCACTCTTGAATAATAGTGTTACATTTGCTATCTTCCAATCCACTGGGACCATTCTAGAATCTAGGGAATTTTGAAAGATTAAAACCAATGCATTCACTATCTATGCAGCCAGCTCTTTTAGAACCCTAGGATGTAGGCCACCAGGTCCCGGGGATTTGTCAGTTTCTCATCCCATTGGTTGCTCTGGTACTTTTCCTCTACTTATATGAATTACATTAAGTTCCTCACCCTCATTAGACCCTTGATTCCCCAGAATTTTAGATATGCTTCTTCTGCTGTGAAGACAGATACAAAATATTTGTTTAATATTTCTGCCATTTCCTTATTCCCCATAATAATTTCTCCTGCCTCAGCCTCTAAGGGACCAATCTTTAATCTGCTACTCTCTTCCTTTTTACATACTTGTAGAAGCTCTTACAATCTGTTTTTATATTTCTCCCTAATTTTCTCTCATAGTCATCCTTTGCTGGTTTCTGAAACTCTCCCAATCCCCAGGCTTATTACTATTCTTCACAACATTATAAGCTTCTTCTTTCAATCTAATTCTATCCTTAACTTCTTAAGTTAGTCATGGATGGATCACTTTTCCTGTGTAGTTTTTGATCCTCAATGGAATGTATTTTTGTTGAGAATTATGCAATATTTCTTTGAAGCTCTGGTCCTGGACTCAGATCAAGCCCAAACTGTTGAGATTAAGTGTTTTCTCAGTCTTCTGGCTGCAAGGGTCATACATGAGACGAGTTCGGTACAGTTTGAGGCCAGTGCCAAGTGGGCAAAAGTCCACAGCTTAAAACCGCCACAACACAAAGAGAATGACAGGTATGGGAACTGGAAATATCTCCCTGATGCAGGAGGGGGCACTCTCAGGTTAATGTTCAGGCAGTGCTTGTTGAGATAGTGTCAAGGGAGGTTTATTCCTTATGTAGTTAAGGGAATGGTAGCATAGTGGTTCTGTTACTGGACTAGTAATCCAGAGGCCTGGACTAACAATCTGGAGACATGAGTTTATATCCCACCATGGCAGCTGGGGAATTTAAATTCAGTTCATTAAATAAATCGGGAATAAAAAGCTAGTGTCAGTAATGGTGACCATGAAACTACCAGATTGTCGTAAAAACCCATCTGGTTCACTAATCTCCTTTAGGGAAGGAAATATGCCGTCCTTACCCGGTCTGGGCCTGCATGTGACTCCAGACCCACAGCAATGTGGCTGACTCTTAACTGCCCTCTGAAATGACCTATCAAGCCACTCAGTGTAACAAACTGCTACAAGAAACAAAACCGGACAGACTACTTTGCACCGGCTTCGGACACAACATCGGCCCACCCAGCCCAGTCAACCTGGCAAAGTCCTCCTCAGTAACAACTGGGGACTTGTGCCAAAATTGGGATAGCTGTTCCACAGGCTAGTCAAGCAACAGCCTGACACAGTCATACTCACAGAATCATACCTTTCAGCCAGTGTCCCAGGCTCCTCCATCACCATCCCTGGGTATGTCCTGTCCCACCGGCAGGACAGACCCACCAGAGGTGGCGGCACAGTGTTAGATAGTCGGGAGTGGCCCTGGGAGTCCTCAACATTGACTCCGGACCCCATGAAGTCTCATGACTTCAGGTCAAGCATGGGCAAGGAAGCCTCCTGCTGATTACCACCTGCTGTCCTCCCTCAGGTGATGAATCAGTACTCCTCCATGTTGAACACCACTTGGAAGAAGCACTGATGGTGGCAAGAGCACAGAATGTACACTGGGTGGGGGGACTTCAATGTCCATCACCAAGAGTGGCTTGGTAGCACCACTACTGACCGAGCTGGTCCAGTCCTGAAGGACATAGCTGCCAGACTGGACCTATAGCAGGTGGTGAGAGAACCAATAGGAGAGACAAACCTACTTGACCTCATCCTCACCAACTACCTGTCGCAGATGCATCTATCCATGACAACATTGGTAGCAGTGATTACCGCATTGTCCTTTTGCAGACGAAGTCCTGTCTTCACACCATCTATAGTGTTGTGTGGCACTACCACCATGCTAAATGGGATAGACTCAGAACAGGTCTATCAGCTCAAAACTGGGCATCCATGAGGCGCTATGGGCCATCAGCAGCAGCAGAATTGTATTCCACCACAATCTTCAACCTCATGGCCCGGCATATCCCTCACTCTACCATTACCATCAAGCCAGGGGCCCAACCCTCGTTTCATGACGGGTGAAGAGCATGCCAGGAGCAGTATCAGGTGTACCTAAAGATGAGGTACTAACCTGGGGAAGCTGCAACACAGGACTATATGCAATGCTAAACAGTGGAAGCAGCATGCTATAAACATAAGCAATCCCATAATCCATGGATCAGATCAAAGCTCTGCAGTCCTGCCACATCCCGTCGTGAATAATTTTGGACCATTAAACAATTAATGGGAGGAGGAGACACCATGAATATCCCCATCCTCAAAGATGGCAGTGCCCAGCACGCTAGTGCAAAAGACAAGGCTGAAACATTTACAACCATCTTCAGCCAGAAATGTTGAGTGGATGATCCATATCGGCCTCCTCCTGAGGATCCCACCATCACAGAAGCCAGTCTTCAGCAAATTCGATTCACTCCACATGATATCAAGAAATGGCTGAGCGCACTGGATACAGCAAAGGCTATGGGCCCTGACAACAGCCCGGCTGTCGTGCTCCAGAACTAGCCGTGCCTCTAGCCAAGCTGTTCCAGTACAGCTACAACACTAGCATGTAACCGAGAATGTGGAAAACTGGCCACAAAAAGTAGGACAAATCCAATCCGGCCAATTACCGCCGCATCAGTCTACTCTCAATCATAAGCAAAGTGATGGAAGGTGTCATCGACAGGGCTATCAAGTGGCTCTTACTCACCAATAACCTGCTCACCGAAGCTCAGTTTGGGTTCCGCCAGGACCACTCGGCTCCAGATCTCCTTACATCTTTGTCCAAACATGGACAAAGGATCTGAATTCCAGAGGTGAGGTGAAAGTGATTGCCCTTGACATCAAGGTAGCATTTGACTGTGTGGCATCAAATAACCCTTGTGAAACTGAAGTCAAAGTGAATCCGGGGAAAAACTCTTCACTGGCTGGAGTCATACCAAGCACAAAAGAAGATGGTTGAGGTTGTTGAAGGTCAATCATCCTGGCTCCAGGACATCGCTGCAGGAGTTCCTCAGGGCAGTGGCTTGGGCCCAACCACCTTCAGCTGCTTCATCAATGACCTTCCCTCCATCATAAGGTCAGAAATGGGGATATTCGCTGATGATTGCACTGTGCTCAGTTCCATTCACTACTCCTCAGATAATGAAGCAGTCCATGCCTGCAAACAGCAAGACCTGGGCGACAATCAGGTTTGGGTTGAAAATGTCAAGTTACATTTGCAACACACAAGTGCCAGACAATGACAAGGACAAAGCAGCCCATTTTTATTGGCATCCCATCCTCCACCTTCAACATTCACTCCCTCCACCGTCGACCCACCGTGGTTGCAGTGTGTACCATGTATAAGATATGCTGCAGCAACTCGCCACGGCTTCTTCAGCAGCACCTCCCAAACCCGTGACCTGTACCACCTTGGAGGACAAGGGCAGCAGGCGCATGGGAACACTATCACCTCCACATTTCCCTCCAAGTTACACACCATCCTGCCTTGGAAATATATCGCCGTTTCTTCATTGTCGCTGGGTCAGAATTCTGGAACTCCCTCCCTAACAGCACTGTGGGAGTACCTTCACCACACGGACTGCAGCGGTTCAAGAAGGCGGCTCACCAACAACTTCTCGCGAGTAATTAGGGATGGGCAATAAATGCTGACCTCGCTAGTGATGCCCACATTCCGGAAATAATTTTTTAAAATCATGCTGTACCTGTCCTGGGAGTGTTTGATGGGACAGTGTAGAGGGAGCTTTAATCTGTATCTAACCCGTGCTGTACCTGTCCTGGGAGTGTTTGATGGGACAGTGTAGAGGAAGCTTTACTCTGTATCTAACCCGTGCTGTACCTGTCCTGGGAGTGTTTGATGGGACAGTGTAGAGGGAGCTTTACTCTTTATCTAACCCATGCTGTACCTGCCCTGGGAATGTTTGATGGGACAGTGTAGAGGGAGCTTTACTCTGTATCTAACCCGTGCTGGACCTGTCCTGGGAGTGTTTGATGGGACAGTGTAGAGGGAGCTTTACTCTGTATCTAACCTGTGCTGTACCTGTCCTGGGAGTGTTTGATGGGACAGTGTAGAGGGAGCTTTACTCTGTATCTAACCCCGTGCTGTACCTGCCCTGGGAGTGTTTGATGGGACAGTGTAGAGGGAGCTTTACTCTGTATCTAACCCATGCTGTACCTGCCCTGGGAGTGTTTGATGGACAGTGTAGAGAGAGCTTTACTCTGTATCTAACCCGTGCTGTACCTGCCCTGGGAGTGTTTGATGGGACAGTGTAGAGGGAGTTTTATACTTAACATTGCCCATCTCCGCCCCTGCCTCAGCTCATCTGCTGCTGAAACCTTTATATATGCGTTTGTTACCTTTAGACCTATTCCAATGCTCTCCTAGCCAACTTCCCACCTTGCACCCTCAGTAAAGTTGAGCTCATCCAAATCTCTGCTGCCCATATCCTAACTCGCACCAAGTCTCGTTCACCCCTATGCTCATGACCTATATTGGCTTCCGATCTGGCAACAGCTCAATTTAAAATTTCTCATCCTTGTTTTCAAAACCGTCCATGGCCTCACCGTTCCCTATCTATGTAACCTCCTCCAGCCCTACAACCCTCTGTGATCCAGCCTGTTACATATCCCCGATTTCCTTCACTTCACCATTGGTGACTGTGCCTTCAGCTGCCTAGGCCGAACACTCTGGAATTCCCTCCCTAAACTTCTCCGTCTCTCTACCCCTCTCTCCTCCTTTAAAGACCCTCATTAAAACCTATATCTTTCTTGTGCTAATATCTCTTTATGTGGCTCGGTGTCAAATTTTGTTTGATAATCGCTCCTGTGAAGACCCTTTTGACGTCTTACTACATTAAAGGCACTATATAAATGCAAGCTGCTGTTGTATTTGGCTCATGCTATATCTATTTGTGTTTAACACATTTATTAGCGTTTTTTGAGCATGTAACTAGCAGGATAAAGATAAAGGGGAACCAGTGGATGTGGTATATTTGGATTTCTAAAAGGCATTCGATAAAAGGTTGTTATGCAAGATAAAGGCTCATGGGGTTGGGGTAATATATTAGTATGGATTGAGGATTGATTAACTGACAGAAAACAGAGAATAGGGGTAAACGGGTCATTTTCAGGTTGGCAGGCTGTAACTAGTGGGGTGGCGCAAGGATCAGTGCTGGGACCTCAGCCATTCACAATTTATTTAATGATTAGACGAAGGGACTGAGTGTAATGTATCTAAGTCTGCTGATGATACAAAGCTAGGTAGGAAAGATAAGCTAAAAGAGTTGGGACTCTATATCTTCGAGCAGCATAGACTTAGGGGGATCTGATTAAGGTTTATAAGATAATGAAGAGAATAGCCGGTGTTCCAGCTGACACTTTATTTCAATTAAATAGGTTAGGCAGGACCAGGGGACACAAATTTAAGTTGTATAAGGCTAGATCTAGGTTAGATATCAGGAGGTGATTCTTTTCCCAGAAAAGAGTGGACTCTGGGACAAGGTGCCGTTTCATGTGGTGGATGCAGACTCACTGAATTTGGTTCTGGCTGTGGTGGAGATCACCTCTTACAGAAGGTAGGTACTGCAGGGAATTCAAGGCCAGAGTGATCTCCTGGACTAGTTGCGATCGCCTAGATGGGTTGGAGAGGAATTTCCCAGATTTTTTGCTTTGCCAAATTGGCGTGTTTTTTTAATCTGTTTTTTGCCTCTCCCAGGAAATCACATGGTTTTGGGTGGGAGTGTATAAGTTGTGATACACAAGGTATCACAATTTTGTGGGACAGGATCGAAGGACCAGATTGTCTTTACCTGTCCGTCATTGCTCGTATGTTCGTAAAGTAAGCTGTGAGGAGGACGCAAAAAGCCTGCTAAGGGATATAAACAGGTTAAGTGAGTGGACAATATGTTGGCGATGGAGTGTAATGTGAGGCTATTCACTTTAGTAGGAAGACTAGAAAAACTGGATATTTTTTAAAAGTTGAGGAACTATTAAATGTTGGTGATGGGTGTCCTCATACAGGAAACACAGAGAGTGAGCATGCAGGTCCAGCAAGCAATTAGGAAGGCAAATGGCCTGTAGGTCTTAATGCAAGGAGTTTAGAGTACAAGAGTAAGGAAGTCTTGCTACAATTGTACATCATAGGCAGTCCCTCGGAGTCGAGGATGACTTGCTTCCACTCTAAAAGTGAGTTCTCAGGTGACTGAACAGTCCAATGTGGGACCGACAGTCTCTGTCACAGCTGGGGCAGTGGTTGAAGGAAAAGGTGGTCGGGGAGCCTGGATTGACGAACATTCCTTCCGCTGTCTGCGCTTGTTCTCGGCGAAGGGACTCGAGGTGCTCAGCGCCCTCCTGGATGCTCTTTCTCCATTTTGGGCCAGGGATTCCCAGGAGTCGGTGATAATGTTGCACCTTATCAAGGAGGCTTTGAGGGTGTCCTTGAAGCGTTTCCTCTGCCCACCTGGGGCTCGCTTGCTGTGTCGAAGCTCTGCATGGAGTGCTTGCTTTGGGAGTCTGTCAGGCATGCGCACGATGTGGCCCATCCGACGGAGCTGATCGAGCGTGGTCAGTGCTTCGATGTTGGGGATGTTGGCCTGAGCGAGAACACTGACATTAGTGCGCCTATCCTGCCAATGGATTTGCAGGATCTTGCGGAGGCAGCGCTGGTGGTACTTCTCCAGCGTTTTGAGGTGTCTGCTTGGTAATTTACAGGGCTTTGGTGAGACCACACCTGGAGAAGTGTGCACAGTTTTGGTCTCCTTATCAGAGGAAGGATAAACTTGCCTTAGAGGCAGTGCAACAAAGGTTCACTAGATTGATTCCTGGGGATGAGAGGGTTGTCCTATGAGGAGAGATTGAATAGATTGGGTCTATACTCTCTGGTGTTTAGAAGAATGAGAGGTGATCTCATTGAAACATGTAAGATTCTGAGGGGGATTGACAGGGTAGATGCTGAGAGGTTGTTTCCCCTGGCTGGAGAGTCTAGAACTAGGGGGCACAGTCTCAGGATAAAAGATCGGCCATTTAAGATTGAGAGGAGAAGGAATTTCTTCACTCAGAGGGTTGTGAATCTTTGGAATTCTCTACCCCAAAGGCCTATGGATGCTGATCGTTGAGCATATTCAAGGCTGAGATCGATAGATTTTTGGACTCTAGAGAAATCAAAGGATATTGGGATCAGGCGGGAAAGTGGAATTAAGGTCAAAGATCAGCCATGATCTCATTGAATGGCGGAGTAGGCTCGAGGGGCCGAATGGCCGACTCCTGCTCCTAATTCCTACGTTCTTATGTACCTGCCCTGGGAGTGCTTGGGGGAGCAGTGTAGAGGGAGGTTTATTCTGTGTCTAACCCATGCTGTACGTGCACTGGGAGTGTTTGGTGGGGCAGTGTAAAGGGAGGTTTATTCTGTGTCTAACCCATGCTGTACGTGCACTGGGAGTGTTTGGTGGGGCAGTGTAAAGGGAGGTTTATTCTGTGTCTAACCCATGCTGTACGTGCACTGGGAGTGCTTGGTGGGGCAGTGTAAAGGGAGGTTTATTCTGTGTCTAACCCATGCTGTACGTGCACTGGGAGTGCTTGGTGGGGCAGTGTAGAGGAAGATTTATTCTGTACAAAAGCAAAATACTGCGGATGCTGGAATCTGAAATAAAAACAGAGAATGCTGGAAATCTCAGCGGGTCAGGCAGCATCTGTGGAGAGAAAAACAGAGTTAACGTTTTGGGTCAACGACTCTTCGTCAGAACTGGAGAGTGTTTGGAAAGAACGGATTCTTAAGAAGCACTGAAAGGGGGAGGGGAAGAAAGAACAAAAGGGAAGGTCTGTGATAGGGTGGGAGGCAGGAGAGATTAGAGAGACAAAAGGGATGATGGCCCAAATTCAAATGGTAATGCCAGGAGTTAGAAAAACATTAGTCGAGATAGGGTGTGAATGGTGGGATAATGACCAACTGCCATTAGAGACAAGGAGAAAAAAAAGAGAAAGAAACAGGCTTTGGGGTGTGGGGGGGTGTGTGGGTGGGGGGGGTTGTGTGAGTGGGTGGGGGTAGTGTTCCGGGGTGGGGGTGGGGGGGGGTGGGGGTGGGGGCTGGGTTTGGGGGGGGTGGGGGTAGTGTTGGGGGGGGGGGTGTGCGTGGTGGGGGGGGGCGGGGGGGCGCAGGGGGAGATGAAAGGGATCTAAATATGGGCAGAAGTTATGGTCTGAAATTGTTGAACTTGATGTTGAGTCCAGAAGGCTGTACGATGCCTAAACGAAAGATGAGGTGCTGTTCCTCGAGCTTCTGTTGAGCTTCTTTGGAACAGTGTAGGGGACCGAGGACAGAGAGGTCAGAGGGGGACTGGAGCAGAGAATTAAAGTGACAAGTGACCGGAAGCTCAGGGTCACACTTGCAGACTGAACGGAAGTGTTCCGCAAAGCAGTTACCCAATCTCTGCTTGGTCTCCCCAATGTAGAGGAGACCACATCGTGAGCAGTGAGTACAGCATTGAAAGTAAATCGCTGTTTCACCTGGAAGGAGTGTTTGGTGCCTGGATAGTGGGAAGGGAGGAGGTAAAAGGGCAGGTGTTGCATCTCCTGCCCTTACACGGAAAGGTGCCGTGGGAAGGGGAGGGGTGCTGGGGGTGACTGCGGAATGGACCAGGGTGCCGTGGAGGGAGCAGTCTCTTCGGAATGCTGGGAGGGGAGGGGAAGATGTGATTGGTGGTGGGATCATGTTGGAGGTGGCGGAAATGGCAAAGGATGAACATGGAGGCTGGTGGGGTGAAAGGTGAGCACAAGGGGAACCCTGTCATTGTTCTGAGAGGGAGGGGAAGGGGTGAGAGCAGAGCTGCAGGAAATAGAACAGACACGGTCGAGGGCCATGTTAACCACGGCGGAGGGGACTCCTCAGTTGAGGAAAAAGGAAGACATGTCAGAGGCACTCATGTGAAAGGTGGTGTTGTCAGAGCAGATGCGATGGAGAAACTGTGAGAATGGAATGGAGTCCTGACAGGATGCGGGGTAGGAGGAAGTGTAGTCCAGGTAGCTGGGGTTGTCAGTGGGCGTATAGTGGATACTGTTTGAAAGCCTATCCCCAGAGATGGAGACAAAGAAGCCGAGGAATAGAAGGGAAGAGTCGGAGATGGACCATGTGAAGGTGAGGGAAAGGTGGAAATTGGATGCAAAGTGAATGAAATTTTCTAGTTCAGGGTGAGAGCAGAAAACGGCACCGATATAGTCATCAATGTACCGGAAAAAGAGGTGAGAGAGGGGAGCGAGTAGGAGTGGAACCAAGAATGTTCCACATATCCCACGAAAAGGCAGGAATAGCTAGGACCTATGCGGGTTCCCATAGCAACACCTTTAATTTAGAGAAGGTGAGTGAAGTTAAAGGAGAAGTTGTTCAATGTGAGAACAAGTTCAGCCAGGTGGAGGAGAGTGGTGGTGGATGGGGACTGGTCGGGCCTCTGCTCGAGGAAGAAGCGGAGCGCCCTCAGGTGGGGGATGGAAGTGTAGAGGGATTGGACGTCCATGGTGAAAAGGAGACGGTTGGGGCCGAGAAACTGGAAACTATTAAAGTGACACAGGGCATCGGAGGAGTCGCGGATGTAAGTGGGAAGAGAGTGAACAAAAGGAGAAAAATTAGAGTTGAGATAGGAAGAAATAAGTTCTGTAGGGCAAGAACAGACTGAAATGATGGGTCTACCGGGGCAGTCCTGTTTGTGGACCTTGAGAAGAGATAGAAGCGGGTTGTGCGGGGTTGGGGAACTATGAGGTTGGTGGCTGTGGAGGGAAGATCTCCAGAGGAGATGGGGTTTGTGACGGTCTGGGAAATGATGGCTTGATGTTCAGTAGTGGGGTCATGGTCCAGGGGGAGGTAGGAGGAGGTATCAGAGAGTTGCCGCTCAGCCTCGGCAAGGTAGAGGTCGGTTCGCCAAACAACAACAGCACCACCCTTGTCAGCAGGTTTAATGTCAAGGTTGGGGTTGGATCTGAGCGAGTGGAGTGCTGCAAGTTCAGATGGAGGTAGATTGGAGTGAGTGAGGGGAGCAGAGAAATTGAGACGGCCGATATCCTGTCGGCAGTTTGCAATGAAGAGGTCTAGAGAGGGTAAGAAGCCAGAGATGGGGTCCAGGTAGAGCGAGAATTCTGAAAACGGGAGAAAGGGTCAGCTGTGCAGGGGGAAGACTTCTGGCCGAAGAAGTGGGCACGGAGGCGAAGGCAGTGGAAAAAGCGCTCAGCATCGTAGTTTATTCTGTGTCTAACCTGTGCTGTACCTGTCCTGGCAGTGCTTCATAGGATGAGGGCTGACTGAAGTTTGAACCAAAAGGTGATCCAAATTTTGGACCAGACCAGGTTAGCCCTGATTGCCTCAATTCTTGGTACACATCTTGAGAGGAACTGTCCAGCATCCCTCATAAACATCAAATGTCAGTTTGGCCCTGTTGGTAGCACGTTTATCCTCCGAGCCAGAAGGTTATGGGGGTAAGCCCCAGTTTAGGAATAGAGCACATAATCCAGGCTGGGACTCCAGTGCAGTACTGAGGAATGCTGCACATACGGAGGTAATTTGGATGAGATGAGATGCTATACGTGTCAGGTTATGGATCCTGGTGCATTATTTGAAGAAGGCCTGGGGTCCTCCCCTCGGTGTCCTGGTCAGCCTTTCTCCTTCGACCTTCTCTCCAAAGACAGATTAGCTGGTCATTCGGCTCACTGCAGTTTGTGGACTGCTGCTTCTGAATGGTTGCTGTGTTCACTGACGTAACAATTGTCACTTCACTTCAAAGTAATTCCTTGTTCAGGAAGTTCCCTGAGATGTTGTTGAGCGATATGGTGAGGTTAGGGTTGCCAATTCCGATTGGTCGTATTCCTGGAGATTTCATCACATGACCTCTCGCCTCAAACTTTCCTGCCCCGGTCAAACAGCTTTTTTTCCCTCTCATCTCCAATATCAGTGACCACATTCCAAAAGTTGTAAAGCACTTTGAGACGTGCAGTAGTCGTGAAAGGCGCTATATAAATGCAAGTCTTTATTTGATAAACAAAGCGTTCAAAGGAAATGAAAGGTATGCACAATTTTGTTTAACACCCCTATGATTTTTCTCGCTGGGATCTCACAGCAGTGTCCAGGAGATTAATCATTCATTCCTGGGCAATCCTGCAGGGTTGGCTACCCTCGATGGGGTGCTGTATGAATGCAATCTTTCTTTGTCAAAGAGACTGTCGCAGAATCCCTGTGGACAAACAGTTGCCACTAGATGGCACAGTAGTTATACTTCCCAGTCACACTCCCTGCTCTATCTGTTGGTCTGTGAGGCGATTCTTTCATTAATAAGTGTTGTGCAGTTCGTCAGATTCGTATTCAAAACATGAAGAAGTCACAAAAACTGGTGTGTAAATGTATTTTACAGTTGCAATTTTTATAAAAGCCCTATAAGTTGCTCCTCTGTGTATAAAGGTTTCAGGAAAGGCCGCCCAACCCAACAAGGCCATCTAGTTCCCAGAAATGGGATGCCTACTCCTTTCACAGTTAGTGGGAGCCCATAATTTCCACAGAAAGGAGCAACCTGTCTGTCATGTATGTAACCTTTATGTAACAACACTGCAATACTGTACATACGTAAGAAATGCACACCTTGACCACAGGGGGTGAACTTGTGGGAGACACTCCTCACCTGGTCATCCAGGTATATAAAGGGAGGTCCCACGCAGGGTCATCACTTCTTGGTCCTGTGAATAAAGGTTCAGGTTATGGAGTGACCTTGTTCATAGAATGTGCCTCGTGTGGATTTGTGGTATTGTGTAAGGACTTTACATTGGCGACGAGAAACGGGAATCAACAACCCACCAGAATGGCCACCGGCAGCACAGATGAACAGTACTGTGTTGGTGAGGACTGGGAAGATTTCATTGAGAGGCTCCAGCAGAGTTTTGTCACGAAGGACTGGCTGGGAGACGCAGCGGCTGACAGGCGAAGGGCTCATCTGCTGACCAGCTGTGGACCTAAGACTTACGCGCTCATGAAAGACCTGCTAGCACCCAAGAAGCCAGCGGACAAAACCTTTGAAGAGCTCAGCAAACTAATCGGTGAGCACCTCAAACCGGCGAGCAGCGTACACATGGTCCGACACAGATTCTATACCCACCGACGTCGGGAAGGACAGAGCATACCGGATTTCGTTGCGGACCTCCGGCGCTTGGCCAACCTCTGTAAGTTCACAGACGCCTGCAGGGGGGAGATGCTAAGGGATTTCTTTATTGAGGGCATCGGTCATGCTGGGATTTTCAGAAAGCTAATTGAGACCAAGGACTTGACCTTGGAAGCGGCGGCGTTGCTGGCTCAGACTTTTATGGCGGGGGAGGAGGAAACTAAGATAATATACGCATGCAATTCTGCCTCCAACGTGGCGATGGATCAGGGAGTCAATATCATAAAGGCGACACAGAGCCCCGCAGGCAGACAAGGGCAGTTTGATACCCACCAGGCAGCAATAGACCAAGAGTAAGTCTCTAACAGAGACAATGGCAGGCTGAACGGATGTTTACACCCCCCCCAGTGGACAATGCGGCCCGGGATGGGGCCATTGACACCCACTAACAGGGTGCTCAAGAGCAGTCAAAGGGACAATCAGTGAGGAATGCCTTGTAACTGCTCTTTTGTTCACAACAATGGGAATCTCAGTTCATGCTGGAGGTGTGGGGGCAGACATGCTGCCAGGACTTTCAGGTTTCAACAGTTCGTCTGCAGAAATTGTAACCTTAGTGGCCATTTAGCTAGAATGTGCAGAAAGCCTGTAGCCAGGCTAATATACGAGGCGGATGAACCAGATGAGGGGTTTGCGAGGCAGAATGACACTTGGGGCAAATCAATGGACGCTGGTGGCAAACATTCACAGCTCATCTATCAAAATGCCACCTATGATGATGAAAGTCGTATTAAACGGCATCCCTGTACACATGGAGCTGGACACAAGGGCCAGCCAGTCACTCATGAGTGTTCAACAATTCGAAAAGCTGTGGCCACTCAAAGCCAGCAGACCCAAACTAGAACGCATTTCGACGCAATTACGGACGTACACCAAATAAATCATTCCAGTGCTAGGCAGTGCAATGTTGGCTGTCACACACAATGGATCGGTGAACTGGCTGCCGCTCTGGACTGTCCCAGGCAATGGTCCCGCACTGTTGGGGAGGAGCTGGTTAGCTGAGATGAACTGGAAATGGGGGGATGTGCACATCATGTCATCTGTGGAGCGAAGCTCATGCTCACAGGTCCTACAGCAATTTGAGTCACTATTTCAACCTGGCGTCGGGACGTTCAAAGGTACCAAAGTATTGATACGCATCACCCCAGACACCAGACCAGTGCACCACAAAGCCAGAGCTGTGCCGTATTTGATGCGGGAGAAAATTGAAAGCAACTTGGACTGGTTGCTGAGAGAAGGAATTATCTCGCCCGTTGAATTCAGCGACTGGGCGAGCCTCCGTCCTAAAAGCGGATGGCTCGGTCAGGATCTGTGGCGACTACAAGGCCACTATCAACCGGGTGTCCCTACAAGACCAATACCTGCTCCCGAGAGCGGAGGACCTTTTTGCCACGCTGGCAGGCGGCAAGCTGTTCACCAAGTTGGACCTCACTTCAGCCTACATGACCCAAGAACTGGCCAACGAATCTAAACTATTGACCACCATCACCACGCACAAGGGACTGTTTGTCTACAACAGGTGTCCGGTTGGCATTCGATCAGCGGCCGCGATTTTTCAAAGAAACATGGAAAGCCTGCTCAAATCCATTCCCGGAACGATTGTATTTCAGGACGACATCCTCATCACGGGCCGTGACACCGAGGAACACCTTCACAACCTGGAGGAGGTGCTACGCCGACTGGACCGGGTAGGCCTGCGACTCAAGAAGTCTAAGTGTGTGTTTTTGGCTCCCGAGGTCGAGTTACTGGGCAGGAGGGTTGCTGCAGACTGGATTCGGCCCACCGAATCCAAAACGGAGGCGATTTGACGAGCGCCCAGGCCCTGCAACACATCGGAGTTGCGTTCATTCCTGGGACTGTTGAACTATTTCAGGAACTTTCTGCCAAACTTAAGCACATTGTTGGAGCCGCTACATGTGCTCTTGTGTAAGGGTTGCGATTGGTTTTGGGGGGATTGTCAGGAACGGGCTTTCAATCGGGCGCGGAACCTACTTTGTTCAAATAAGTTGTTGACCCTGTACGACCGCCG
Organism: Pristiophorus japonicus; assembly: GCF_044704955.1. Lineage (NCBI taxonomy): Eukaryota > Metazoa > Chordata > Chondrichthyes > Pristiophoridae > Pristiophorus > Pristiophorus japonicus. Next base: position 93,423,873 of record NC_091988.1, read on the forward strand.
GAAGAAATTGGTTCTGACATGTGATGCATCGTCCTATGGGGTTGGATGCATGTTGCAGCAGTGCAATGCTGAGGGGCAACTACAACCTGTGGTTTATGCCTCCAGGTCGCTCTCTCAAGCTGAACGGGGATATGGGATGGTTGAGAAGGAAGCACTCGCATGTGTCTATGAGGTGAAAAAGATGCATCAGTACCTTTTTAGCAGGAGGTTCGAATTAGAAATGGACCACAAACCGTTAACATCCCTGCTGTAAGACAGCAAGGCTGTCAATGCCAATGCGTCAGCTCGCATACAGCGATGGGCTCTCACGCTCGCTGGGTATGACTACTCCATCCGGCACCGGCCCGGCACCGAAAACTGCGCTGACGCGCTCAGCAGGCTTCCACTGGCCACCACTGAGGGGGCAGCGGAGCAAAGCGCTGAGATGGTCATGGCTGTCGATGCCTTTGACAGAGCAGGCTCCCCCATCACAGCTCGCCAAATCAAAATCTGGACCAACAGAGATCCCCTCCTATTCTTGATTAAGCAATGTGTCCTGACTGGGGATTGGGCGCCTGCACACGGAGCATGCCCTGAGGAGGTCAGACCGTTTCACAGACGGATGGCTGAGCTCTCCATCCAAGCCGACTGCCTACTATGGGGCAGCCGGGTAGTCATGCCCCAGAGGGGCAGGGAAGCATTCATCAGGGAACTCCACAGCGAGCACCCAGGCATCGTGCTGATGAAGGCCATTGCTCGGTCACATGTGTGATGGCCGGGAATTGATTCAGACTTGGAACACTGTGTTCATAGGTGCACGACGTGTGCCCAGCTAGGTAATGCCCCCAGAGAAGCCCCGCTCAGCCCATCAGGCCATGGTCACGTATTCATGTAGACTATGCGGGCCCATTCATGGGAAAAATGTTTCTCATTGTGCTTGATGCGTACTCGAAATGGATCGAGTGCATCATTTTGAATTTGTGCACGACATCCACCACCGTGGAGAGTCTGCGCGTGGTCTTTGCGACCCACGGCTTGCCGGATATCCTTGTTAGTGATGGATTTGTGAAAGGGAAATCATGCTTGACAAATCTTTTGGAATTTTTTGAGGATGTTTCCAGTAGAGTGGACAAGGGAGAACCAGTTGATGTGGTGTATTTGGACTTTCAGAAGGCTTTCGACAAGGTCCCACACAAGAGATTAATGTGCAAAGTTAAAGCACATGGATTGAGAACTGGTTGGCAGACAGGAAGCAAAGAGTAGGAATAAATGGGTACTTTTCAGAATGGCAGGCAGTTCCCGGGATGGCGGGACTGACATATCAAGAAAGACTGGATCAACTGGGCTTGTATTCACTGGAGTTCAGAAGAATGAGAGGGGACCTCATAGAAACGTTTAAAATTCTGACGGGGTTAGACAGGTTAGATGCAGGAAGAATGTTCCCAATGTTGGGGAAGTCCAGAACCAGGGGACACAGTCTAAGGATAAGGGGGAAGCCATTTAGGACCGAGATGAGGAGGAATTTCTTCACCCAGAGAGTGGTGAACCTGTGGAATTCTCTACCACAGAAAGTTGTTGAGGCCAATTCACTAAATATATTCAAAAAGGAGTTAGATGAAGTCCTTACTACTAGGGGAATCAAGGGGTATGGTGAGAAAGCAGGAATGGGGTACTGAAGTTGCATGTTCAGCCATGAACTCATTGAATGGCGGTGCAGGCTAGAAGGGCCGAATGGCCTACTCCTGCACCTATTTTCTATGTTTCTATGTTTCTATGACTAGTGGGGTACCGCAAGGTTCTGTGCTGGGGCCCCAGCTGTTTACATTTCATTAATGATTTAGACGAGGGGATTAAATGTAGTATCTCCAAATTTGCGGATGACACTAACTTGGATGGCAGTGTGAGCTGCGAGGAGGATGCTATGAGGCTGCAGAGTGACTTGGATAGGTTAGGCGAGTGGGCAAATGCATGGCAGATGAAGTATAATGTGGATAAATGTGAGGTTATCCACTTTGGTGGTAAAAACAGAGAGACAGACTATTATCTGAATGGTGACAGATTAGGAAAAGGGGAGGCGCAACAAAACCTGGGTGTCATGGTACATCAGTCATTGAAGGTTGGCATGCAGGTACAGCAGGCGGTTAAGAAAGCAAATGGCATGTTGGCCTTCATAGCGAGGGGATTTGAGTACAGGGGCAGGGAGGTGTTACTACAGTTGTACAGGGCCTTGGTGAGGCCACACCTGGAGTATTGTGTGCAGTTTTGGTCTCCTAACTTAAGGAAGGACATTCTTGCTATTGAGGGAGTGCAGCAAAGGTTCACCAGACTGATTCCCGGGTGGCGGGACTGACATATCAAGAAAGACTGGATCAACTGGGCTTGTATTCACTGGAGTTCAGAAGAATGAGAGGGGATCTCATAGAAACGTTTAAAATTCTGACGGGTTTAAACAGGTTAGATGCAGGAAGAATGTTCCCAATGTTGGGGAAGTCCAGAACCAGGGTCACAGTCTAAGGATAAGGGGTAAGCCATTTAGGACCGAGATGAGGAGAAACCTCTTCACCCAGAGAGTGGTGAACCTGTGGAATTCTCTACCACAGAAAGTTGTTGAGGCCAGTTCACTAAATATATTCAAACAGGAGTTAGGGGGATCAAGGGATATGGCGAGTTGCATGTTCAGCCATGAATGGCGGTGCAGGCTCGAAGGGCCGAATGGCCTACTCCTGCACCTATTTTCTATGTTTCTATGTTTCTATAATGGCCCATGTTTCAAAAGCTACGAATTCCGGGAGTTCATGTTGGTTAATGCCATTAACCATGTCAGGACAGCACTGTTCAAGCCGGACTCCAATGGCCAGGCAGAACATGCGGTCCAAATCATAAAACAAGGCATGCTCCGGTTTCAAGGACCCTCCCTTCAATGCCGCCTATAGCGCCTCCTGCTGGCCTATAGGTCCAGACCGCACTCGCTCACGGGGGTTGGCTTCCAATGGCCAGGCGGAACGTGCGGTCCAAATCATAAAACAAGGCATGCTCTGGTTTCAAGGACCCTCCCTTCAATGCCACCTATCGCGCCTCCTGCTGGCCTATAGGTCCTGACCGCACTCGCTCACGGGGGTCCCGTCCGCGGAGCTACTCATGAAACGTACACTCAAAACTCGGCTGTCCTCATTCATCCAGTCCTGTCCGACATTGTTGAGGGCAAGTGCCAGTCCCAAAACGAGTACCATGACCGAAATTCAAGGGGGAGATGTATAGAAATTGATGACCCCATATTTGTTCTCAATCACGCTTTGGGGCCCAAATGGTTTGAGGGTACTGTAATCGACAAAGAGGGGAATAGGGTCATAGTGGTTAAACTTAACAATGGGCAGATATGCCGCAAGCATCTGGACCAAATAAAAAAAAGGTTCAGCATGGACACTGAAGAACCTGAGGAAGATCATGAGATGGTATTCACACCACCATCAGTGAACGAGCAACAAGAACATTCAGCAGCTTGCACAGTCCCTGCGGTCAGCCCGGACAGGCCGGAATCACCACAGGTGACAGACACGCATAGCGAGGCTCAACAACCAGAGCCCCAACTGCGGCGCTCCACAAGGGAGACTTAACCTATGATCCCAATAAGATGTTGAGGGGGAGGTGATGTCATGTATGTAACCTTTATGTAACAACACTGCAATACTGTATATACGTAAGAAATGCACACCTTGACCACAGGGGGTGAACTTGTGGGAGACACTCCTCACCTGGTCATCCAGGTATATAAAGGGAGGTCCCACGCAGGGTCATCACTTCTTGGTCCTGTGAATAAAGGTTCAGGTCATAGAGTGACCTTGTCCATAAAATGTGCCTCGTGTGGATTTGTGGTATTGTGTAAGGACTTTACACTGTCCACTTGGTGAAACCTGGCAAGGGAGAAGAGGAGGCCCTCTGAACTCCAGGAGGAGCAGGAGTGTTACTAGCACCTTTAATGTAGTAAAACATCCCAAGGTGCTTCACAGGAATGCTTTAAGACAACACAAATAAATTTGACACGGCAGATAATCAAAAGCTTGGTCAAAGAGATATGTATTAAGGAGCGTCTTAAAGGAGGAAATAGAGGTAGAGCGGTTTAGAGAGGGAGTTCCAGAGTTTGGAGCCCAGGCAGCTGAAGGCACGGCCACCAATGGTTGAGCAGTTATAATCAGGGATTCTCAGAATTAGAGGAGCGTAGACATCTCATGGGGTTGTGAGGCTGGAGGAGATTACAGAGATAGGGAGGGGCAAGGCCATGGAGGGATTTGTAAACAAGGATGAGAATTTTGAAATCGAGGTGTTGCTTAACCGGGAGCCACTGTAGGTCAGCGAGCACAGGGGTGATGAATCAGCGGGACTTGGTGCGAATTAGGACAAGGGCTGCTGAGTTTTGGATGACCTCAAATTTACATAGGGAAGAATGAGGGAGGCCAACCAAGAGTACATTGGAGTAGTCAAGTCTAGAGGTAACAAACGCATGGATGAGGGTTTCAGCAGCAGATGAGCTGAGGCAAGAGCGGAGATGGGCGATACTACGGAGGTGGAAATAGGCGATCTTAGTTATGCCATGGCTATGTGGCCGGAAGCTCATTTCAGGGTCAAATATGACACCAAGGTTGCGAACAGTCTGGTTCAGCCTCAGACAGATGCTAGGGAAATGGATGGAGTCGGTGGCTAGGGAACACAGTTTGTGGCGATGATCAAAGGCAATGGCTTCAGTCTTCCCAATATTTAATTGGAGAAAATTTTTGCTCATCCACTGCTGGATGTCGGACAAGCAATCTGTCAATTTAGAGACCATGGAGGGTTCGAGAGAAGTGGCGGTGAAGGAGAACTGGCTACAATTAGACAGATAAGAATGGAACCAGGCGAGTGCAGTCCCACCCAGCTGGACGACGATGGAGAGGCGTTGGAGGAGGATAGAGTGGTCAACCGTGTCAAAGGCTGCAGACAGGTCTAAAAGGACAAGGAGGGATAGTTTACCTTTGTCACAGTCACAAAGGATGTCATTTGTGACTTTGATGAGAGCCATTTCGGTACTGTGGCAGGGATGGAAACCTGATTGAAGGGATTCAAACATGGAGTTCCGGGAAAGATGGGCACGGATTTGGGAGGCGACATGTTCAAGGACTTTGGAGAGGAAAGGGAGGTTGAAGATGGGGCGGTAGTTTGCAAGGACGGAGGGGTCGAGGGTTGGTTTTTGAGGAGAGGGGTGATGATGGCAGGTTTGAGGGAGAGCGGGACAGTACCTGAGGAGAGGGAACCGATAACAATGTCAGCTAACATGGGAGCCAGAAAAAGAAGTTGGGTGGTCAGCAGTTTGGTGGGAATAGGGTCAGGGAGCAGGAAGTGGGTCTCATGGACAGGATGAGTGTGGAGAGGGCATGGTGAGAGATCAGAGAGAAACTGGAGAAAGATGAGAGGTCAGGGCTCGGGCAGGGGGAACCTGAGAGAAAGTTTGGCCTGGTGGGCAAGGGAAAGGAAGGGAAGAGGCAGAGGTCTGAATCTTTGAGACAAAGAAGTCCATGAGCTCCTCACACTTGTTGCACAAAGAAAGTCTGGGTTATTTTATCGCCCATGCTGTATTTATATCCCTCCCAACAGCTGCCTGACCGAAATGGGCAGAAAGAGGCAACTTCTTCCCTGGGCTCCCCGCACTCTCCGCACCCACCCTCTTCCCCAACGGCCCTGAGGTCAGCTGCCTCTTTCTACCTATTTTGGTCAGGCAGCTGGTGGTGGGGGGGGGGGCGGTGGGAATATAAATACAGCGTGGGCGATAAATTAACCCTGCCCTCACTCTGATGAAACCAGGCACCGGCCCTGCACCACCTCTCCCCACCCGAAACACGATCCTGGTTAAAATCCTCCACCAGTCCTGCTTCTAGTGAGACATTCACCCAGTTCTTTTATTAAAGGTGTTAATCAACCCAGCATCTGTCCCACTGCTGTGTGGGGAAACGACATTCTTTTCATCTCTGGTCTTGCTCGAGGCATATTCCTGTTGGGCCCTTGATCTGCTCTCACAGTTCCAAGTTAAATTATCTGTTTCTTGCCACGGTCTCAGTAGTGTAGTGGTTATGTTACGCTTCTAGTTCAACCAGTGGGTGCCAGATCATATCCCACTGCGCCAGATTGAGAATTTGTAACACAGTTGAAAAAACTTGGCAATAAAAAGCTGGAATCAGCCGAAGTGACCATGAAGCTATCGGATTGTCGTGAGACCCTAAGTGGTCAGTCAGGTCAGACACTCAACTGGGCAATAAATGCCAGCTCTTCCTGTGTGTGTCAGTACGGGATCGGTGTGTGTCAGTGCGGGATCCGGGTGTGTCACAGTGCGGGATCGGTGGGTGTCAGTGCGGGATCGGTGTGTGTCAGTATGGGATCGGTGTGTGTCAGTGCGCGATCGGTGTGTGACACAGTGCGGGATCGGTGTGTGTCACAGTGCGGGATCGGTGTGTGTCACAGTGCGGGATCGGTGTGTGTCACAGTGCGGGATCAGTGTGTGTCACAGTGCGGGATCGGTGTGTGTCACAGAGCGGGATCGGTGTGTGTCACAGAGCGGGATCGGTGTGTGTCAGTGCGGGATCGGTGTGTGTCAGTGCGGGATCGGTGTGTGTCACAGTGCGGGATCGGTGTGTGTCACAGTGCGGGATCGGTGTGTGTCACAGTGTGGGATCGGTGTGTGTCAGTGCGGGATCGGTGTGTCACAGTGCGGGATCGGTGTGTGTCAGTGCGGGATCGGTGTGTGTCAGTGCGGGATCGGTGTGTGTCAGTGCGGGATCGGTGTGTCACAGTCCGGGATCGGTGTGTGTCAGTGCGGGATCGGTGTGTCACAGTGCGGGATCGGTGTGTGTCAGTGCGGGATCGGTGTGTCACAGTGCGGGATCGGTGTGTCACAGTGCGGGTTCGGTGTCTGTCAGTGCGGGATCGGTGTGTCACAGTGCGGGATCGGTGTGTGTCAGTGCGGGATCGGTGTGTGTCAGTGCGGGATCAGTGTGTGTCAGTGCGGGATCGGTGTGTGTCACAGTACGGGATCGGTGTGTGTCAGTGCGGGATCGGTGTGTGTCACAGTGCGGGATCGGTGTGTGTCAGTGCGGGATCGGTGTGTGTCACAGTGCGGGATCGGTGTGTGTCAGTGCGGGATCGGTGTGTATCAGTGCGGGATCGGTGTGTGTCACAGTGCGGGATCTGTGTGTGTCAGTGCGGGATCGGTGTGTGTCACATTGCGGGATTGGTGTGTGTCACAGTGCGGGATCGGTGTGTGTCACAGTGTGGGATCGGGGTGTGTCAGTGCGGGATCGGTGTGTCACAGTGCGGGATCGGTGTGTGTCAGTGCGGGATCGGTGTGTCACAGTGTGGGATCGGTGTGTGTCAGTGCGGGATCGGTGTGTGTCAGTACGGGATCGGTGTGTCACAGTCCGGGATCGGTGTGTGTCAGTGCGGGATCGGTGTGTCACAGTGCGGGATCGGTGTGTGTCAGTGCGGGATCGGTGTGTCACAGTGCGGGATCGGTGTGTCACAGTGCGGGTTCGGTGTGTGTCAGTGCGGGATCGGTGTGTCACAGTGCGGGATCGGTGTGTGTCAGTGAGGGATCGGTGTGTGTCAGTGCGGGATCAGTGTGTGTCAGTGCGGGATCGGTGTGTGTCACAGTACGGGATCGGTGTGTGTCAGTGCGGGATCGGTGTGTGTCACAGTGCGGGATCGGTGTGTGTCAGTGCGGGATCGGTGTGTGTCACAGTGCGGGATCGGTGTGTGTCAGTGCGGGATCGGTGTGTATCAGTGCGGCATCGGTGTGTGTCACAGTGCGGGATCTGTGTGTGTCAGTGCGGGATCGGTGTGTGTCACAGTGCGGGATCGGTGCGTGTCAGTACGGGATCGGTGTGTGTCACAGTGTGGGATCGGTGTGTGTCAGTGCGGGATCGATGTGTGTCACAGTGCGGGATCTGTGTGTGTCAGTACGGGATCGGTGTGTGTCAGTGCGGGATCGGTGTGTGTCACAGTGCGGGATCGGTGTGTGTCAGTGCAGGATCGGTGTGTGTCAGTACAGGATCGGTGTGTGTCAGTACGGGATCGGTGTGTGTCACAGTGCGGGATCGGTGTGTGTCAGTGCGGGATCGGTGTGTGTCACTGTGCGCGATCGGTGTGTGTCAGTGCGGGATCGGTGTGTGTCAGTATGGGATCGGTGTGTGTCACAGTGCGGGATCGGTGTGTGTCACAGTGCGGGATCGGTGTGTGTCACAGTGCGGGATCGGTATGTCACGGTGCGGGATCGGTATGTGTCACGGTGCGGGATCGGTGTGTCATGGTGTGGGATCGGTGTGTGTCACAGTGCGGGATCGGTGTGTGTCACAGTGTGGGATTGGTGTGTGTCAGTGCGGGATCGGTGTGTGTCACAGTGCGGGATCGGTTAGTGTCACAGTGCGGGATCGGTGAGTGTCACAGTGCGGGATCGGTGTGTGTCACAGTGCGGGATCGGTGAGTGTCACAGTGCGGGATCGGTGAGTGTCACAGTGCAGGATCGGTGAGTGTCACAGTGCGGGATCGGTGTGTGTCACAGTGAGGAATCGGTGTGTGTCAATGCGGGATCGGTGTGTGTCAGTACGGGATCGGTGTGTGTCACAGTGTGGGATCGGTGTGTGTCACTGTGCGGGATCGGTGTGTGTCAGTGCGGGATCGGTGTGTGTCACAGTGCGGGATCGGTGTGTGTCACAGTGCGGGATCGGTATGTCACAGTGCGGGATCGGTATGTGTCACGGTGCGGGATCGGTGTGTCATTGTGTGGGATCGGTGTGTGTCACAGTGCGGGATCGGTGTGTGTCACAGTGTGGGATCGGTGTGTGTCAGTGCGGGATCGGTGTGTGTCACAGTGTGGGATCGGTTAGTGTCACAGTGCGGGATCGGTGAGTGTCACAGTGCGGGATCGGTGTGTGTCACAGTGCGGGATCGGTGAGTGTCACAGTGCGGGATCGGTGAGTGTCACAGTGCAGGATCGGTGAGTGTCACAGTGCGGGATCGGTGTGTGTCACAGTGAGGAATCGGTGTGTGTCAGTGCGGGATCGGTGAGTGTCACAGTGCGGGATCGGTGAGTGTCACAGTGCGGGATCGGTGTGTGTCAGTGCGGGATCGGTGTGTGTCACAGTGCGGGATCGGCGTGTGTCACAGTGCAGGATCGTTGTGTCACAGTGCGGGATCGGTGTGTCACGGTGCGGGATCGGTGTGTGTCAGTGCGGGATCGGTGTGTGTCACAGTGCGGGATCGGTGTGTCACAGTGCGGGATCGGTGTGTCACGGTGCGGGATCGGTGTGTCACGGTGCGGGATCGGTGTGTCAGTGCGGGATCGGTGTGTGTCACAGTGCGGGATCGGTGTGTCACAGTGCGGGATCGGTGTGTCACGGTACGGGATCGATGTGTGTCACGGTGCGGGATCGGTGTGTGTCAGTACGGGATCGGTGTGTGTCAGTGCGGGATCGGTGTGTGTCAGTGCGGGATCAGTGTGTGTCACAGTACGGGATCGATGTGTGTCACAGTACGGGATCGATGTGTGTCACGGTGTGGGATCGATGTGTGTCAGTGCGGGATCTTTGTGTGTCAGTACGGGATCGGTGTGTGTCACAGTCCGGGATCGGTGTGTGTCAGTACGGGATCGGTGTGTGTCACGGTGCGGGATCGGTGTGTCACGGTGCGGGATCGGTGTGTGTCAGTGCGGGATCGGTGTGTGTCACAGTCCGGGATCGGTGCGTGTCACTTCGGGATCAGCGTGTGTCACAGCGCGGGATCGGTGTGGGTCACAGCGCGGGATCGGTGTGTGTCAGTACGGGATCGGTGTGTGTCAGTACGGGATCGGTGTGTGTCACGGTGCGGGATCGTTGTGTCACGGTGCGGGATCGGTGTGTCACGGTGCGGGATCGGTGTGTGTCAGTGCGGGATCGGTGTGTGTCACAGTGCGGGATCGGTGTGTGTCACAGTGCGGGATCGGTGTGTGCCACGGTGCGGGATCGGTGTGTGTCAGTGCGGGATCGATGTGTGTCACTGTGCGGGATCGGTGTGTGTCAGTGCGGGATCGGTGTGTGTCAGTGCGGGATCGGTGTGTCACAGTCCGGGATCGGTGTGTGTCAGTGCGGGATCGGTGTGTCACAGTGCGGGATCGGTGTGTGTCAGTGCGGGATCGGTGTGTCACAGTGCGGGATCGGTGTGTCACAGTGCGGGTTCGGTGTCTGTCAGTGCGGGATCGGTGTGTCACAGTGCGGGATCGGTGTGTGTCAGTGCGGGATCGGTGTGTGTCAGTGCGGGATCAGTGTGTGTCAGTGCGGGATCGGTGTGTGTCACAGTACGGGATCGGTGTGTGTCAGTGCGGGATCGGTGTGTGTCACAGTGCGGGATCGGTGTGTGTCAGTGCGGGATCGGTGTGTGTCACAGTGCGGGATCGGTGTGTGTCAGTGCGGGATCGGTGTGTATCAGTGCGGGATCGGTGTGTGTCACAGTGCGGGATCTGTGTGTGTCAGTGCGGGATCGGTGTGTGTCACATTGCGGGATTGGTGTGTGTCACAGTGCGGGATCGGTGTGTGTCACAGTGTGGGATCGGGGTGTGTCAGTGCGGGATCGGTGTGTCACAGTGCGGGATCGGTGTGTGTCAGTGCGGGATCGGTGTGTCACAGTGTGGGATCGGTGTGTGTCAGTGCGGGATCGGTGTGTGTCAGTACGGGATCGGTGTGTCACAGTCCGGGATCGGTGTGTGTCAGTGCGGGATCGGTGTGTCACAGTGCGGGATCGGTGTGTGTCAGTGAGGGATCGGTGTGTGTCAGTGCGGGATCAGTGTGTGTCAGTGCGGGATCGGTGTGTGTCACAGTACGGGATCGGTGTGTGTCAGTGCGGGATCGGTGTGTGTCACAGTGCGGGATCGGTGTGTGTCAGTGCGGGATCGGTGTGTGTCACAGTGCGGGATCGGTGTGTGTCAGTGCGGGATCGGTGTGTATCAGTGCGGCATCGGTGTGTGTCACAGTGCGGGATCTGTGTGTGTCAGTGCGGGATCGGTGTGTGTCACAGTGCGGGATCGGTGCGTGTCAGTACGGGATCGGTGTGTGTCACAGTGTGGGATCGGTGTGTGTCAGTGCGGGATCGATGTGTGTCACAGTGCGGGATCTGTGTGTGTCAGTACGGGATCGGTGTGTGTCAGTGCGGGATCGGTGTGTGTCACAGTGCGGGATCGGTGTGTGTCAGTGCAGGATCGGTGTGTGTCAGTACAGGATCGGTGTGTGTCAGTACGGGATCGGTGTGTGTCACAGTGCGGGATCGGTGTGTGTCACTGTGCGGGATCGGTGTGTGTCAGTGCGGGATCGGTGTGTGTCACTGTGCGCGATCGGTGTGTGTCAGTGCGGGATCGGTGTGTGTCAGTATGGGATCGGTGTGTGTCACAGTGCGGGATCGGTGTGTGTCACAGTGCGGGATCGGTGTGTGTCACAGTGCGGGATCGGTATGTCACGGTGCGGGATCGGTATGTGTCACGGTGCGGGATCGGTGTGTCATGGTGTGGGATCGGTGTGTGTCACAGTGCGGGATCGGTGTGTGTCACAGTGTGGGATTGGTGTGTGTCAGTGCGGGATCGGTGTGTGTCACAGTGCGGGATCGGTTAGTGTCACAGTGCGGGATCGGTGAGTGTCACAGTGCGGGATCGGTGTGTGTCACAGTGCGGGATCGGTGAGTGTCACAGTGCGGGATCGGTGAGTGTCACAGTGCAGGATCGGTGAGTGTCACAGTGCGGGATCGGTGTGTGTCACAGTGAGGAATCGGTGTGTGTCAATGCGGGATCGGTGTGTGTCAGTACGGGATCGGTGTGTGTCACAGTGTGGGATCGGTGTGTGTCACTGTGCGGGATCGGTGTGTGTCAGTGCGGGATCGGTGTGTGTCACAGTGCGGGATCGGTGTGTGTCACAGTGCGGGATCGGTATGTCACAGTGCGGGATCGGTATGTGTCACGGTGCGGGATCGGTGTGTCATTGTGTGGGATCGGTGTGTGTCACAGTGCGGGATCGGTGTGTGTCACAGTGTGGGATCGGTGTGTGTCAGTGCGGGATCGGTGTGTGTCACAGTGTGGGATCGGTTAGTGTCACAGTGCGGGATCGGTGAGTGTCACAGTGCGGGATCGGTGTGTGTCACAGTGCGGGATCGGTGAGTGTCACAGTGCGGGATCGGTGAGTGTCACAGTGCAGGATCGGTGAGTGTCACAGTGCGGGATCGGTGTGTGTCACAGTGAGGAATCGGTGTGTGTCAGTGCGGGATCGGTGAGTGTCACAGTGCGGGATCGGTGAGTGTCACAGTGCGGGATCGGTGTGTGTCAGTGCGGGATCGGTGTGTGTCACAGTGCGGGATCGGTGTGTGTCACAGTGCAGGATCGTTGTGTCACAGTGCGGGATCGGTGTGTCACGGTGCGGGATCGGTGTGTGTCAGTGCGGGATCGGTGTGTGTCACAGTGCGGGATCGGTGTGTCACAGTGCGGGATCGGTGTGTCACGGTGCGGGATCGGTGTGTCACGGTGCGGGATCGGTGTGTCAGTGCGGGATCGGTGTGTGTCACAGTGCGGGATCGGTGTGTCACAGTGCGGGATCGGTGTGTCACGGTACGGGATCGATGTGTGTCACGGTGCGGGATCGGTGTGTGTCAGTACGGGATCGGTGTGTGTCAGTGCGGGATCGGTGTGTGTCAGTGCGGGATCAGTGTGTGTCACAGTACGGGATCGATGTGTGTCACAGTACGGGATCGATGTGTGTCACGGTGTGGGATCGATGTGTGTCAGTGCGGGATCTTTGTGTGTCAGTACGGGATCGGTGTGTGTCACAGTCCGGGATCGGTGTGTGTCAGTACGGGATCGGTGTGTGTCACGGTGCGGGATCGGTGTGTCACGGTGCGGGATCGGTGTGTGTCAGTGCGGGATCGGTGTGTGTCACAGTCCGGGATCGGTGCGTGTCACTTCGGGATCAGCGTGTGTCACAGCGCGGGATCGGTGTGGGTCACAGCGCGGGATCGGTGTGTGTCAGTACGGGATCGGTGTGTGTCAGTACGGGATCGGTGTGTGTCACGGTGCGGGATCGTTGTGTCACGGTGCGGGATCGGTGTTTCACGGTGCGGGATCGGTGTGTGTCACAGTGCGGGATCGGTGTGTGTCAGTGCGGGATCGGTGTGTGTCACAGTGCGGGATCGGTGTGTGTCACAGTGCGGGATCGGTGTGTGCCACGGTGCGGGATCGGTGTGTGTCAGTGCGGGATCGATGTGTGTCACTGTGTGGGATCTGTGTGTGTCAGTGCAGGATCGGTGTGTGTCAGTACGGGATCGGTGTGTGTCACAGTGCGGGATCGGTGTGTGTCACAGTGTGGGATCGGTGTGTGTCAGTGCGGGATCGGTGTGTGTCACAGTGTGGGATCGGTTAGTGTCACAGTGCGGGATCGGTGAGTGTCACAGTGCGGGATCGGTGTGTGTCACAGTGCGGGATCGGTGAGTGTCACAGTGCGGGATCGGTGAGTGTCACAGTGCAGGATCGGTGAGTGTCACAGTGCGGGATCGGTGTGTGTCACAGTGAGGAATCGGTGTGTGTCAGTGCGGGATCGGTGAGTGTCACAGTGCGGGATCGGTGAGTGTCACAGTGCGGGATCGGTGTGTGTCAGTGCGGGATCGGTGTGTGTCACAGTGCGGGATCGGTGTGTGTCACAGTGCAGGATCGTTGTGTCACAGTGCGGGATCGGTGTGTCACGGTGCGGGATCGGTGTGTGTCAGTGCGGGATCGGTGTGTGTCACAGTGCGGGATCGGTGTGTCACAGTGCGGGATCGGTGTGTCACGGTGCGGGATCGGTGTGTCACGGTGCGGGATCGGTGTGTCAGTGCGGGATCGGTGTGTGTCACAGTGCGGGATCGGTGTGTCACAGTGCGGGATCGGTGTGTCACGGTACGGGATCGATGTGTGTCACGGTGCGGGATCGGTGTGTGTCAGTACGGGATCGGTGTGTGTCAGTGCGGGATCGGTGTGTGTCACAGTACGGGATCGATGTGTGTCACAGTACGGGATCGATGTGTGTCACGGTGTGGGATCGATGTGTGTCAGTGCGGGATCTTTGTGTGTCAGTACGGGATCGGTGTGTGTCACAGTCCGGGATCGGTGTGTGTCAGTACGGGATCGGTGTGTGTCACGGTGCGGGATTGGTGTGTCACGGTGCGGGATCGGTGTGTGTCAGTGCGGGATCGGTGTGTGTCACAGTCCGGGATCGGTGCGTGTCACTTCGGGATCAGCGTGTGTCACAGCGCGGGATCGGTGTGGGTCACAGCGCGGGATCGGTGTGTGTCAGTACGGGATCGGTGTGTGTCAGTACGGGATCGGTGTGTGTCACGGTGCGGGATCGTTGTGTCACGGTGCGGGATCGGTGTGTCACGGTGCGGGATCGGTGTGTGTCAGTGCGGGATCGGTGTGTGTCACAGTGCGGGATCGGTGTGTGTCACAGTGCGGGATCGGTGTGTGCCACGGTGCGGGATCGGTGTGTGTCAGTGCGGGATCGATGTGTGTCACTGTGTGGGATCTGTGTGTGTCAGTACGGGATCGGTGTGTGTCACAGTGTGGGATCGGTGTGTGTCAGTGCGGGATCGGTGTGTGTCACAGTACGGGATCGGTGTGTCACAGTGCGGGATCAGTGTGTGTCAGTGCAGGATCGGTGTGCCACAGTGCGGGATCGGCGTGTGTCAGTGCGGGATCGGTGTGTATCAGTACGGGATCGGTGCGTGTCACCGCGCGGGATCGGTGTGTGTCACAGTGCGGGATCGGTGTGTCACGGTGCGGGATCGGTGTGTGTCACGGTGCGGGATCGGTGTGTCATGGTGCGGGATCGGTGTGTGTCACAGTGCGGGATCGGTGTGTGTCACAGTACGGGATCGATGTGTGTCACGGTGCGGGATCGGTGTGTGTCAGTGCGGGATTGCTGTGTGTCAGTGCGGGATCGGTGTGTGTCACAGTGCGGGATCGATGTGTCACAGTGCGGGATCGGCGTGTGTCACAGTGCGTGATCTGTGTGTCACAGTACGGGATCGGTGTGTGTCACAGTGCGGGATCGGTGCGTGTCACCGCGCGGGATCGGTGTGTGTCACAGTGCGGGATCGGTGTGTCACGGTGCGGGATCGGTGTGTGTCACGGTGCGGGATCGGTGTGTCATGGTGCGGGATCGGTGTGTGTCACAGTGCGGGATCGATGTGTCACAGTGCGGGATCGGTGTGTGTCACAGTGCGGGATCGGTGTGTGTCAGTGCAGGGTCGGTGTGTGTCAGCACGGGATCGGTGTGTGTCACAGTGCGGGATCGATGTGTGTCACAGTGCGGGATCGGTGTGTCACAGTGCGGGATCGGTGTGTGTCACAGTGCGGGATCGGTGTGTGTCTGTGCGGGATCAGTGTGTGTCAGTGCAGGATCGGTGTGTCACAGTGCGGTATCGGTGTGTGTCAGTGTGGGATCGGTGTGTGTCTCAATGCGGGATCGGTGTGTGTCTGTGCAGGATCGGTGTGTGTCAGTACGGGATCGGTGTGTGTCAGTACGGGATCGGTGTGTGTCAGTACGGGATCGGTGCGTGTCACAGTGCGGGATCTTTGTGTGTCAGTACGGGATCGGTGTGTGTCACAGTGCGGGATCGGTGTGTGTCAGTGCAGGATCGGTGTGTGTCAGTACGGGATCGGTGTGTGTCACAGTGCGGGATCGGTGTGTGTCACAGTGCAGGATTGGTGTGTGTCAGTGCGGGATCGGTGTGTGTCACAGTGCGGGATCGGTGTGTGTCACAGTGCGGGATCGGTGAGTGTCCGTGTGGGATCGGTGTGTGTCAGTACGGGATCGGTTGGTGTCACAGTGAGGGATCGTTGTGTGTCACAGTGCGGGATCGGTGTGTGTCAGTGCGGGATTGGTGGGTGTCACAGTGAGGGATCGTTGTGTGTCACAGTGCGGGATCGGTGTGTGTCTCAGTGCGGGATCGGTGTGTCACATTGCGGGATCGGTGTGTGTCAGTGCAGGATCGGTGTGTCATAGTGCGGGATCGGTGTGTGTCACAGTGCGGGATCGGTGTGTGTCATAGTGCGGGATCGTTGTGTGTCAGTGCGGGATCGGTGTGCGTCAGTACGGGATCGGTGTGTATCACAGTGCGGGATCGCTGTGTCACGGTGCGGGATCGGTGTGTATCACAGTGCGGGATCGGTGTGTCACAGTGCGGGCTCGGTGTGTCACAGTGTGGGATCGGTGTGTGTCAGTGCAGGATCGGTGTGTGTCAGCACGGGATCGGTGTGTGTCACAGTGCGGGATCGGTGTGTGTCACAGTGCGGGATCGGTGTGTGTCAGTGCAGGATCGGTGTGTGTCATAGTGCGGGATCGGTGTGTGTCACAGTGCGGGATCGGTGTGTCACATTGCGGGATCGGTGTGTGTCAGTGCAGGATCGGTGTGTCATAGTGCGGGATCGGTGTGTGTCACAGTGCGGGATCGGTGTGTGTCATAGTGCGGGATCGTTGTGTGTCAGTGCGGGATCGGTGTGCGTCAGTACGGGATCGGTGTGTATCACAGTGCGGGATCGCTGTGTCATGGTGCGGGATCGGTGTGTATCACAGTGCGGGATCGGTGTGTCACAGTGCGGGATCGGTGTGTGTCACAGTTTGGGATCGGTGTGTGTCACAGTGCGGGATCGGTGTGCCACAGTGCGGGATCGGTGTGTGTCACAGTGTGGGATCGGTGTGTGTCACAGTGCGGGATCGGTGTGTGCCACAGTGCGGGATCGGTGTGTGTCACAGTGCGGGATCGGTGTGTCACAGTGCGGGATCGGTGTGTGTCAGTGCGGGATCGGTGTGTGTCACAGTGCGGGATCGGTGTGTCACAGTGCGGGATCGGTGTCTGTCAGTGCGGGATCGGTGTGTGTCACAGTGCGGGATCGGTGTGTGTCAGTGCAGGATCGGTGTGTGTCAGTGCGGGATCGGTGTGTATCACAGTGCGGGATCGGTGTGTGTCACAGTGCGGGATCGGTGTGTCACAGTGCGGGATCGGTGTGTGTCAGTGCGGGATCGGTGTGTCACAGTGCGGGATCGGTGTGTGTCAGTGCAGGGTCGGTGTGTGTCACAGTGCGGGATCGGTGTGTGTCACAGTGCGGGATCAGTGTGTGTCAGTGCAGGGTCGGTGTGTGTCACAGTGTGGGATCGGTGTGTGTCACAGTGCGGGATCGGTGTGTGTCACAGTGCGTGATCTGTGTGTCACAGTGCGGGATCAGTGTGTGTCAGTGCAGGATCGGTGTGTCACAGTGCGGGATCGGTGTGTGTCAGTGCGGGATCGGTGTGTGTCAGTACGGGATCGGTGCGTGTCACAGTGCGGGATCGGTGCGTGTCACCGCGCGGGATCGGTGTGTGTCACAGTGCGGGATCGGTGTGTCATAGTGCGGGATCGGTGTGTGTCACAGTGCGGGATCGGTGTGTGTCATAGTGCGGGATCGTTGTGTGTCAGTGCGGGATCGGTGTGCGTCAGTACGGGATCGGTGTGTATCACAGTGCGGGATCGCTGTGTCACGGTGCGGGATCGGTGTGTATCACAGTGCGGGATCGGTGTGTCACAGTGCGGGCTCGGTGTGTCACAGTGTGGGATCGGTGTGTGTCAGTGCAGGATCGGTGTGTGTCAGCACGGGATCGGTGTGTGTCACAGTGCGGGATCGGTGTGTGTCACAGTGCGGGATCGGTGTGTGTCAGTGCAGGATCGGTGTGTGTCATAGTGCGGGATCGGTGTGTGTCACAGTGCGGGATCGGTGTGTCACATTGCGGGATCGGTGTGTGTCAGTGCAGGATCGGTGTGTCATAGTGCGGGATCGGTGTGTGTCACAGTGCGGGATCGGTGTGTGTCATAGTGCGGGATCGTTGTGTGTCAGTGCGGGATCGGTGTGCGTCAGTACGGGATCGGTGTGTATCACAGTGCGGGATCGCTGTGTCATGGTGCGGGATCGGTGTGTATCACAGTGCGGGATCGGTGTGTCACAGTGCGGGATCGGTGTGTGTCACAGTTTGGGATCGGTGTGTGTCACAGTGCGGGATCGGTGTGCCACAGTGCGGGATCGGTGTGTGTCACAGTGTGGGATCGGTGTGTGTCACAGTGCGGGATCGGTGTGTGCCACAGTGCGGGATCGGTGTGTGTCACAGTGCGGGATCGGTGTGTCACAGTGCGGGATCGGTGTGTGTCAGTGCGGGATCGGTGTGTGTCACAGTGCGGGATCGGTGTGTCACAGTGCGGGATCGGTGTCTGTCAGTGCGGGATCGGTGTGTGTCACAGTGCGGGATCGGTGTGTGTCAGTGCAGGATCGGTGTGTGTCAGTGCGGGATCGGTGTGTATCACAGTGCGGGATCGGTGTGTGTCACAGTGCGGGATCGGTGTGTCACAGTGCGGGATCGGTGTGTGTCAGTGCGGGATCGGTGTGTCACAGTGCGGGATCGGTGTGTGTCAGTGCAGGGTCGGTGTGTGTCACAGTGCGGGATCGGTGTGTGTCACAGTGCGGGATCAGTGTGTGTCAGTGCAGGGTCGGTGTGTGTCACAGTGTGGGATCGGTGTGTGTCACAGTGCGGGATCGGTGTGTGTCACAGTGCGTGATCTGTGTGTCACAGTGCGGGATCAGTGTGTGTCAGTGCAGGATCGGTGTGTCACAGTGCGGGATCGGTGTGTGTCAGTGCGGGATCGGTGTGTGTCAGTACGGGATCGGTGCGTGTCACAGTGCGGGATCGGTGCGTGTCACCGCGCGGGATCGGTGTGTGTCACAGTGCGGGATCGGTGTGTCACGGTGCGGGATCGGTGTGTGTCACGGTGCGGGATCGGTGTGTCATGGTGCGGGATCGGTGTGTGTCACAGTGCGGGATCGATGTGTCACAGTGCGGGATCGATGTGTCACAGTGCGGGATCGGCGTGTGTCACATTGTGGGATCGGTGTGTCACAGTGCGGGATCGGTGTCTGTCACAGTGTGGGATCGGTGTGTGTCACAGTGCGGGATCGGTGTGTGTCAGTGCGGGATCGGTGTGTCACAGTGCGGGATCGGTGTGTGTCACAGTGCGGGATCGGTGTGTGTCTATGCGGGATCAGTGTGTGTCACAGTGCAGGATCGGTGTGTCACAGTGCGGGATCGGTGTGTGTCACAGTGCGGGATCGGTGTGTGTCTGTGCGGGATCAGTGTGTGTCAGTGCAGGATCGGTGTGTCACAGTGCGGTATCGGTGTGTGTCAGTGTGGGATCGGTGTGTGTCTCAATGCGGGATCGGTGTGTGTCTGTGCAGGATCGGTGTGTGTCAGTACGGGATCGGTGTGTGTCAGTACGGGATCGGTGTGTGTCAGTACGGGATCGGTGCGTGTCACAGTGCGGGATCTTTGTGTGTCAGTACGGGATCGGTGTGTGTCACAGTGCGGGATCGGTGTGTGTCAGTGCAGGATCGGTGTGTGTCAGTACGGGATCGGTGTGTGTCACAGTGCGGGATCGGTGTGTGTCACAGTGCAGGATTGGTGTGTGTCAGTGCGGGATCGGTGTGTGTCACAGTGCGGGATCGGTGTGTGTCACAGTGCGGGATCGGTGAGTGTCCGTGTGGGATCGGTGTGTGTCAGTACGGGATCGGTTGGTGTCACAGTGAGGGATCGTTGTGTGTCACAGTGCGGGATCGGTGTGTGTCAGTGCGGGATTGGTGGGTGTCACAGTGAGGGATCGTTGTGTGTCACAGTGCGGGATCGGTGTGTGTCTCAGTGCGGGATCGGTGTGTCACATTGCGGGATCGGTGTGTGTCAGTGCAGGATCGGTGTGTCATAGTGCGGGATCGGTGTGTGTCACAGTGCGGGATCGGTGTGTGTCATAGTGCGGGATCGTTGTGTGTCAGTGCGGGATCGGTGTGCGTCAGTACGGGATCGGTGTGTATCACAGTGCGGGATCGCTGTGTCATGGTGCGGGATCGGTGTGTATCACAGTGCGGGATCGGTGTGTCACAGTGCGGGCTCGGTGTGTCACAGTGTGGGATCGGTGTGTGTCAGTGCAGGATCGGTGTGTGTCAGCACGGGATCGGTGTGTGTCACAGTGCGGGATCGGTGTGTGTCACAGTGCGGGATCGGTGTGTGTCAGTGCAGGATCGGTGTGTGTCATAGTGCGGGATCGGTGTGTGTCACAGTGCGGGATCGGTGTGTCACATTGCGGGATCGGTGTGTGTCAGTGCAGGATCGGTGTGTCATAGTGCGGGATCGGTGTGTGTCACAGTGCGGGATCGGTGTGTGTCATAGTGCGGGATCGTTGTGTGTCAGTGCGGGATCGGTGTGCGTCAGTACGGGATCGGTGTGTATCACAGTGCGGGATCGCTGTGTCATGGTGCGGGATCGGTGTGTATCACAGTGCGGGATCGGTGTGTCACAGTGCGGGATCGGTGTGTGTCACAGTTTGGGATCGGTGTGTGTCACAGTGCGGGATCGGTGTGCCACAGTGCGGGATCGGTGTGTGTCACAGTGTGGGATCGGTGTGTGTCACAGTGCGGGATCGGTGTGTGCCACAGTGCGGGATCGGTGTGTGTCACAGTGCGGGATCGGTGTGTCACAGTGCGGGATCGGTGTGTGTCAGTGCGGGATCGGTGTGTGTCACAGTGCGGGATCGGTGTGTCACAGTGCGGGATCGGTGTCTGTCAGTGCGGGATCGGTGTGTGTCACAGTGCGGGATCGGTGTGTGTCAGTGCAGGATCGGTGTGTGTCAGTGCGGGATCGGTGTGTATCACAGTGCGGGATCGGTGTGTGTCACAGTGCGGGATCGGTGTGTCACAGTGCGGGATCGGTGTGTGTCAGTGCGGGATCGGTGTGTCACAGTGCGGGATCGGTGTGTGTCAGTGCAGGGTCGGTGTGTGTCACAGTGCGGGATCGGTGTGTGTCACAGTGCGGGATCAGTGTGTGTCAGTGCAGGGTCGGTGTGTGTCACAGTGTGGGATCGGTGTGTGTCACAGTGCGGGATCGGTGTGTGTCACAGTGCGTGATCTGTGTGTCACAGTGCGGGATCAGTGTGTGTCAGTGCAGGATCGGTGTGTCACAGTGCGGGATCGGTGTGTGTCAGTGCGGGATCGGTGTGTGTCAGTACGGGATCGGTGTGTGTCACAGTGCGGGATCGGTGCGTGTCACCGCGCGGGATCGGTGTGTGTCACAGTGCGGGATCGGTGTGTCACGGTGCGGGATCGGTGTGTGTCACGGTGCGGGATCGGTGTGTCATGGTGCGGGATCGGTGTGTGTCACAGTGCGGGATCGATGTGTCACAGTGCGGGATCGATGTGTCACAGTGCGGGATCGGCGTGTGTCACATTGTGGGATCGGTGTGTCACAGTGCGGGATCGGTGTCTGTCACAGTGTGGGATCGGTGTGTGTCACAGTGCGGGATCGGTGTGTGTCAGTGCGGGATCGGTGTGTCACAGTGCGGGATCGGTGTGTGTCACAGTGCGGGATCGGTGTGTGTCTATGCGGGATCAGTGTGTGTCAGTGCAGGATCGGTGTGTCACAGTGCGGTATCGGTGTGTGTCAGTGTGGGATCGGTGTGTGTCTCAATGCGGGATCGGTGTGTGTCTGTGCAGGATCGGTGTGTGTCAGTACGGGATCGGTGTGTGTCAGTACGGGATCGGTGTGTGTCAGTACGGGATCGGTGCGTGTCACAGTGCGGGATCTTTGTGTGTCAGTACGGGATCGGTGTGTGTCACAGTGCGGGATCGGTGTGTGTCACAGTGCAGGATTGGTGTGTGTCAGTGCGGGATCGGTGTGTGTCACAGTGCGGGATCGGTGTGTGTCACAGTGCGGGATCGGTGAGTGTCCGTGTGGGATCGGTGTGTGTCAGTACGGGATGGTGTGTGTCAGTGCGGGATCGGTGGGTGTCACAGTGAGGGATCGTTGTGTGTCACAGTGCGGGATCGGTGTGTGTCACAGTGCGGGATCGGTGTGTCACAGTACGGGATCGGTGTGTGTCACAGTGCGGGATCGTTGTGTCACGGTGCGGGCTCGGTGTGTCACAGTGTGGGATCGGTGTGTGTCAGTGCAGGATCGGTGTGTGTCAGCACGGGATCGGTGTGTGTCACAGTGCGGGATCGGTGTGTGTCACAGTGCGGGATCGGTGTGTGTCAGTGCGGGATCGGTGTGTGTCACAGTGCGGGATCGGTGTGTGTCACAGTGCGGGATCGGTGTGTCACAGTGCGGGATCGATGTGTGTCAGTGCAGGATCGGTGTGTCATAGTGCGGGATCGGTGTGTGTCACAATGCGGGATCGGTGTGTGTCATAGTGCGGGATCGTTGTGTGTCAGTGCGGGATCGGTGTGCGTCAGTACGGGATCGGTGTGTATCACAGTGCGGGATCGCTGTGTCATGGTGCGGGATCGGTGTGTATCACAGTGCGGGATCGGTGTGTCACAGTGCGGGATCGGTGTGTGTCACAGTTTGGGATCGGTGTGTGTCACAGTGCGGGATCGGTGTGCCACAGTGCGGGATCGGTGTGTGTCACAGTGTGGGATCGGTGTGTGTCACAGTGCGGGATCGGTGTGTGCCACAGTGCGGGATCGGTGTGTGTCACAGTGCGGGATCGGTGTGTCACAGTGCGGGATCGGTGTGTGTCAGTGCGGGATCGGTGTGTGTCACAGTGCGGGATCGGTGTGTCACAGTGCGGGATCGGTGTCTGTCAGTGCGGGATCGGTGTGTGTCACAGTGCGGGATCGGTGTGTGTCAATGCAGGATCGGTGTGTCACAGTGCGGGATCGGTGTGTGTCAGTGCGGGATCGGTGTGTCACAGTGCGGGATCGGCGTGTCACAGTGCGGGATCGATGTGTGTCACTTCGGGATCAGTGTGTGTCACAGTGCGGGATCGATGTGTGTCACAGTGCGGGATCGGTGTGTGTCAGTGCGGGATCGGTGTTTGTCAGTGTGGGATCGGTTTGTGTCAGTGCGGGATCAGTGTGTGTCACAGTACGGGATCGATGTGTGTCACGGTGTGGGATCGGTGTGTGTCAGTGCGGGATCGGTGTGTGTCAGTAAGGGATCGGTGTGTGTCACAGTGCGGGATCAGTGTGTGTCACAGTGCGGGATCGGTGCGTGTCAGTGCGGGATCGGTGCGTGTCAGTGCGGGTTCGTTGTGTCACGGTGCGGGATTGGTGTGTGTCACAGCGCGGGACCGGTGTGTGTCAGTACGGGATCGGTGTGTGTCAGTGCGGGATCGGTGTGTGTCAGTGCGGGATCGCTGTGTGTCACAGTGCGGGATCGTTGAGTCACGGTGCGGGATCGGTGTGTGTCTCAGTGCGGGATCGGTGTGTGTCTGTGCAGGATCGGTGTGTGTCAGTACATGATCGGTGTGTGTCAGTACGGGATCGGTGTGTGTCACAGTGCGGGATCTTTGTGTGTCAGTACGGGATCGGTGTGTGTCACAGTGCGGGATCGGTGTGTGTCAGTGCAGGATCGGTGTGTGTCAGTACGGGATCGGTGTGTGTCGCAGTGCGGGATCGTTGTGTGTCACAGTGCAGGATCGGTGTGTGTCAGTGCGGGTTCGGTGTGTGTCACAGTGCGGGATCGGTGTGTGTCACAGTGCGGGATCGGTGTGTCACAGTGCGGGTTCGGTGTGTGTCAGTGCGGGATCGGTGTGTGTCAGTGCGGGATCGGTGTGTGTCACAGTGCGGGATCAGTGTGTGTCACAGTGCGGGATCGGTGTGGCACAGTGCGGGATCGTTGTGTGTCAGTGCGGGATCGATGTGTGTCACAGTGCGGGATCGGTGTGTGTCAGTACGGGATCGGTGTGTGTCAGTGCGGGATCGGTGTGTGTCAGTGCAGGATCGGTGTGTGTCAGTACGGGATCGGTGTGTGTCTCAGTGCGGGATCGGTGTGTGTCACAGTGCGGGATCGGTGTGTGCCACAGTGCGGGATCGGTGTGTGTCTCAGTGCGGGATCGGTGTGTGTCTGTGCAGGATCGGTGTGTGTCAGTACGGGATTGGTGTGTGTCAGTACGGGATCGGTGTGTGTCACAGTGCGGGATCTTTGTGTGTCAGTACGGGATCGGTGTGTGTCACAGTGCGGGATCGGTGTGTGTCAGTGCAGGATCGGTGTGTGTCAGTACGGGATCGGTGTGTGTCACAGTGCAGGAGCGGTGTGTGTCAGTGCGGGTTCGGTGTGTGTCACAGTGCGGGATCGGTGTGTCACAGTGCGGGATCGGTGTGTGTCAGTGCGGGATCGGTGTGTGTCAGTGCGGGATCGGTGTGTGTCACAGTGCGGGATCAGTGTGTGTCACAGTGCGGGATCGGTGTGTCACAGTGCGGGATCGTTGTGTGTCAGTGCGGGATCGATGTGTGTCACAGTGCGGGATCGGTGTGTGTCAGTACGGGATCGGTGTGAGTCAGTGCGGGATCAGTGTGTGTCACAGTGCAGGATCGGTGTGTGTCAGTGCAGGATCGGTGTGTGTCAGTACGGGATCGGTGTGTGTCACAGTGCGGGATCGGTGTGTGTCACAGTGTGGGATCGGTGTGTGTCAGTGCGGGATCGGTGTGTGTCACAGTGCGGGATCGGTGTGTGTCACAGTGCGGGATCGGTGTGTCACAGTGCGGGATCGGTGTGTGTCACAGTGCGGGATCGGTGTGTGTCACAGTGCGGGATCGGTGTGTGTCAGTGCGGGATCGGTGTGTGTCACAGTGCGGGATCGGTGTGTGTCTGTGCGGGATCAGTGTGTGTCAGTGCAGGATCGGTGTGTCACAGTGCGGTATCGGTGTGTGTCAGTGTGGGATCGGTGTGTGTCTCAATGCGGGATCGGTGTGTGTCTGTGCAGGATCGGTGTGTGTCAGTACGGGATTGGTGTGTGTCAGTGCGGGATCGGTGTGTGTCACAGTGCGGGATCGGTGTGTGTCACAGTGCGGGATCGGTGTGTCACAGTGCGGGATCGGTGAGTGTCCGTGTGGGATCGGTGTGTGTCAGTACGGGATCGGTGTGTGTCAGTGCGGGATCGGTGGGTGTCACAGTGAGGGATCGTTGTGTGTCACAGTGAGGGATCGGTGTGTGTCACAGTGCGGGATCGGTGTGTGTCACAGTGCGGGATTGGTGTGTCACAGTGCGGGATCGTTGTGTGTCAGTGCGGGATCGGTGGGTGTCACAGTTCGGGATCGGTGTGTGTCACAGTGAGGGATCGGTGTGTGTCAGTACGGGATTGGTGGATTTCACAGTGTGGGATCGGTGTGTGTCACAGTGCGGGATCGGTGTGTGTCACAGTGAGGGATCGTTCTGTGTCACAGTGCGGGATCGGTGTGTGTCACAGTGAGGGATCGGTGTGTGTCACAGTGTGGGATCGGTGTGTGTCACAGTACGGGATCGCTGTGTGTCACAGTACGGGATCGATGTGTGTCACGGTGCGGGATCGGTGTGTCACGGTGCGGGATCGGTGTGTGTCACGGTGCGGGATCGGTGTGTCACGGTGCGGGATCGGTGTGTGTCACAGTGTGGGATCGGTGTGTCACAGTGCAGGATCGGTGTGTGTCACAGTACGGGATCGATGTGTGTCACGGTGCGGGATCGGTGTGTGTCAGTGCGGGATCGGTGTGTGTCAGTGCGGGATCGGTGTGTGTCACAGTGCGGGATCGGTGTGTGTCAGTGCAGGATCGGTGTGTGTCAGTACGGTATCGGTGTGTGTCACAGTGCGGGATCGGTGTGTGTCACAGTGCGGGATCGGTGTGTGTCACAGTGAGAGATCGGTGTGTGTCACAGAGCGGGATCGGTGTGTGTCAGTGCGGGATCGGTGTGTGTCAGTGCGGGATCGGTGTGTGTCACAGTGCGGGATCGGTGTGTGTCACAGTGCAGGATCGGTGTGTGTCACAGTGTGGGATCGGTGTGTGTCAGTGCGGGATCGGTGTGTGTCAGTGCGGGATCGGTGTGTCACAGTCCGGGATCGGTGTGTCACAGTGCGGGTTCGGTGTCTGTCAGTGCGGGATCGGTGTGTCACAGTGCGGGATCGGTGTGTGTCAGTGCGGGATCGGTGTGTGTCAGTGCGGGATCGGTGTGTGTCAGTGCGGGATCGGTGTGTGTCACAGTGCGGGATCGGTGTGTGTCAGTGCGGGATCGGTGTGTGTCACAGTGCGGGATCGGTGTGTGTCAGTGCGGGATCGGTGTGTGTCACAGTGCGGGATCGGTGTGTGTCAGTGCGGGATCGGTGTGTATCAGTGCGGGATCGGTGTGTGTCACAGTGCGGGATCTGTGTGTGTCAGTGCGGGATCGGTGTGTGTCACATTGCGGGATCGGTGTGTGTCACAGTGCGGGATCGGTGTGTGTCACAGTGTGGGATCGGTGTGTGTCAGTGCGGATCGGTGTGTCACAGTGTGGGATCGGTGTGTGTCAGTGCGGGATCGGTGTGTGTCAGTACGGGATCGGTGTGTCACAGTCCGGGATCGGTGTGTGTCAGTGCGGGATCGGTGTGTCACAGTGCGGGATCGGTGTGTGTCAGTGCGGGATCGGTGTGTCACAGTGCGGGATCGGTGTGTCACAGTGCGGGTTCGGTGTGTGTCAGTGCGGGATCGGTGTGTCACAGTGCGGGATCGGTGTGTGTCAGTGAGGGATCGGTGTGTGTCAGTGCGGGATCAGTGTGTGTCAGTGCGGGATCGGTGTGTGTCACAGTACGGGATCGGTGTGTGTCAGTGCGGGATCGGTGTGTGTCACAGTGCGGGATCGGTGTGTGTCAGTGCGGGATCGGTGTGTGTCACAGTGCGGGATCGGTGTGTGTCAGTACGGGATCGGTGTGTGTCACAGTGCGGGATCAGTGTGTGTCACTGTGCGCGATCGGTGTGTGTCAGTGCGGGATCGGTGTGTGTCAGTATGGGATCGGTGTGTGTCACAGTGCGGGATCGGTGTGTGTCACAGTGCGGGATCGGTGTGTGTCACAGTGCGGGATCGGTATGTCACGGTGCGGGATCGGTATGTGTCACGGTGCGGGATCGGTGTGTCATGGTGTGGGATCGGTGTGTGTCACAGTGCGGGATCGGTGTGTGTCACAGTGTGGGATCGGTGTGTGTCAGTGCGGGATCGGTGTGTGTCACAGTGCGGGATCAGTTAGTGTCACAGTGCGGGATCGGTGAGTGTCACAGTGCGGGATCGGTGTGTGTCACAGTGCGGGATCGGTGAGTGTCACAGTGCGGGATCGGTGAGTGTCACAGTGCAGGATCGGTGAGTGTCACAGTGCGGGATCGGTGTGTGTCACAGTGAGGAATCGGTGTGTGTCAATGCGGGATCGGTGTGTGTCAGTACGGGATCGGTGTGTGTCACATTGCGGGATCGGTGTGTGTCACTGTGCGGGATCGGTGTGTGTCAGTGCGGGATCGGTGTGTGTCACAGTGAGGGATCGGTGCGTGTCAGTACGGGATCGGTGTGTGTCACAGTGCGGGATCAGTGTGTGTCACTGTGCACGATCGGTGTGTGTCAGTGCGGGATCGGTGTGTGTCAGTATGGGATCGGTGTGTGTCACAGTGCGGGATCAGTGTGTGTCACAGTGCGGGATCGATATGTCACGGTGCGGGATCGGTATGTGTCACGGTGCGGGATCGGTGTGTCATTGTGTGGGATCGGTGTGTGTCACAGTGCGGGATCGGTGTGTGTCACAGTGTGGGATCGGTGTGTGTCAGTGCGGGATCGGTGTGTGTCACAGTGCGGGATCGGTTAGTGTCACAGTGCGGGATCGGTGTGTGTCACAGTGCGGGATCGGTGTGTGTCACAGTGCGGGATCGGTGAGTGTCACAGTGCGGGATCGGTGTGTGTCACAGTGCGGGATCGGTGTGTGTCACAGTGCGGGATCGGTGAGTGTCACAGTGCGGGATCAGTGAGTGTCACAGTGCAGGATCGGTGAGTGTCACAGTGCGGGATCGGTGTGTGTCACAGTGAGGAATCGGTGTGTGTCAATGCGGGATCGGTGAGTGTCACAGTGCGGGATCGGTGAGTGTCACAGTGCGGGATCGGTGTGTGTCAGTGCGGGATCGGTGTGTGTCAGTGCGGGATCGGTGTGTGTCAGTGCAGGATCGGTGCGTGTCACAGTGCAGGATCGTTGTGTCACGGTGCGGGATCGGTGTGTGTCAGTGCGGGATCGGTGTGTGTCACAGTGCAGGATCGTTGTGTCACGGTGCGGGATCGGTGTGTCACGGTGCGGGATCGGTGTGTCACGGTGCGGGATCGGTGTGTGTCACAGTACGGGATCGATGTGTGTCACGGTACGGGATCGATGTGTGTCACGGTGCGGGATCGGTGTGTGTCAGTACGGGATCGGTGTGTGTCAGTGCGGGATCGGTGTGTGTCAGTGCGGGATCAGTGTGTGTCACAGTACGGGATCGATGTGTGTCACGGTGTGGGATCGATGTGTGTCAGTGCGGGATCTTTGTGTGTCAGTACGGGATCGGTGTGTGTCACAGTCAGGGATCGGTGTGTGTCAGTACGGGATCGGTGTGTGTCACGGTGCGGGATCGGTGTGTCACGGTGCGGGATCGGTGTGTCACGGTGCGGGATCGGTGTGTGTCAGTGCGGGATCGGTGTGTGTCACAGTCCGGGATCGGTGCGTGTCACTTCGGGATCAGCGTGTGTCACAGCGCGGGATCGGTGTGGGTCACAGCGCGGGATCGGTGTGTGTCAGTACGGGATCGGTGTGTGTCAGTACGGGATCGGTGTGTGTCACGGTGCGGGATCGTTGTGTCACGGTGCGGGATCGGTGTGTGTCACAGTGCGGGATCGGTGTGTCACGGTGCGGGATCGGTGTGTGTCAGTGCAGGATCGGTGTGTGTCACAGTCCGGGATCGGTGCGTGTCACTTCGGGATCAGCGTGTGTCACAGCGCGGGATCGGTGTGGGTCACAGCGCGGGATCGGTGTGTGTCAGTACGGGATCGGTGTGTCACAGTGCGGGATCGGTGTGTCACGGTGCGGGATCGGTGTGTGTCAGTACGGGATCGGTGTGTCACAGTACGGGATCGGTGTGTCACAGTGCGGGATCGGTGTGTCACGGTGCGGGATCGGTGTGTCACGGTGCGGGATCGGTGTGTCACAGCGCGGGATCGGTGTGTGTCAGTACGGGATCGGTGTGTCACAGTACGGGATCGGTGTGTCACAGTGCGGGATCGGTGTGTCACGGTGCGGGATCGGTGTGTGTAAGTGCGGGATCGGTGTGTGTCACAGTGCGGGATCGGTGTGTGCCACGGTGCGGGATCGGTGTGTGTCAGTGCGGGATCGATGTGTGTCACTGTGTGGGATCTGTGTGTGTCAGTGCAGGATCGGTGTGTGTCACAGTACGGGATCGGTGGGTCACAGTGCGGGATCAGTGTGTGTCAGTGCAGGATCGGTGTGTCACAGTGCGGGATCGGTGTGTGTCACAGTGCGGGATCGGTGTGTCACGGTGCGGGATCGGTGTGTGTCACGG
The DNA here is from genome assembly GCF_044704955.1 of Pristiophorus japonicus. Lineage (NCBI taxonomy): Eukaryota > Metazoa > Chordata > Chondrichthyes > Pristiophoridae > Pristiophorus > Pristiophorus japonicus. The sequence continues at coordinate 93,453,283 of NC_091988.1, forward strand.
TGCGGGATCGGTGTGTCATGGTGCGGGATCGGTGTGTGTCACAGTGCGGGATCGATGTTTCACAGTGCGGGATCGGTGTGTGTCACATTGTGGGATCGGTGTGTCACAGTGCGGGATCGGTGTCTGTCACAGTGTGGGATCGGTGTGTGTCACAGTGCAGGATTGGTGTGTGTCAGTGCGGGATCGGTGTGTGTCACAGTCCGGGATCGGTGTGTGTCACAGTGCGGGATCGGTGTGTCACAGTGCGGGATCGGTGAGTGTCCGTGTGGGATCGGTGTGTGTCAGTACGGGATCGGTGTGTGTCAGTGCGGGATCGGTGGTTGTCACAGTGAGGGATTGGTGTATGTCAGTACGGGAAAGGTGGGTTTCACAGTGCGGGATCGGTGTGTGTCACAGTGCGGGATTGGTGTGTCACAGTGCGGGATCGTTGTGTGTCATTGCGGGATCGGTGGGTGTCACAGTTCGGGATCGGTGTGTGTCACAGTGAGGGATTGGTGTGTGTCAGTACGGGATAGGTGGGTTTCACAGTGCGGGATCGGTGTGTGTCACAGTGCGGGATCGGTGTGTGTCACAGTGAGGGATCGGTGTGTGTCACAGTGCGGGATCGGTATGTGTCACAGTACGGGATCGATGTGTGTCACGGTGCGGGATCGGTGTGTGTCAGTGCGGGATCGCTGTATGTCAGTGCGGGATCGGTGTGTGTCACAGTACGGGATCGCTGTGTGTCACAGTACGGGATCGATGTGTGTCACGGTGTGGGATCGGTGTGTGTCAGTGCGGGATCGGTGTGTGTCAGTGCGGGATCGGTGTGTGTCAGTGCGGGATCGGTGTGTGTCACAGTGCGGAATCGGTGTGTGTCAGTGCAGGATCGGTGTGTGTCAGTACGGGATCGGTGTGTGTCACAGTGCGGGATCGGTGTGTGTCACAGTGCGGGATCGGTGTGTCTCACAGTGCGGGATCGGTGTGTGTCACAGTGCGGGATCTGTGTGTGTCAGTGCGGGATCGGTGTGTGTCAGTACGGGATCGGTGTGTGTCACAGTGCGGGATCGGTGTGTGTCACAGTGCGGGATCGGTGTGTGTCAGTGCAGGATCGGTGTGTGTCAGTGCAGGATCGGTGTGTGTCACAGTGCGGGATCGGTGTGTGTCACAGGGCAGGATCGGTGTGTCACAGTGCGGGATCGGTGTGTCACAGTGCGGGATCGGTGTGTCACAGTGCGGGATCGGTGTGTGTCACAGTGCGGGATCGGTGTGTGTCTCAGTGCGGGATCGGTGTGTGTCACATTGCGGGATCGGTGTGTGTCTCAGTGCGGGATCGGTGTGTGTCTGTGCAGGATTGGTGTGTGTCAGTACGGGATCGGTGTGTGTCAGTACGGGATCGGTGTGTGTCACAGTGCGGGATCTTTGTGTGTCAGTACGGGATCGGTGTGTGTCACAGTGCGGGATCGGTGTGTGTCAGTGCAGGATCGGTGTGTGTCAGTACGGGATCGGTGTGTGTCACAGTGCGGGATCGGTGTGTGTCACAGTGCAGGATCGGTGTGTGTCAGTGCGGGATCGGTGTGTGTCACAGTGCGGGATCGGTGTGTGTCACAGTGCGGGATCGGTATGTCACAGTGCGGGATCGGTGAGTGTCAGTGTGGGATCGGTGTGTGTCAGTGCGGGATCGGTGTGTGTCAGTGCGGGATCGGTGTGTGTCACAGTGCGGGATCGGTGTGTGTCACAGTGCGGGATCGATGTGTCACAGTGCGGGATCGTTGTGTGTCACAGTGCGGGATCGATGTGTGTCACAGTGCGGGATCGGTGTGTGTCAGTACGGGATCGGTGTGTGTCAGTACGGGATCGGTGTGTGTCACAGTGCGGGATTGGTGTGTGTCACAGTGTGGGATCGGTGTGTGTCAGTGCGGGATCGGTGTGTGTCACAGTGCGGGATCGGTGTGTGTCACAGTGCGGGATCAGTGTGTGTCAGTGCAGGATCAGTGTGTGTCAGTACGGGATCGGTGCGTGTCACAGTGCGGGAGCGGTGCGTGTCACCGCGCGGGATCGGTGTGTGTCACGGTGCGGGATCGGTGTGTCATGGTGTGGGATCGGTGTGTGTCACGGTGCGGGATCGGTGTGTGTCACAGTGTGGGACGGTGTGTGTCAGTGCGGGATCGGTGTGTGTCACAGTGCGGGATCGGTTAGTGTCACAGTGCGGGATCGGTGTGTGTCACAGTGCGGGATCGGTGTGTGTCACAGTGCGGGATCGGTGAGTGTCACAGTGCGGGATCGGTGAGTGTCACAGTGCAGGATCGGTGAGTGTCATAGTGCGGGATCGGTGTGTGTCACAGTGAGGAATCGGTGTGTGTCAATGCGGGATCGGTGTGTGTCAGTACGGGATCGGTGTGTGTCACAGTGCGGGATCGGTGTGTGTCACTGTGCGGGATCGGTGTGTGTCAGTGCGGGATCGGTGTGTGTCACAGTGAGGGATCGGTGTGTGTCAGTACGGGATCGGTGTGTGTCACAGTGCGGGATCAGTGTGTGTCACTGTGCGCGATCGGTGTGTGTCAGTACGGGAGTGGTGTGTGTCACAGTGTGGGATCGGTGTGTGTCAGTACGGGATCGGTGTGTGTCACAGTGCGGGATCAGTGTGTGTCACTGTGCGCGATCGGTGTGTGTCAGTGCGGGATCGGTGTGTGTCAGTATGGGATCGGTGTGTGTCACAGTGCGGGATCGGTGTGTGTCACAGTGCGGGATCGATATGTCACGGTGCGGGATCGGTATGTGTCACGGTGCGGGATCGGTGTGTGTCACAGTGCGGGATCGGTTAGTGTCACAGTGCGGGATCGGTGAGTGTCACAGTGCGGGATCGGTGTGTGTCACAGTGCGGGATCGGTGAGTGTCACAGTGCGGGATCGGTGAGTGTCACAGTGCAGGATCGGTGAGTGTCACAGTGCGGGATCGGTGTGTGTCACAGTGAGGAATCGGTGTGTGTCAATGCGGGATCGGTGTGTGTCAGTGCGGGATCGGTGAGTGTCACAGTGCGGGATCGGTGAGTGTCACAGTGCGGGATCGGTGTGTGTCAGTGCGGGATCGGTGTGTGTCAGTGCGGGATCGGTGTGTGTCAGTGCGGGATCGGTGTGTGTCAGTGCAGGATCGGTGCGTGTCACAGTGCGGGATCGGTGTGTGTCAGTGCGGGATCGGTGTGTGTCACAGTGCAGGATCGTTGTGTCACGGTGCGGGATCGGTGTGTCACAGTGCGGGATCGGTGTGTCACGGTGCGGGATCGGTGTGTGCCAGTGCGGGATCGGTGTGTGTCACAGTGCGGGATCGGTGTGTGTCACAGTGCGGGATCGGTGTGTCACAGTGCGGGATCGGTGTGTGTCACAGTGCAGGATCGGTGTGTTTCACAGTACGGGATCGATGTGTGTCACGGTACGGGATCGATGTGTGTCACGGTGCGGGATCGGTGTGTGTCAGTACGGGATCGGTGTGTGTCAGTGCGGGATCGGTGTGTGTCAGTGCGGGATCAGTGTGTGTCACAGTACGGGATCGATGTGTGTCACAGTACGGGATCGATGTGTGTCACGGTGTGGGATCGATGTGTGTCAGTGCGGGATCGGTGTGTGTCAGTACGGGATCGGTGTGTGTCACGGTGCGGGATCGGTGTGTCACGGTGCGGGATCGGTGTGTGTCAGTGCGGGATCGGTGTGTGTCACAGTCCGGGATCGGTGCGTGTCACTTCGGGATCAGCGTGTGTCACAGCGCGGGATCGGTGTGGGTCACAGCGCGGGATCGGTGTGTGTCAGTACGGGATCGGTGTGTGTCAGTACGGGATCGGTGTGTGTCACGGTGCGGGATCGTTGTGTCACGGTGCGGGATCGGTGTGTCACAGTGCGGGATCGGTGTGTCACGGTGCGGGATCGGTGTGTGTAAGTGCGGGATCGGTGTGTGTCACAGTGCGGGATCGGTGTGTGCCACGGTGCGGGATCGGTGTGTGTCAGTGCGGGATCGATGTGTGTCACTGTGTGGGATCTGTGTGTGTCAGTGCAGGATCGGTGTGTGTCACAGTGCGGGATCGGTGTGTCACAGTGCGGGATCAGTGTGTGTCAGTGCGGGATCGGTGTGTCACAGTGCGGGATCGGTGTGTGTCAGTGCGGGATCGGTGTGTATCAGTACGGGATCGGTGCGTGTCACCGCGCGGGATCGGTGTGTCACCGCGCGGGATCGGTGTGTGTCACAGTGCGGGATCGGTGTGTCACGGTGCGGGATCGGTGTGTGTCACGGTGCGGGATCGGTGTGTCATGGTGCGGGATCGGTGTGTGTCACAGTGCGGGATCGATGTTTCACAGTGCGGGATCGGTGTGTGTCACATTGTGGGATCGGTGTGTCACAGTGCGGGATCGGTGTCTGTCACAGTGTGGGATCGGTGTGTGTCACAGTGCAGGATTGGTGTGTGTCAGTGCGGGATCGGTGTGTGTCACAGTCCGGGATCGGTGTGTGTCACAGTGCGGGATCGGTGTGTCACAGTGCGGGATCGGTGAGTGTCCGTGTGGGATCGGTGTGTGTCAGTACGGGATCGGTGTGTGTCAGTGCGGGATCGGTGGTTGTCACAGTGAGAGATTGGTGTATGTCAGTACGGGAAAGGTGGGTTTCACAGTGCGGGATCGGTGTGTGTCACAGTGCGGGATTGGTGTGTCACAGTGCGGGATCGTTGTGTGTCATTGCGGGATCGGTGGGTGTCACAGTTCGGGATCGGTGTGTGTCACAGTGAGGGATTGGTGTGTGTCAGTACGGGATAGGTGGGTTTCACAGTGCGGGATCGGTGTGTGTCACAGTGCGGGATCGGTGTGTGTCACAGTGAGGGATCGTTCTGTGTCACAGTGCGGGATCGGTGAGTGTCAGTGCGGGATCGGTGGGTGTCACAGTTCGGGATCGGTGGGTGTCATAGTTCGGGATCGGTGTGTGTCACAGTGAGGGATCGGTGTGTGTCACAGTGTGGGATCGGTGTGTGTCACAGTACGGGATCGATGTGTGTCACAGTACGGGATCGATGTGTGTCACGGTGCGGGATCGGTGTGTGTCAGTCCGGGATCGGTGTGTGTCACAGTGCGGGATCGGTGTGTCACGGTGTGGGATCAGTGTGTGTCACAGTGTGGGATCGGTGTGTCACAGTGCAGGATCGGTATGTGTCACAGTACGGGATCGATGTGTGTCACGGTGCGGGATCGGTGTGTGTCAGTGCGGGATCGCTGTGTGTCAGTGCGGGATCGCTGTGTGTCACAGTACGGGATCGCTGTGTGTCACAGTACGGGATCAATGTGTGTCACGGTGTGGGATCGGTGTGTGTCAGTGCGGGATCGGTGTGTGTCAGTGCGGGATCGGTGTGTGTCAGTGCGGGATCGGTGTGTGTCACAGTGCGGGATCGGTGTGTGTCAGTGCAGGATCGGTGTGTGTCAGTACGGGATCGGTGTGTGTCACAGTGCGGGATCGGTGTGTGTCACAGTGCGGGATCGGTGTGTCTCAGTGCGGGATCGGTGTGTGTCACAGTGCGGGATCTGTGTGTGTCAGTGCGGGATCGGTGTGTGTCAGTACGGGATCGGTGTGTGTCACAGTGCGGGATCGGTGTGTGTCACAGTGCGGGATCGGTGTGTGTCAGTGCAGGATCGGTGTGTGTCACAGTGCGGGATCGGTGTGTGTCACAGGGCAGGATCGGTGTGTCACAGTGCGGGATCGGTGTGTCACAGTGCGGGATCGGTGTGTCACAGTGCGGGATCGGTGTGTGTCACAGTGCGGGATCGGTGTGTGTCTCAGTGCGGGATCGGTGTGTGTCACATTGCGGGATCGGTGTGTGTCTCAGTGCGGGATCGGTGTGTGTCTGTGCAGGATTGGTGAGTGTCAGTACGGGATCGGTGTGTGTCAGTACGGGATCGGTGTGTGTCACAGTGCGGGATCTTTGTGTGTCAGTACGGGATCGGTGTGTGTCACAGTGCGGGATCGGTGTGTGTCAGTGCGGGATCGATGTGTGTCACAGTGCGGGATCGGTGTGTGTCACAGTGCGGGATCGGTATGTCACAGTGCGGGATCGTTGTGTGTCAGTGCGGGATCGATGTGTGTCACAGTGCGGGATCGGTGTGTGTCAGTACGGGATCGGTGTGTGTCAGTACGGGATCGGTGTGTGTCACAGTGTGGGATTGGTGTGTGTCACAGTGTGGGATCGGTGTGTGTCAGTGCGGGATCGGTGTGTGTCACAGTGCGGGATCGGTGTGTGTCACAGTGCGGGATCTGTGTGTCACAGTGCGGGATCAGTGTGTGTCAGTGCAGGATCGGTGTGTCACAGTGCGGGATCAGTGTGTGTCAGTACGGGATCGGTGTGTGTCACAGTGCGGGATCGGTGCGTGTCACCGCGCGGGATCGGTGTGTGTCACTGTGCGGGATCGGTGTGTCACGGTGCGGGATCGGTGTGTGTCACGGTGCGGGATCGGTGTGTCATGGTGCGGGATAGGTGTGTGTCACAGTGCGGGATCGATGTGTCACAGTGCGGGATCGGCGTGTGTCACATTGTGGGATCGGTGTGTCACAGTGCGGGATCGGTGTCTGTCACAGTGTGGGATCGGTGTGTGTCACAGTGCGGGATCGGTGAGTGT